>NC_140169.1:207581976-207591976 GCF_963971535.1 Notolepis coatsorum | reverse complement strand
CCTCAGTGATTCTTACTGGTACTAATCGTGTATATGTCTCCTCCTCAGTGATTCTTACTGGTACTAATCGTGTATATGTCTCCTCCTCAGTGATTCTTACTGGTACTAACAGTGTGTCTGTCTCCTCCTCACTGATTCTTACTGGTACTAATCGTGTATATGTCTCCTCCTCAGTGATTCTTACTGGTACTAACAGTGTGTCTGTCTCCTCCTCACTGATTCTTACTGGTACTAACAGTGTATATGTCTCCTCCTCACTGATTCTTACTGGTACTAACAGTGTATATGTCTCCTCCTCACTGATTCTTACTGGTACTAACAGTGTATATGTCTCCTCCTCAGTGATTCTTACTGGTACTAATCGTGTATATGTCTCCTCCTCACTGATTCTTACTGGTACTAACAGTGTGTCTGTCTCCTCCTCAGTGATTCTTACTGGTACTAATCGTGTATATGTCTCCTCCTCAGTGATTCTTACTGGTACTAATCGTGTATATGTCTCCTCCTCACTGATTCTTACTGGTACTAACAGTGTGTCTGTCTCCTCCTCAGTGATTCTTACTGGTACTAATCGTGTATATGTCTCCTCCTCAGTGATTCTTACTGGTACTAATCGTGTATATGTCTCCTCCTCACTGATTCTTACTGGTACTAATCGTGTATATGTCTCCTCAGTGATTCTTACTGGTACTAATCGTGTATATGTCTCCTCCTCACTGATTCTTACTGGTACTAACAGTGTATATGTCTCCTCCTCACTGATTCTTACTGGTACTAACAGTGTATATGTATCCTCCTCACTGATTCTTACTGGTACTAACAGTGTGTCTGTCTCCTCCTCACTGATTCTTACTGGTACTAATCGTGTATATGTCTCCTCTCCTCGTCAGTGATGGTGTCGACCCGTGGTGGTAACTCTAACGGCGCTCTGTGTCAGTTCCCCTACATCTACAACGGGCTCAACTACACCGACTGCACCGCCGACGGGCGCAGAGACGGCATGAAGTGGTGCGGCACCACCCTCAACTACGACGGGGAGGGGCGCTTCGGATTCTGCCCCATGGCCGGTGAGGCTGAGTGAGAGAGAGAGAGTCTGTGTTTGTGTGAGAGAGAGAGCCTGTGTGTCTGTGAGAGAGAGAGAGAGTCTGACATGTGTGTGTGTGTGAGAGAGAGAGAGCCTGTGTGTCTGTGAGAGAGAGAGAGAGAGAGTCTGACATGTGTGTGTGTGTGAGAGAGAGAGAGCCTGTGTGTCTGAGAGAGAGAGAGAGAGAGTCTGTGTGTCTGAGAGAGAGAGAGAGAGTCTGTGTGTCTGAGAGAGAGAGAGTCTGTGTCTGAGAGAGAGAGAGAGAGTCTGTGTGTCTGAGAGAGAGAGAGAGAGAGAGTCTGTGTCTGAGAGAGAGAGAGAGTCTGTGTGTCTGAGAGAGAGAGAGAGAGTCTGTGTGTCTGAGAGAGAGTCTGTGTGTCTGAGAGAGAGAGAGAGAGTCTGTGTGTCTGTGAGAGAGAGAGAGTCTGTGTGTCTGAGAGAGAGAGAGAGAGAGAGTCTGTGTGTCTGTGAGAGAGAGAGAGTCTGTGTGTCTGAGAGAGAGAGAGAGAGAGTCTGTGTCTGAGAGAGAGAGAGAGTCTGTGTGTCTGAGAGAGAGAGAGAGAGAGTCTGTGTGTCTGTGAGAGAGAGAGAGTCTGTGTGTCTGAGAGAGAGAGAGAGAGTCTGTGTCTGAGAGAGAGAGAGAGACTGTGTCTGAGAGAGAGAGAGCGTCTGTGTGTCTGAGAGAGAGAGAGAGAGTCTGTGTCTGAGAGAGAGAGAGCGTCTGTGTGTCTGAGAGAGAGAGAGAGAGAGAGTCTGTGTCTGAGAGAGAGAGAGAGTCTGTGTGTCTGTGAGAGAGAGAGAGTCTGTGTGAGAGAGAGAGAGAGAGAGAGAGAGAGAGAGAGAGAGAGGGTGTGTGTGTGTGTGTGTGTGTGTGTGTGTGTGTGTGTGTGTGTGTGTGTGTGTGTGCAGGTTTGTGTGTGTGTATTGGGCTTTCAGGGATGTCATGTGTGTGGGCAGAAGGTTCTGGCTTCCAACCTGGTTTCTCCCCGTGTTCATGTGGGTTTCCTCTGGCTACTGTGGTTTCCTTCCCACACCATTCTGGGGTGACAGTGGCTCAGGAGGTAGAACAGCCTGGGAACCGTCTGGTAAACCATAAGGTTCCCAGTTCGATTCCGGCTCTTCCTGGCAGCGTGTCAAAGTGTCCTTGAGCAAGACACTTAACCCCTAACTGCTCCCGGTGAGCAGGTTGGCACCTTGCATGGCTGTCGATGTGTGAGTGAATGGGTGAATGTGAGACATAAGTTGTAAAGTAAGGACTTTGGATAACAGCACTATATAAATGCAGTGTGTTTACCATTAAAAAGACATGCATGCTAGACTCCTTCCATTGTCCTTGACCAAGTTACTGGTATTACTGGAGTTGGTCCCTGGGCATTGCATTGGGGCCACCTACTGCTTCTAAGTGGTTAGGATGGGTCAAATACTGTTCCTCAGCTAGTCAGATAGTAAATTATATTGACCATATTGATCAAATTGTTTACACTGCCTGTGTTGTCTTTTACTACTGTATACTGTGTTGTTTTACTACCTGTACCCCTCCCCCCCTCCCCCCCATGCTGCTATGATGCCTGAATTTCCCCAAGGGGATCAATAAAGGAATATCTTATCTTATCTTATCTTATACAGAGGATACATTTCTAGTATGTGTAAATGTACTTGACAGACAAAGACTTCCCTTCCTTTCCTTTATGTCTGAGAGGGAGAGAGATTTATCATCACACCATCATTGTCATTGGGCTAAATGCTAACCATTGAGACCAATCTGCTAGCTATGGCTGGAGGCTAGCATCATTAGCATAACCGACTGTACTGTCCTTCCCCTTAATTTTAAATGTTCAATCTGTGATTCAAAACTGAAACAAATCTGAAATAAGAAGAGTTTTCATTCTCTAGTTGATGTCTAGTTGACTGAGCTCTTAATGTGATTTTTTTTGTATTGTATTTGCTGTTTGTAAACATTGGACAAAACCTTATTTTCCATCTTCTCTTCAAGAATGTACCCACATGTATAGGTACCCACATGTCACAGATTGGGGCTTTAATGGCTTTATGACACAGAGTGACACACAATCAGCTCAAGCAGTAGAATTGGTCCATGAATCATCATGGATTCTAATAGCTGATCTAAAGTGAAGTAACTTCCCTCCAACCAAAATGCAAACCAGATTCACATCTCTATTGTCACATCCTCCACACTGTACAGCAGACAGGAGTGACATTTCAGTGTCTTGCTCCTCTGCTTTCCAGCAGTGACATAAAAAATAAATAGGATAACAAGAATAGATACAGTAGAAATAGAATAAAAGCAGCAGAAACCTGACAAAATAGCACATATTTACAATATTAATTGACAATGTTAATTTACAATATTACTAGACTATAGTTCTCTAAACATAACAATCACAAGTGTAGTTTGTAGATCGAGTTGCACCAAGTTATAACATAATAATCACATTATTCATTAATTTGTTCAATCTAATCTCAAAGGATCATTGAGAGCCAAGCTCTCATTTACAATGACGTCAAGAAATACAAAACATAATAAATACAAAAAAAACAATATAGAAACAATCAATTAAACATTTAGAATAATTAAAAGCAACTACAGATGTGTGTTGAAGTGGTTTGCTATTCAATATTTAAACTGACCAATGGAGACTAATGAATTGAGTTTTAAAGTGCATTGCAAAACATTCCATGTTTCTGGGGCACGGAAGCTAATTCAGTGGAAACTCTAGGAACCTTTAAACTGTGTAAACTAATCACCAGAGAGAGTATGATAAGGTCCAGAGCTCCAATCCAGCAATGAGATGATGTAGGATAGGATGTAGGATTCATCAAAGCCGCAGAGACAACTGTTATTAGTTTAGGGTTCAGGGAGCTGAAGTGATTAACTCAGTGTGTATCTGATCTTATTTACACAAACACAAAGAACGCAGGCTGATGAGAGACAGGCTTGTCACCACAGTCCTCCTGTCAGTGTTTGGAGTACGACGTGATTTACATGAAGACCATTGTCTTCTGCACGTAAGGGCTGCAGGAGGTACACGCCGTCGTTTCACCGAGGTGATAATTAGCTCTCTGTGGGTGGCAGCTGGTGTCGAGACCAAGTGGTGTGTTTACACCATCAGGAGGCGTCTTTATGACATGAATGACTTCAGAGAGGGACACAAAACAAACACACAGAAACACTTTCAATGCCCATGGTAATTCCCTTATACGCCCCGGCCCATCTCTGGCCTTGTCTCGTGGTGTCTTCTGGTGGCTGAACTTTGTGATGAACGATGCTAGCTAGCGTGGATATTCCCAAACCGAATAAATAATGACTCAAATGAATGGCTGCTTAGTTCTTAGGGTTCCTCCAGTTTGCTCTGAACTAGGAAAAACAGCTTTTTCCTTTGATGCTTCCAACTCCTGGAATGCCCTCCGACTGACTCTGAAGCTGGAGGTTCTTCCTTCTCTTGTTGAATTCAAAAGTAGGATCTCCGACCACCGTGTGTCGACTAGTAACTGTCTTAGCTGATTTTATTGTTTTGTTGTGCCATATGTGTATGGATTTGCTGATAACCGTTTCTTTGTTTTGTAAGCTTGTCGTGGCTGTAAATGAGGTCTGGAATTAAATCTATAAGCATTTAAGCAATTAAGGTAGAATAAAATTAAATGGAATAGACAGAGTTCCACCCATGGCTTGGAACTTTGTATTAAGACATTCCTCTGTGTTTTGGAAAAAACGGGAGGGAAATCAAGAGACTACAGATTTGTGTTAATAAAAAGCCTCGCTTGGCTCATGGAGAATATCTTAAACGTTGCCACTTGTTATTTTCTACTTTGCTTTACGACCTGATGTCTTTGCCAGTCTGACGGTGTAGGAAAAAAAACACGTTGGCTCGTTGCTTGCCGTTGGAAGTGCGTGGAGGTGACGTGTGGCCAGCCGGTAAGGGAGAGAGACGGTATTCCGTCCTGGAAGCTGTTTTATAAGGGGCTATAATGATGAACACTACTTTTCTTTGGTAGCCTGTACCTGATTTCCTAAATTGCTGCCAGTCATTAGTGAGTCACTCTTAGAGGTGCATTGTACGACGTGTGCTTTGCAAGCGGGGATCCATTGGGGTTATTTAATGCATAGTGCTCTTTATGGGGCTTGTGTCTGTGCCGTTACTTGATTTGCATACATTTCTCTGTGAATAGGATACTGGGCTGTTATCTCAAGCAATAGGAGTAAAGAATTGCACCGTTTCTCCCAGAGGTGGGCGGTATAACGGTCCTGGAATACATTTTGACATTCTTAATTTTTTTTACCCTTTCACTACCACACTACAGTCGGTTAACCCTTTCACTACCACAATACAGTAGGTTAACCCTTTCACTACCACACTACAGTCGGTTAACCCTTTCACTACCACAATACAGTAGGTTAAACCTTTCATTACCACACTACAGAAGGTTAACCTTTCACTACCACACTACAGACGGTTAACCTTTCACTACCACACTACAGAAGGTTAACCTTTCACTACCACAATACAGACGGTTAACCTTTCACTACCACACTACAGAAGGTTAACCTTTCACTACCACACACTACCAAAGGGTTAAACCTTTCACTACCACACTACAGAAGGTTAACATTTCACTACCACACTACAGAAGGTTAACCTTTCACTACCACACTACAGAAGGTTAACCTTTCACTACCACACTACAGACGGTTAACCGTCTGTAGTGTGGTAGTTAAAGGGTTAACCTCCTGTAGTGTGGTTGTGAAAGGGTTAACCCTTTGCTGTGTGGCAGTGAACGGGTTAACCTTATGTATTGTCACAGTGAAAGGTTTAACCCTTTGGTAGTGTGTGGTAGTGAAAGGTTAACCGTCGCTGTGAAAGGTTTAACCCTTTGGTAGTGTGGTAGTGAAAGGTTAACCGTCGCTGTGAAAGGTTTAACCCTTTGGTAGTGTGGTAGTGAAAGGTTAACCGTCGCTGTGAAAGGTTTAACCCTTTGGTAGTGTGTGTGGTAGTGAAAGGTTAACCGTCGCTGTGAAAGGTTTAACCCTTTGGTAGTGTGGTAGTGAAAGGTTAACCGTCGCTGTGAAAGGTTTAACCCTTTGGTAGTGTGGTAGTGAAAGGTTTAACCCTTTGGTAGTGTCTGGTAGTGAACAGGTTTAAATAACTAAAGCCAGTGGCTGTGAGTGAGATCTTGGCTCTGGCTCCTTCTCTCTGTATCTCAGTTCCAATCTGCTACCATGACGTCCCATTAGTTCGCTTGTTACATCTGGTCAGCCTGGAGGGAGGGGTTCCCACAGCTATTGGTTACGGCTGACCAGCGCAGCCCGAGCTTGAAGTCTTTAAGAGTCATTAAGTCAATAGGTAAATGACCCTGTGAAAGGAAAGGGCTGATTTACTCTAAAGAGCTAAATTGGTTCTCACAGCTAAACTGGGGCGGAGGCCAAACACAAGCAGACCAGACCTCCGTATAAACTGGCACAGCCTGAGGCCGACTGGACAGACGGGCACACCCCACATATATAACACCATCATTCAACCGCAGACATTGTGTGTATTTTCTTGAGATCTTTTTAACATTCAAATTGCCTTTCTTAACATTTCAGCACGAAAAAAGATCAGATGAAAATGAGCTGCATATGTGCTGCTGTTCATGGCCATGGGACCGCCCCCGGCATCATCCTGAATACCATTTTGGGGTTTTCTATTCCAGGAAGAATTTTTGTGTTCGGTGTATTAACTAGCAAAGCTGAGTAGGTCCAGACCCTGACACACCCTGCAGTCCCAAAAGCCCAGAGAAAGAGCTTCGGTTGGACAGCTTTCGACCGCTGACAACAGCCCTAAGCTCACTGTAATATCACAAGCAGAGGCGGTGAACATAAACACCTCAAGCTACACTGTCGACCCTTCTTCCTCCCAAGAGAGTTAACGTCCATCATCCTCATCGGAGTGTACATTCCACCACACGCGAACACTGGGGTCGCACTTTCAAAACTTCACGACGAGGTAAACAAACTCCAGGCAGCTAATGTTGACGCCGCCATTTTGGTTTTGGGTGATTTTAACAGCGCGTGTCTTAAAAAGGTGCTGCCGAATTTCTATCAGCATGTGACCTGTCCCACCAGAGGCGAGAACATATTAGACCATGTATACTCGCAATTTAAGAATGGGTACAAGTCACAGGCTCTTAGTCCATTCGGTAAAAGCGATCACGCTGCAATATTTCTTTTGCCAAAGTACAAACAAAGTCTCAAGCGAACGCCGGTGGTCTCGCGAGAGGTTAAGCGTTGGGCCGTGACGTCAGAGGAGTCACTCCAAGCTGTACTGGAAAGCACAGACTGGAGTGTATTCCGTGATAACACAGCCAATATTAACGAATACACCGAAACGGTGATTGACTATGTCTGTACTCAGGTAGAAGAAACAATCCCCTCCACCAAAATTAAAATCTACCCAAATCAAAAGCCCTGGGTAGACAAATCCGTCCGTGAGGCTCTGAAAGTGCGCACATCAGCATACAACACCGGGCTGGTGACAGGCAACATGGAAGAACACAAGATGGCAAGATACAACGTCAGGAGAGCAGTAATAGAGGCAAAACGGCGTTACAGGGATAAAGTTGAACTTCAGTTTGAACAGGCTGACTCTAGAGGCATGTGGCAGGGCCTCAGAACAATGACAGACTACAAAGGAACCCCCCTCAAACTGAACAGTGACATCTCCTTAGCAAATGATCTCAATTCCTTCTATGCGAGGTTTGAGGCTGTGAATAACAACACCAGCCTACAAACCACGGCAATGGGGGGGGGGGGGGGGTCTGCGGATGGAGACTCAGTGTTCAGGGTAACAGAGCATGAGGTGAGACGGATCTTTAAAAAAGTGAATATTAGGAAGGCAGCAGGACCGGACGGCATCCCCGGCCGCGTCCTAAAAGTCTGTGCCGACCAACTGGCCCCGGTATTCACTGACATCTTCAACCTGTCCTTGGAACAGGCTGTCATCCCCACCTGTCTGAAGAAGTCCACCATCATCCCTGTACCCAAAAAATCTACGCCCGCTTGCCTCAACGACTACCGCCCTGTAGCCCTCACCTCCATAGCCATGAAGTGCTTTGAGAAGCTAGTGAAGGGCTACATCTGTTCCTCCCTCCCCATCAACCTGGACCCTCTGCAATTTGCATACCGCCCCAACAGGTCCACGGAGGACGCCATAGCCCATGTGCTGCACACAGCAGCATCACATCTGGACAAGAGGCAGGGGAACTATGTGAGAATGCTGTTCATCGACTACAGCTCAGCATTCAATACCATAGTCCCCTCCATACTCATAGCCAAGCTCAGGGACCTGGGCTTGAACTATGACCTGTGCCAGTGGGTCTTGGACTTCCTGACGGGCAGACCCCAGGTGGTAAGAGCCGGCAACTGCACCTCCTCATCCATCACGCTCAACATAGGGGCCCCCCAGGGCTGTGTTCTGAGCCCCCTCCTCTACTCCCTGTACACACATGACTGCGTAGCACAGCGGAACAACAACACCATCATCAAATTTGCTGATGACACAGTAGTGGTGGGCCTGATCTCTGCCAACGACGAAAGGGCCTACCTGGAAGAGGTAGAGAACCTGTCACAGTGGTGTCAGGAGAACTGCCTCTCCCTGAACGTCAGCAAAACAAAAGAGATGATTGTGGACTTCAGGAGGTCGGGGGTCAAGGACTACAGCCCCCTCAGCATCGACGGGGCACCGGTTGAGAGAGTGAACAGTTTCAAGTACCTCGGAGCCCACATATCCGAGGACTTGACATGGACCACACACATTGACAGTGTTGTGAAGAAGGCACGACAACGCCTCTACTTCCTCAGGCGCCTAAGGAAGTTCCAAGTCAGTCAGAAGATCCTTAGGAACTTCTACTCATGTACAATAGAGAGCATCCTGACCGGCAACATCACCTCCTGGTTTGGGAATAGCACTGCACAAGACCGTAGCAGACTACAAAGAGTGACACGTTCAGCCGAACGCACAATTGGAGGGGGGCTTCCCACCCTCGAGAACATTTACAACAAGCGGTGCAAGGGGAAGGCTAAGAGAATTATTAAGGACTCGAGCCACCCGAACAACTGCCTCTTTGAACTGCTGCGGTCAGGCAAGCGATACCGGAGTCTTAAGGCGAGCACAGAAAGACTCAGAAGAAGCTTCTATCCCCAGGCCATCAGGCTGCTAAACGAACAATAATCGCTAAACGAACAATAATCACTATGCAACAACCATCAAATGCACACAGCACACACACCCACACGCACACACTCACTCAAACAAACAACACACTGCAGCACCCACTCTCCACACTTTAGATCACACAAACACACTTACACTTTATATTTATTGATAAAGGATTTGCACTACAACTCGTACACCTACTGTGAATTGTACCTAAATTGCACCTCGTCCCATTTCTCCATTTCTGCCTTGCACTATATAGTATTGTATATTAGTACACTGCACAGTATTGTATATTGTATGGTAACTACGTCTATTCTGCATCGAACATTGTACATATGTCTAAACTGAACACTGACCTCTTTTTTATTTCTAATTTTACTATGTTTTTATTTCATACTTATCTTGTCTTGCACAGTCTCTGGAGCGCAACAGTAAGAAGCATTTTGTACAAAAGTATTCTGTACTTCTGTATGACAACTATTAAAGAAACTTGAAACTTGCAGACGTATTTAACCCTTTCACTACCACACTACAGAAGGTTAACCTTTCACTACCACACTACAGACGGTTAACCTTCTGTAGTGTGGTTGTGAAAGGGTTAAGCCTTTGTCGTGTGGTAGTGAACGGGTTAACCTTCTGTATTGCCGCAGTGAAATGGTTAACCCTTTGGTAGTGTGGTAGGGAAAGGGTTAATGACGTGGGT
>NC_140169.1:207564476-207574476 GCF_963971535.1 Notolepis coatsorum | reverse complement strand
CTGATTTCCCTCCTCCTGAACTCTAAGCTTCTACATTTAGTCATTTAGCTGATGCTTTTATCCAAAGTGACTTACAGATTGTGAACAACAGCATGAGGGGTGCACCTCTGGCAGCTATGGGTCAACAGCATGAGGGGTGCACCTCTGGCAGCTATGGGTCAACAGCAGGAGGGGTGCACCTCTGGCAGCTATGGGTCAACAGCATGAGGGGTGCACCTCTGGCAGCTATGGGTCAACAGCATGAGGGGTGCACCTCTGGCAGCTATGGGTCAACAGCATGAGGGGTGCACCTCTGGCAGCTATGGGTCAACAGCATGAGGGGTGCACCTCTGGCAGCTATGGGTCAACAGCATGAGGGGTGCACCTCTGGCAGCTATGGGTCAACAGCATGAGGGGTGCACCTCTGGCAGCTATGGGTCAGTGGTGTTGTTCGTCTAGCAGCAATTGAGGTAGTATAGGCATAGTAGCATAGTAGTAGATAGTACTATAGACATAGTAGCAACGTACATAATAGTAAAAGACTGTAAGGTCCGTTTTTCTTTTTATTCCAATATGGTAAATGCTGCATTTATTTAGCACTTTTATCCAAAGCCCTTTACAATTAGTTCCTCACATTTTCCCCATTCACTCACACATTCACACACCGATGGCAGAAGCGACCATGCGACGTGCCAACCTGCTCACCGGGAGCAGTTAGGGGTTAAGTGTCTTGCTCAAGGACACTTTGACACACTGCCTGGGAGGAGCGGGAATCGAACTGGGAACCTCTGGATTACCAGGCGATTATCTACCAGCCACCCTAGTAGTATAGAAATAGTAGCATAGTAGATAGTACTATAGAGTAAGGTCAGTTTTCTTTTTTTATTCAAATATTGATTGAAGAAGTTTGTTTTTAGTCAGCGGCGTAAAACTGGGCATGACGCAGCCGTCCTGACTGTGGTGGTTAAGTGTGTTTCACCGCTGTGGAGCGAGGGTTAGGGTTAGGGTTAGGGTTGACTGTGGTGGTTAAGTGTGTTTCACCGCTGTGGAGTGAAGGCAGAGAACAGCCCGCCTCGTGTCAATGACCTCCCAGGAGCCTGAGCAGGAGCGGGGCTCAGGCGCCCAGAAGATACAGAGCGTAACAGAGCTTTGACTCTAATGATCTTTGACTCCAGGTGGTTTCTGTTAATACGGGGAAATACTTCGTTCTTAGCTGTCTGAAGAATTATTGGACAATTTTCACTGTGACACCCAATAAACCAGTGAAACCGGCGTTCCTCTGGACTCTCCTCAGATCCTCCACCAGAGCACCTCTGGTTTCCCTCTTCTCTCTGTCCTCTTTGAGGCTGACTTCAGGAGTTAGCAACAGGGACGTACTGGAGGGTATTAGACCCATCCTAAACTCAGTTTATCCACCCTTTTTATTTGGGCAATAGTAATTCCATTTGTAAACTGATATTAATCCCCATGACTGAATTTCATGGTATAGATATAGTGAGTATCTGATTGATAGCCTGTAGGTTGCATGAAAACAGGGTATTTTTGAGGAAGCAGAATTATACCATATACCGAACCATATTGACGTCTTTTCTTCTAAGATTTGGTATCACGAGAAAAATAAATCAAACCCTTGTAATTGTAAACATCATGAAAAGTGCTGAATCCCCCCCCCCCCCCCCCCATGTCTATGTGGCTTAGTGAAATCTCTTCGTACATGGCATCAGAGAAAATAATGTTCAATCTTAAGAAAAAACCACATCTCTTTGATAAATGCTGGGCTGGGTTTAGGCAATACTTAGAACAGATTACATAGTAGGTTGACGATGTAGGCTATTATTGAAGCTCCCTTTTGTCTTTCTGATGGGTATATATTGCAATGAATGATACTGTAAATGTTATTAGTTGCTCTTTGAAGAGAAAAGATGTAACGTTAGATATTTATTTTTTGGTGTAGAAGTATGGGCACCTGTTAGACGGGTGTAACTGGGTTTACTAAATTCTCAAAATATGTAAAAAAAAAAAAAAAAATAATTTGTTGAGGTCCTAGTCTGGGGGAGGGGAGGGGGGGCAGTTGGCAGCGTTTCCTTTTGTATGGTTGTTGAACTGTTGAACTGATGCTGTAAAACTGAAAAAAAAAGAAAATACCAATAAACATTGTTTAAAAAAAAATTGTAAACATCATGCCTATAGATAAGTAACAACCACCTCGGGATTCAAATAGTTAGCATTTCAAGCTAACTTTAAAAAAAAGTTTTTTATGTGGAAACCCTGTTCATCTGAGGCTGCTCCTGGCTCCACTTCATGGCGTTCACTAACAAACAGGCTCTAATGTACGGTTATGGAGAACACGGAAAGAGAATGACATGTGGCGTGGGTTGAGAAACGGACTCGAACTCACAACGTGAGTGTATGGAATGTGCATTACAGACAGAACTTCATTACAGTTCTTAGCCAGGCCCTCACACACACAAAGGTATTACAGCTAGGGCATCTAGCTTAATGTGCTCCGTCTGGTTTTAAATAGGGCCAGTAATACAAACTGTACCTCAACCATTGCAGTGAAATATATTTATAGGCTTTGAAGCCACGTGGTAAATAGACCCTGTGTTGCTTCTGCTATGAAAATGGGCTAATAATACAAATTGCACTGTAACCGTGGCAGAGTTAAAATGTGTTTACTGTGCTGCTTAGTGTGTTATATTCTGTTAACAATATAAACCGTTCCATAAGCATTGCAGAGAAACAGCGTTTTGTTTCAGCTGCGCTGAAAATGAAACCTTGACTTTGAAGTGATGCAGAGGTGTGTGTGTTTGGGGGGGCTATTTCCTCTTGTGCAAATACACCCCCCATCCAGAGCCTTTGTTGTGCCAGCGTGTGGTGTTACTGCCTCCTGTTACAGCTGTAGCTACAGAGTGCTGTGCTGCCTTCACACTACACCTAAAATCTGGGAGTTTGTAACCTAGAATGTTTTTAGCGGCCATGGTTCTGTTGGCTCTCCAACTGAAAAGAGGGCCGATGCATTTTAGCGTATGTTGATGACAATACACGTCTCGTTTGGGTCACGTAGAGTTATCTGTCTCAAACAGGAGAAACAGAAGCCCAAACTACAGTCCGCATGCCACATTTGGCCATCCGTGCAGGTGACATTCTGTTTGGCCCTCCAAAGGGTTCCAGAGATGGACCAGCTAGTTAAATGAATGTTGGCTAGATAACATCACAGCTAACATAACATCACAGCCAATAGTTATATTACCTCACAGCTAACATAACATCACTGCTGCTAACAGCTAGATAACATCACAGCTAACATAACATCACATCTAACAGTTATATAACCTCACAGCTAACAGTTATAGCATAACAGTTCACATCTAGATAACATCACAGCTAACATGACATCACAGCTAACAGCTAACATCACAGCTAACAGTTAGCATCACAGCTAACATCTAGATAACATCACAGCTAACATAACATCACAGCTAACATAACATCACAGCTAACAGTTAGAATCTAACATCACAGCTAACAACATCACAGCTAAGCGCTAACATAAAATCACAGCTAACATCTAGGTAATATCACAGCTAACATCAAGATAACATCACATCTAACAACTATAGATAACGTCACAACATCCCTAGATAACATTTTCAACATTCCCTGCTTGCCTCCGGAGTGGCTATCGTTCCCCAGCATGTGTCGATCCAATACTACTGGTACAGATACTGCTACCCTGCACTTTATCCCAGCGAGTACACAATGTGTTCAGAGATAACAAGGGCGAAGGTGGGACGATAAACAAAGGGGTTTGTTTATTTTTTGTTACGAAGGTGGACCCCCCCACCACGACACACACACACACACACACACACACACACACACACACACACACACACACCTTGGGACAACCTATTTTCCACAACCGTTATGGTGAACCATGGTTTTGTAGGATGTAATTATCACAAAAAAACGTCTACTTGAGGTTAGGGTTAGCCATGAGGTCTCCAGTAGGTAAGGGTAGTCTGACTCAGCATATGGACTGTGGGTACAATCGTGATATTGGCCGACTATTTCAGTGGGAATTATCCTCCCCTTCCGCTGTCTGAGACGCTAATTTGCAAGACCACCGTCGCTGCATCCTGGGCTTACCGTCGCCCAGGATGATTGTGATTGGTTTAAAGAAATACAAGAAATACAAATATTCCCCTATAACAGAATGATAATAGGTTCAGCTAGACATAGTACATAGTGTGGAGACAGGTCTGGCTACACAAGACTAACATAGTGTAGAGAGAGGTCTGGCTAAACAAGACTATGGTAAGGGTTAGGTTTAGTGCTAACATAGTGTGGAGACAGGTCTGGCTACATAAGACTAACATAGTGTGGAGACAGGTCTGGCTACATAAGACTAACATAGTGTGGAGACAGGTCTGGCTACATAAGACTAACATACTAACATAGTGTGGAGACAGGTCTGGCTACATAAGACTAACATAGTGTGGAGAGAGGTCTGGCTACATAAGACTAACATAGTGTAGAGAGAGGTCTGGCTAAACAAGACTATGGTAAGGGTTAGGTTTAGTGCTAACATAGTGTGGAGAGAGGTCTGGCCACACAATACTATGGTAAGGGTTAGGTTTAGTGCTAACATAGTGTGGAGAGAGGTCTGGCTACACAAGACTATGGTAAGGGTTGAGTGAAAATAGGGAGGCCATTTGTCTCTATTCTGATAAAGATGCATCTTTTTTTTGTATCCACTTTTTCTCCCATTTTCTATATTTTTTCTCCCATCCCAATTTCGTATCATCCAATTCAACCCTCCCCTGTCACGAACGCTGTTTCTTGCCTCCCACAAGCCGGCTGCAATGTGGACTAAGTCATACATAGCACAAGTCCCCTCCAGTACTTGAGGTAACAGCAGTCACATCTTTTCACCTGCGCAGCTCGATCTCTCAGTGGCGAGGAGTAACGCGTGGGAGGCTCACGCTGCCCCCGACACTTCCTGATTCTACTGCGCAGGCACACCAACCGACCTGTAGGAGTCGCTGTCCACAACGCCCGATCCCCACCCATCAGTTTCCCACCCCCTAATACGGCCAATGTGTATTAGTATGAACGACCAGCTAAACTGAAAGCAATGTGGAGCGCTGGGCTCGAACAGGCAAGCCCAGCGTCTCTGCATTCGTGGCGAGCGCCTTGCCCACTACGCCACGTAGCCGCCCAAAGATGCATCTTAAGCATCACTCCAGCTTGTGACTTTGCTGGCATTTATGTCTACAGTTGACTTTCAGTTGTATGACTGAAACTAATGAATCACTCACACGAGTCACTTGAATCTGTAACAAAAAAGAGGACAATCTGGAAAAGACAATGAAACATATTTATGTCTGTGCTGAGGGAAGTGATTACAGGCGTCGCGTTTGTAAACAGACAGTTTAGATGAGTTTTGCGTAGAGGAAAGTCATGCACACAAGTGTGTGTGTGTGTGTGCGTGTGTGTGTGTGTGTGTGTGTGTGTGTGTGTGTGCGTGCGTGCGTGCGTGTTGGAAAGTTGAAGGCAGGTTGAGATGAGATGAAGCATTTAGTTGAGTTTAAATGCCCTTCTGCCACAACTGGCTTTAATAGCATCCAGCTGTTAACTGGTGTGAGAGGGAGGGGGAGAGAGAGAAAGAGAGAGAGGTACGTATAGAGAGCGAGAGAGAGAGAGAGAGATGGGGGGTTGAGATGGAAAGAGGTGAAGAAAGAGGGAAGAAGAGAGAGATGGGGGGTTGAGAGGGAGAGAGGGGAAGAAAGAGGGAGGAAGAGAGAGAGAAAGAAAGATAGTGTGGGGGAATTGTGTGTGTCTGTCAGTCAGTCAGTCAGACTGTTGGATTGGATGTCTGGTTAAAAAGGTCCAACAAAAGAAGATAAGTCCAGTGAGTTTCTTTTTAATTAGAAGACTCAGATTTAGACTTGGACAGATACAGCCTTCTAGAAAGAAAACACTATATTTGCCTTGTCTCTTTCTCTCTATCTCTCTCTATCCCTCTCTCTCTCTCTCTCTCTCTCTCTATCTATCTGTCTCTCCTCTCATCATGGCACGATGAGATTTATTACTGGCTGTAAACCCCTTACACATCACTGTAAGACCAGTTATAGCTTACGCATTCAAAATATCACTTATTCCATCCCCTCAGTCCGTACTGAGCGTGGTAAGAACACCTGGAACACGCTACAGCAGAGTCTGAGGGGGCTTTCTCATTAGGAACGGGTGCTTCGCTCCGTCCTTGGGTGCGAACTCCCCCCCTCCCTCTCCCCCCTCTGGTTTGTGTACACACTGCAGTCTTGGTTCGCTCCGGGTTCTGTTTACGGTTTGCGTTTTGAGCGTGTAAGCTTGCCGTAGGCGATGATGTCACACTCGAACGTCAACACATCAACAGTTGAACACATGGTGATGGAAACTGGATGCCCGATATAAAGGCTGCGGTTAGACTTTCGTTTCATTTTTGTTTCATTTTCAGATGAGTTTCGCCGCAACGTAGCGGGAGGTGGGTCACACTTTCGTTTCGTCACCTGAGCACAGTGATGTAGTACACTGCCAAAGCAGTAGGTGGCAGTAGGTGGCGAACATGAAGGCAATTTTCAACCAATCAGAACTTGAATGTGCCAATACACTTCCTGCAAAGAAAATGTCAACAAGGCGGGCGCCGCCATCTTTGCCTATTTACCCAATGCAGCACTTCTTTTTCAGCAAAGTGTAATAAAAGTGCAATAAACAAAACGGATACATTCACTGTGTGTTCTGCCTCTCATTTGTTGATGAAACAAAACTAACATCAACACAAGTGACCACCAAGAGCGGATAGTTTAGTCTCAAAAAAGATCGGTGACTTTGTTAGCTACATTGTTAGCTGCATGCTAACGTGAATGGAATATGCCATTATAACAGTATAGCATTGTGGCTAGAAGCTAACGTTAGCTCACGCTAGTTAGCCAGCACCAAACTGATGATATCGGGAGCTATCAGTAGCTAGATAACATTAGAGACAACGCTGTGTGTATTAAACAAAGGTGAATAGATGACTGGGCCGTTTTGTTTAATGCTTGTTAAGGCTATGGTTAGACTAGTGTATTCCTGGCGTTTTTTTATACGTTTTTGACGACGTTTCATGTCCTATCTACACAGAAACGCGTTTTTTGGCGTTTTTTTGTGATACGGCTGAAACGCAAAATTGTGTTTGCGTTTGGAGATACGCAAAAAAACGAGTCGACAAACAGCGTGTAGTCAGCACGCTAGCCGTTGTTGCGAAAACGCCCACATGCGCAGTAGATACCATCTGCGTGCCCTTCCGGTGACAGCAGAGTGTGTGTGTGTGTGTGTTTGGGACAGAGCTCCGTGTCCCAAATAGCTTCAGCTACCATGTGTTGTCAAGTTATTGTTATAAGGACCCCAGTCCAAGCTACAACAGTCTGCATTCCCTTAACAATTGTTTGTATTGAAGCCGTATTGTATTGTACCCATATGCAATACTGTTAAATAAAGTTTACATCCATTCATTCTGCTAGCATTACCGATGGCATGAGCAGCTGGCTAACGTGAGCTATCAGGATTCAGACCCTGTTAGCTCAGAGTTCCTCTTTCAACTTAAGAAGCATTAAACAAAATGGCCCAGTCATCTATTCACCTTTGTTTAATACACACAGCGTTGTCTCTAATGTTATCTAACCTACTGATAGCTCGCGATATCATCAGTTTTGATGCTGGCTAAGTAGCGTGAGCTAACGTTAGCTATCTAGCCACAATGCTATATTGTTATAATGGCGTACTCCATTGACGTTAGCATGCAGCTAACAATGCTACAATGCTAACCGATCGTTTTTTAGCCTAAACTATCCGCTCTTGGTGGTCACTTGTGTGATGTTAGTTTTGTTTCATCAACAAATGACAGGCAGAACACACAGTGAATGTATCCGTTTTGTTTATTGCACTTTTATTAGGCTTTGCTGAAAAAAGAATTGCTGCATTGAGCAAGATGGTGGCGCGGCATAGGCGCCTGCCTTATTGACATTTTGCTGGAGCTTCCAGGAAGTGTATTGGCACATTCGTTCTGATTGGTTGAAATTGCCTTCATGTTTGCCACCTACTGCCACCTACTGCTTTGGCAGTGTACTACATCAGTGTGCTCTGGTGACAAAAACGAAAAAAAAAACGAAAGTGTGACTCGAGGCGCATGACGTCGCGGCGATACGCGGCGATGCGTTATAAGAAAACAATACGAAGATGATACGAAAGGTGTAACCTCAGCCTAAGATTGAAAGAGGAGCTCTGAGCTAAACAGGGTCTGATAGCTAATGTTAGCCAGCTGCTCATGCAATCGGTAATGCTAGCAGAATGAATGGATGTAAACTTTATTTAACATATTGCATAATGGGTACAATACAATACGGCTCAATACAAACATTGTTAAGGGAATGCAGACTGTTGTAGCTTGGACTGGGGTCCTTATAACAATAACTTGACAACACATGGTAGCTGCAGCTATTTGGGACACGGAGCTATGTCCCAAACACACAACACACCCCACACTGTTGTCACCGGAAGGGCACGCAGATGGTAATCTACTGCGCATGGGCGTTTTCGCAACAACGGCTCCGTGCAAATTACACGACTGTTGTCGGCGAGTTTTGGCGCTACTCCAAAACGGAGTTTACAAGGTTGCACTTGTAAATGAGACCTCAGTCTCAATGTGATGTTACCTGTTTAAATAAAGGCTAAAATAAAAAACACAGTTTTTTTGGGTTGTAAAAAACCCAATTATTTCCAGTTGTGTTTTCTCTTCTTCTTCTGTCTCCATGACACCAGTATCACTGTTTTCTGCACATATTTCTGTTGAAAACACATAATTCTAGTGTGTGTTTTCGTGTGTATTTGCACCTGTCTGTGCGCATATGCATCAAACGTATGTATGTGTGTGTGTGTGTGTGTGTGTGTGTGTGTGTGTGTGTGTGTGTGTGTGTGTGTGTGTGTGTGTGTGTGTGTGTGTGTGTGTGTGTGTGTGTGTGTGTGTGTGTGTGTGTGTGTGTGTGTGTGTGTGTGTGTGTGTGTGTGTGTGTGTGTGTGTGTGTGCGTGTGTACGTACATCTGTCTCTGTATAACCCCCACCACTAGCCTGAGGCTCTGTAATAGCCAGTAATTGTTCCAAGATTGTTTTGCCCGTATATCTGCTAGAGACTTCTGGTTAACCGAGCCACTTGCTCAGAAGGTCTGATTACAGCTCTTGTATTTGGAGAAGTGGTTTGGAAGCCTCTTAGGTTCTTTATTGAAGAACTACCTAGTGTGATCAGCTCGGCTTATGTCAGATGTCTGTTTGCCATGTGACTCGTTTGTTTGTATTACAAGTCATCTATTCAGTTAACAAAACACAGCTAAGACGTCAGCTAGATTCGTCAGTCACGGTAATGGCCTGTTTGGCTGTTGTTATATGGAGTTTATTATAATTTCTCCAAAATCCAGAAAATTCTAACTGATTCATCATTTTAACAGGATTTCTTTTGTTTATATCGGCATAGATAAGAACATATGAAAAGTTGATTTGCAAGAATCAATATCTCTGCTTTTAGTAATTTTCACAACAGTAAATTGTATCACAACATTGTATTGTGCATTCCAGGCGATATAAATCAAACTACAGTTGGGTTGTTTTAATCAAGTAAAAATAACTAAGTACAGCTAACTTTATTGGAAACCGGTTTTATTTCAAATACATTTTTTTTTGGCAAAAGCGGATAACTCCACAGAGATTGCAAATTAACCGGACTTGCGTGCCACATTTTCGCTACGTTACCGTAATCAGCTTCAGCTTTTCTCTTCTTGGCTAAAGGACATAAACTCACTCACATAAATCATCCAAGAAATCCATCTTTAAACATGACTTTGAGCCAAGACTACACTACATAGTTAGACAGATCAGTTCTGGGTAGCAGCCATATTGTGTCACCTGACCTGAATACTGCGTGATGATTCGCTGTGAACAAATCTA
>NC_140169.1:207549476-207559476 GCF_963971535.1 Notolepis coatsorum | reverse complement strand
ATCTATCTATCTATCTATCTATCTATCTATCTATCTATCTATCTATCTATCTATCTATCTATCTATCTATCTATCTATCTATCTATCTATCTATCTATCTATCTATCTATCTATCTATCTATCTATCTATCTATCTATCTATCTATCTATCTATCTATCTATCTATCTATCTATCTATCTATCTATCTATCTATCTATCTATCTATCTATCTATCTATTGTTCAAACTATTGAAAAAACGTTGCTCATATAAATAAAGAGGCATAGGAACAGAAACTTAAATATGATTTTGTTTTGACTTAACCCCAATGGGCCCGGTACGGGGGCCGAAATTAATATCACATCATGAATAGATCAATGCAGTCCGTATTACTGTAATCAATGTTGCGTATCTTTTTCAAATGTAGCCAAGAGTAAAGACCCTAACCCTGTCAAAACAGCAGTCAAAGTGTATATTTTCAGCACTAGGTTAGTTTACCAATGATTTTAAGTGTTATTAGTGAAATATGAGTTTATAAATATCTCTGTGCATCCCGGTGGAAACCAGATTAATTAGACGTGAGGAAATATGCGTCATGAAACTGTTGCAGTCTTAAGAGAGAGGAGACCCAGGGGCTTTTGATGGACATAGACATTCATAAAACTACACTACCCAGCTCACACCAGCCTCTGTCAAAGCTGTTGAAAATATTCTTTGCGGAAAAATTCTGACGTTATTTTCATGATTATATCTCACGGGTCAAAACAAACCTGAACGTTATTGCCATAAAATACAACGTAGTTTGTTTATTTACCTTTCTGTGAACGTCTAGAAAAGAAACATGTCTCAATCTGATAAAAAAATGGCGGAGCTATGGACATTATAAAAAAGTAACTGTACTGCAGTAGATTTCATTCACGTTTTTTGCTGCCCTGTAACGGGCGCCTGGTGGTACTAAATCCAAATTTAACATTTATAGGCCTGATATTCTATATTCATATTTCAAATTGCATGTGTCTGGATGGCAAAATTCAGTACTGTATCTACTATCTACAAAATCCCATGTAAATCATCTTCCCTTTATTCATTTGCTTAGATTGTTTGTACACTTGATCTCAAGAAGGTGCTGAATGAGCTCAATGGCAACATATCCACGTCTGGTCAATGTTAGCATGGTGGGGGGGGGGGATTATAATAATTTATATTCGCCTTTGGTTCATTACAATTTACTCAAGCATAGTAACAGAGTTAGACACAATATTTCTGACACTGGGAATACATTCCCTGAGGTCCATAGATGCCCCTAGATACCAAGAACATACAAATAGCCCTTGTAGAAGTGGAGCAATCTGAAAATATGGCTAGGGCTTAAGAGGTTAATAGCGAACGTGAGATAATCAAACAAGCGAGCTAGCTGGCTGCTGTCATTAACCGACTGTTATGCTACCTGGCTAGATAGTGAGTTGTACCCAGCATGCCGTTTAGTGGTGTAACACTTAATAGGCTCGCCTCTCAATACACTACACAGTGTAGGTTGCCGGTAAAAAAAAAAGGGAAAATATATATATATTTTATGACAAAATGACATTTGCATAAACTATACATTTCTTTTATAATTGAACGACTATTTGAATATATTCAAAAATCAATGCTCATCCCTGATATACGTTGAGGTCTATCTTCCTGATTGGACTGTGTTTTCTCTGTCCATGCAGACCTGCCTCGTACAGCGACCTCAGTCAACCTCAACGAGCTGCTGCCAGGGAGGAAGTACACTGTTAACGTTTATGAGGTCACCGACATAGGAGAACCCAACCTCATCCTCACCACCTCACAGACCACTGGTGAGAAGACCTCACTCACTCACTCACTCACTCACTCACTCACTCACTCACTCACTCACTCACTCACTCACTCACTCACTCACTCACTCACTCACTCGCTCGCTCGCTCGCATGCACGCACGCACGCACGCACACACACACACACACACACACACACACACACACACACACACACACACAACACACACACACACACACACACACACACACACACACACACACACAAACACACACAGCTCCATCAGCACAGTATACTCATCTGTCCTGTTTCCTCCTGCAGCCCCTGACGCCCCAGTGGACCATGAGGTGGATGAGGTAGGAGAGTCCTCCATCATCATCAGCTGGGACAAACCACTGGCTCCCATCACCGGTACCTGCATTCATTCATCCATCCATCCATCACACAATGCATTTAGTCAAAGGCAAAGTTATAGAGTAGCACATTTATACTGTAGCAAAGTTATACTGTAGCAAAGTTATACTGTAGCAAAGTTATACTGTAGCACATTTATACTGTAGCAAAGTTATACTGTAGCAAAGTTATACTGTAGCTAAGTTATACTGTAGCACATTTATACTGTAGCAAAGTTTATACTGTAGCAAAGTTATACTGTAGCAAAGTTATACTGTAGCAAAGTTATACTGTAGCACATTTATACTGTAGCAAAGTTATACTGTAGCAAAGTTATACTGTAGCAAAGTTATAGAGTAGCAAAGTTATACTGTAGCACATTTATACTGTAGCAAAGTTATACTGTACCAAAGTTATACTGTACCAAAGTTATACTGTACCAAAGTTATACTGTAGCAAAGTTATACTGTTGCAAGGTTATACTGTAGCAAAGTTTTACAGTAGCAAAGTTATACTGTAGCAAAGTTATACAATACCAAAGTTATATAGTAGCAACGTTTTACAAAAGTTACACAATTCCAAAGTTATACAAACGATATATATATATATATACCTCTAATGAACTGCAGTCACTATTCTCTCAACTATTTCTCTCTAATGAACTGCAGTCACTATTCTCTCAACTATTTCTTCAACCGTCCTCGAGTGGGACTTCACTACAGTTGAATATAGTGGAGGAATTAGTGTCTGGAGTTCACTAGACGTCAGCGTTCCTCTTCATGTTTGATCATTGCATCACAACAGAACAACAGGCCCTCTCTAACTACCCAGAGTGCTCTCCTCTCCTCCAGGCTACAGAGTGGTCTACACCCCGTCACTGGAAGGAGAAAGTACCGAGCTGACCCTCCCAGACACTGCCACCTCCGTGACCCTGAGTGACCTCCGACCTGGGAAGCTGTACAACATCAGCATCTATGCCGTGGAGGACAGCTTGGAGAGCGAGCCTGTGTTCGTCCAGGTCAATACAGCCGGGGAGCCACTGCCAGGTGAGAGAGAGAGAGAGAGAGAGAGAGAGAGAGAGAGAGAGAGAGAGAGAGAGAGAGAGAGAGAGAGAGAGAGAGAGAGAGAGACATGTGTGTGTGTTATCGGCAGAGAGAACGTGCAGGGGTGGATAGATTTTGTGTCAAGCTGGCAGAAATAAAGTGAAATACAATTTCCTGTTTAGAGAGTTGACCTTCAAAATAAAAGCACACAAATGGACACTTTTAGAATCTAATGTCATGATGGGTCATGTGGGATCCAGCCTCAGTCTTCACCGTGTGTCTTTGCCTCAGTGCTAGTAGACAGCTGTGTCTATGAGAGACGTGTGCTAAGGTTTCTTTAAGTGTCTTGGACTCGTTGTGTCAACAGTGCTCACAGGCGGACGTTTGCCAGGTGACATGTCTCTGTGAAGTGTACTCTCTTCCGCTCTGATAGCGAGGCTAACAAAACGATGCTAGTATTCTGGTTCCATTCCCGGCTTTTCTTCTTCAGCTGTATGTAAATATTGTTGCAGAAACCTTGTTTCTCCAAATTTGTCTTTGTCTCTCTCCGTTGTGAAGCTGCAGCGTGTCGGTTTTGGGGGAGAAAGAAAACAACATTAGCACTTGTAGGGCTGTCCCCGACTACGGATTTTGATGGTCGACTATGATTGGCCAAAATTTGCCGTTAGTCGACTATTGGTTGACAAAATAAAAATAACAAAAAGTATACTTTTTCTTTTTTTTTTTTTTTTTTGTATCATTCCATGTGGGCTGTGGGGTGCTTAATGTCTGAAGGAGTCAACTGAAGGCTTCTTGTCCTCTGCAAAAGCATGCAATTGGTCCACTGATGGATACATCTTGATATTTGTCTAGTGTGTTCATTAGATGGTGAAATCCTCTTTCAGTGCCTCTGTGCCTGTTTTCGTAGGCAGTTAGCTCTGGTATGCGTGCCTTTAGCGTTAGCCACGCTTCTAGGCCTCTTTTCTTTTGGAAAGGATGATAAAACAAATATATTATTATTTTTTTTATATTCGACTAAGATGTTGGCCAGTCGACTACGGCTCCTTTCGACCGATTAGTCGACTACTTTGTATTGGAGGACAGGAGCACCACAGACAAACACATCATCTCTAACAGCGCTGCAGGGATTCATAATTTTTCTCTTCTGACACTTCATACATTCAGTGCTAAATACATAATTTTGTTTGATATAATATCATTTACAACCTTGACTGAAATCCGCAGATATTATTGGTAACTGCTAATCAACTAACACCAGTCCGGGGCGGCTAGGTGGTGTAGTGGCAAGGCGCTCGCCATCAACGCTGGAGACGCTGGGTTCGAATCCAGCTCTCGGCGTTGCTATCAGCTTGGCTGGTCGTTCATACTAACACAATTGGCAGTGTTAGGGGTGGGAAAGCTGATGGGTGGGTCCTGGGCGTTGTGGACAGCGACCCCTACAGTTCGGTCGGAGCGCCTGCACAGCGAGGGTAGGATCTGGAGGGAGGTAGTGTGACCTTCCACACGTCGTTACACTCTCCCGGTGAGAATCTGCGCTGCCGGCTGGCTGCACATGCGTCGGAGGAAAGCATGTGACAGTCTCCGGCCTCCCGGACCAACAGTAGGGGGAGTGCGCAACAACCAGGAAGGGGTTGGGAATTGGCATAACGACTAACAGTGGGATGGGAGAGAAATCGGAAAAAAAGGAGGGGGAAAAAAGACAATAAAAAAAAAAAAAAACTAACACCAGTCCACACCCCTACATGAGTACCTGGGTCTCAGGAATTTTCCTTTTAAAAATCTGGATCCCAGTCTCAGAAAAATCTGATAATAATTAGAGCTCTAGTAGAGAGAAGACGTTCTAGCCTGATAATAATTAGAGCTCTAGTAGAGAGAAGACGTTCTAGCCTGATAATAATTAGAGCTCTAGTAGAGAGAAGATGTTCTAGTCTGATAATAATTAGAGCTCTAGTGGAGAGAAGGAGCTCCAGTGGAACATGCAGTCAGGAGTTCACCGTGTGGGGGAGATATTTGTCAGCCACCTCTGTGTTTCCTCCTCTCTTTCCTTCTTTATCTCATCTTTACCTTCATCTTACAGAGACATGAACGTGATGATGTCATGGCCTTTGACTTGACATGCTAGCAACAATGCTGGCTAATGCATAATGTTAGCCAACTACAAAAACACAGCGTTCCTGCATGATAACTGTAATTCACTCAGATATTAGTAGCAACACTTTTTAGAAAAACTCTGTCCACACGACAATGCAAAAATACTCATTTGAGTTGCAGGGATCTCTCCATGGTCCTGATTGACCTGGTGGCAGGCTGCAGGATCTCTCCATGGTCCTGATTGACCTGGTGGCAGGCTGCAGGGATCTCTCCATGGTCCTGATTGACCTGGTGGCAGGCTGCAGGGATCTCTCCATGGTCCTGATTGACCTGGTGGCAGGCTGCAGGGATCTCTCCATGGTCCTGATTGACCTGGTGGCAGGCTGCAGGGATCTCTCCATGGTCCTGATTGACCTGGTGGCAGGCTGCAGGATCTCTCCATGGTCCTGATTGACCTGGTGGCAGGCTGCAGGGATCTCTCCATGGTCCTGATTGACCTGATGGCAGGCTGCAGGGATCTCTCCATGGTCCTGATTGACCTGATGGCAGGCTGCAGGATCTCTCCATGGTCCTGATTGACCTGGTGGCAGCTGCAGGGATCTCTCCATGGTCCTGATTGCAAAGAATACTCCGTTTTCAATCTTCTGTATACGTGTGGACAGGGTCATTGGACGTCAGCCGTCCACAAGTATACAGTCAAAACTGAGTTTTAAAAGAAATCTCTACCCTGGAAGGAGTTTTCCAAAAGCTCAGTTTCCAGTGACCTAAAACATTTTCCGTAGTTTTCATGTGGATGGGAGGGGAGGCCAAAACACAGAGTAAATTACTAAGTTTTCAAAATTATCTCCCTCTCCCCCTCTCCCTCTCCCTCTCCCTCTCCCTCTCCCTCTCCCTCTCCCTCTCCCTCTCCTCTCCCTCTCCCTCTCAGTGTGTGAGTGAGGTTGGCACTTGAGAACGCAACTCATTAGTTTAATTTTGCCTCAGCTGTTTCTTGGCAGCAGGCAGGAAATGGTCTAGACCGCGCTCATTCACTTATTACTATCTCATGTGTTCACTTCATTTAAATTCACCTATGAAATTATTACAAAATAATGTGAAAAAATAACATGAATGGACCATTTAACCGTTAAGATTATTTGGTTAATTTAAAATGGTTGGGTAACCAGATGGGATCATTGCACATCCCCTCGTCATGATGTCATCTTCATAGTGACCAAAGAAGGATGGAAATACATGAAAGACACTCTTTCTTAATCTATCGCTCTCCTTCTTCCCTTTATCTCCAAATATCTCTCTCTCTCTCTCTCTCTCTCTCATTGAATGGCATGTATTGTGTATTTTGACTCCATACTGTCTGGGTCCTGTATGTGTATGTCTGACTTCTCTGTCTATATATCTTTCTTTCATTACATCTTTATAACTGTCTACCTCTTTCTTTGTTTATCTTCTACCTCCCCTCTCTCTCTCTCTCTCCTCTCTCTCTCTCTCTCTCTCTCTCTCTCTCTCTCTCTCTCTCTCTCTCTCGCTCTGTGTGGCTGAATGGCTCGATGACCTCATGTTGTTTTGACCTTGTCTTGTCTTAAAGGGGCAGTTCACCCAGAATAGTAATCATATTCTCCTAGTTTTGGAGATGTCTGCCATCACTCTTGTGTGGCACTCAAAACACACATTACATATACATTTGACAAATTCAAAAGCAATGCATCTTTCCAGGAATCATGACCCGGTTACTCAAACATAATCTACACACCTCATTGTGAGCAGTTTCATGCAGGAAATATTTCTACCGAAGTACACCCGCCCCATTATTATGAATTATGATTTCAGAATATTTCTTTTTGTGTGCACTTGCTTAAAGGATAACTCCACTTTTTTTTTAAATTAGCTTATTTAACATCTTCCCTGGAGTTAGACAAGAAGATACATACCTTTTTTGTCTCTGTGCGTGCATTTTAGCTTTGGGAATAGACGCTCCGTTAGCATAGCTTAGCTTCATCACTGGAAGTGGGGGATGACAGTAGCCTTACAGTGCCTTACAGTGTATTGCAAGGTCTGACATTGACCAAACTTGATATGCATGACCTTGGTGGGCTCTAGGTCAACTCCTGAAAAGGGGGTCAATGTCAGACCTTGCAATCAAAAGTTAGGGGCGCACTGAAATTATGGCAAGGGTTATTAGCCCCCTAACTTTTGATTGCAAAGTCTGACATTGACCCCCTTTTCAGGAGTTGACCTAGAGCCGTTTAAGTTTAAGTTTTCAGTTTTAAAGGAGCTGAACGGTTTAAATAATAAAGAAAAACATAAAACACAAACTAAGTGGCAACAGGCTTTGCTAAACATCAAATGGCTTCAACCTTTACCAGGCCATGGTGCAGCATAACATAAACCCAACTAATCAATTATAGAAATAGTTGTCAACTGTGTTTATAATGGACTAGTTGTTGATTAGCCGATTTAGTTGTTGCAGCCCTGGTTGAGAGGACTTTGTGTTGTTTTGTTATCCCGTCTCTGATAATGTCTCTCTCTTCGTATCGTTCTACCTCTCTTTCTTTGTCTTCCTCCCTCTGCCTCTCCCCCTGTTCCCCTCTCCCTCTACAGTATGTTTCTGTGCAGTTGTGTAGTTATTTTGATCTTGTTTTCTGTGTCGGTTTGGAACGACCGATCTCCAGCTTCACGCCATCGTTTAGACGGCCACGGCTCCTATCCTCTCCGTTCCAGTCCAGTCCTGCATGTCTGTCTGTTTCTTCTGACTGAAGAAAAATAAATAAACTCTCTGTTTCCTATCCTCTACCCTCTACTTCCTCTGTCTCTTTTTGTGTCTCTTTATTCTGTTCATTTCTATTCCCTCTCTATTATTGAAGCTGAACTGAAGGAAGCTGAGACAAGACTGAATCATGGCTGTATTATTTGCTTTAAGATGGAACTTAAAATACACTGATTCAAGGCAATGATAGCTTTCTACTGAACACACAGAGAGGAGATTGGTCTTCTATCTTCTTTTCTGACTCTGGAGAATACTGTAAGTTTCCCATAATGTCGGCGTGTGGCTTTAAGGTCAAAGGTATTGGAATCTTTTCATGTAGACCTGTTCAGAAGAATTGCGTTGCTATGGTCCACCGCCTGGGTCCACTTGTATCTCCTGTCCAGCTGTTGTTTGAGCAAACACTGCAACGGGAAGTAAACTCTGTTTATTTTTGCATGTTTTGAAATGGTATATATAAAAAAAAAAAAAAACACATTAGCTCGACAATAACATATTAATCCTGTCTCCTGTCTCCAGAGGAAGTAGCCTCCCCTACGGACCTGCAGTTCTACGAGGTGTCGGAGGGTAAGATCGTCCTGTCGTGGGCCGGCCCGACCACCGACGTCTCGGGCTACCGGGTCACCGTGGCCGCCGTGGACGAGGACGGGAGAGCCGGGAGCGAGATGAACCTGCCGGTCAGTCAGAACGGCTACGTGGAGATCACCCACCTGGAGCCCGGCACCCGGTACCGCTTCAATGTGTACTCTGTGCACGGAGGGGAGGAGAGCGTCCCGCTGGTGGCGGAGCACGCTACGAGTGAGTGACACACACACACACAACCGCACGCACGCACACACACACACACAGACGCACACACACACACACACAGACGTTTACCTCAACAGTGAGTGGGTGACAGTAGTTGTGTATGACCCTATGAAGGAGCAAATGAATGAACGACCCGTCTTCTCTGTTCAGAACCCGACGCTCCGGCCGACATCCGCTTCACCAACGTGACGGAGGACAGTGCCGTGGTCCTGTGGTCGGCCCCCCGCGCCAAGATCACCGGCTACCGCCTGTTCCTCACCGTGGAGGGCTCCAACCCCAAGCAGCTGCGCCTGCCCGCCCGCCTGTCCCAGTACACGCTGCTCAACCTGAGGCCCGACACGGAGTACACGGCCGTGCTGCACGCGGAGCAGGAGAACACCCTGAGCCAGGGGGAGAGCGGGGCGTTCACCACCAGTGAGGAGCCCCACACACACACACACACACACACACACACACACACACACACACACACACACACACACACACACACACACACACACACACACACACACACACACACACACACACACACACACACTCACCAGACACACACACACACACACACACACACACACACACACACACACACACACACTTTGAAATGTTTATTTATGTCCACATAAACAGAAGTACAAGGAAGCCTCATACAAAGGACATAAACAATGCGAGTGCAATCAGAAAATCATGAAGAACAGTCAGGTACAAGGTGCATGGGCGGCAGAATCATGGGTAAAGGTAACAGCGCCTCCTCCAAATTGAGCGGCTTCCTATAACAGCTGATACTGAGCAGTACCTGGCTAACTGCTTGGCCTTCCTTTTGGGGAGACCGGCTATTTGTAGGCCCCTCACAACCAACTTGTGCACCACATGCCCTAGGCTGCCAAAGATAAAAACTAGGAGTTTACATCTGTAGCCTAGCTGTGAGATGGTCTGCTGTAGCTGTTGGTATTTCAGCATTTTTGTTAGGAAGGCTTCTTCTAAGCTGTAATCAAAAGTGCAGCCAACCTCAAGAATGGACACCTCCCTAAGGTGTTCATTTACCACAAAAACATCGGGGTGTTAGCTGTAATACTAGAGAACATGGAATCATTATTGCACAGGTTGAACATGCTTGGCTTCA
>NC_140169.1:207524476-207544476 GCF_963971535.1 Notolepis coatsorum | reverse complement strand
TATTTAATTTGTGTGTTTGTGTGTGTTTCTTTTATTTGTGTGTATGTGTGTGTGTATCTCCTAAATATATGTATGTGTGTGTCTCTCTCCCCAGTTGACAGTGCGTCCCAGTCAGGGTGGAGAGGCCCCCAGGGACGTGACCTCTGACTCAGGCAGTATCTTCATGTCCGGTCTGACCCCGGGGGTGGAGTACACATACAGCGTCCAGCCCATCATCAATGGACACGAGCAAGGCAACCCCATCACACGGCGCGTCGTCACACGTAAGGCCTGATCAGGAACCTCAGAGAGAGAGAGTCTGTGTTTCTCCCCTGTTATTGATTTATGTATTTCTTTTAGGAAGGGAGGAAAGACCTTTGAACCAGTTATTTAGTTTGACACTTAAAGGTGCTATAGGTAACGTTCAGCGACTAGATGTCGCACTAGCGCACCAACATGACATTTATCCATCAGGTGCATCATTCCACGTGGGGAAATGGGAAGTAGGTAGAGGATACATACACGCAACAACATTCATTTTGGACCTGCAAAGGATTTTTTAAATGATAAATAATTTTTTGGGGATGGAAAGCAATACTTTTCTCTCTGTGGATGTATTATAAAAAATATTTAACTAAGGATTTTTAACATTAATCCTGAAGAGGACGTGTGATAATGTATGTAAGCGTATTGCTGCCACACCAGAAACAGAATAAAATATCAGTATAACGTGATAACTTATTGTTGTTTTAACAAAACGTTTCACATTATAATGTGATCGCTTATTGTTTTAACATAAAACGTTTCACGTTATAACGTGATAACTTATTGGTATCGTGTGAAACGTTTTATGTTAAAACAATAAGTTATAACATGATACCAACTTATCACGGTATAACGTGAAACGTTTTATGTTAAAACAATAAGTTATCACGTTATAATGTGAAAAAATTTATGTTAAAACAATAAGTTATCACGTGTGGCAGCAATATGCTTCCGTAGATAATGTGATAATCAGACATAAAACGTGCTCTGTGTCTTGAGAGCTCTGCTGCCCCCCCCCCCCCCATCCCACTATTTCTTCAACTTCCCTCCAGTTAGCCTTTTTAACATCCTTGAGGGGAGGTTGGCTGACCTCACAGAACACGTTGGTATGTTTTATGGCTGATTACCACACGTCCTCCTCACAACAGAATGATAGGAGTACATTTATAAATCTGCAAAGTGGTCCTTTTTAGGCCTCAATGAATGTGATGTAAAGCAGATGATCTGGGGCCTGGTGTTTCTCAGTTGTGTAAGGACTGTCACGTTGCAATGTGAAAGAAACACTGCTTCCAGTACAATTTCAACTAGGATAAGATTTTCCATCTTCCTCCTCTCTTCCTTGTTCTCCTCTTCCTCATCTTCCTCCTCTCTAGCTTTGTCTCCTCCCACCGATCTGAATCTGGAGTCCCACCCTGATACTGGAGAACTGACCGTCCAATGGAACGGAGCCAAGACACCTGGTACACACACACACACACACACACACACACACACACACACACACACACACACACACACACACACACACACACACACACACACACACACACACACACACATACACACACACAGGCGCACACACACACACACACACACACACACACCTACGCACACACACACACACACACTGTTCTGTATGTAACATATTATTTAGATTTAAAAGTTTATCTTTTAAACATATTATATAACATCATCATCATCATTGTCTCCTCTAACCCCTCCTCCTCCCCCCTTTCTCTCCCCAGACATCACAGGCTACAGAGTGACGTGCACACCGACCAATGGGCAGCGAGGAAACAGTGTGGAGGAGTTTGTGGAGGCGGGACAGAACTCGTGCACCCTGGAGAACCTGAGCCCGGGAGTGGAGTACAACGTCAGCGTAGTGACGGTCAAGGACGACATGGAGAGTGTTCCTGTGTCAACCACCATCACGCCAGGTTAGCCGTTAGCATAACAACCACCATCACGCCAGGTTAGCCGTTAGCATAACATTACCACGTCCGTCTTATTTAACGGTGTTATAGGTAACATCTTCATGTAGACTAATATATACATAATACATCCACAGAGCTTTTAGAAAGGTGCGGAATAAAAGTATACACCCCCCCCCCCCCCTCCCAAATAAATATTGCTGAATGAATTATAATTGCAAAAGTTTGCGGGTCCAAAATGAATGTTGTTGTTTACATGCATCCCCTCCCTACTTTCCATTTGGAATGCACCTGATTGGAGAAATGACATGCTGGTGCTTTAGTGTGACATCTAGTGGCTGATTGTTATCTATAGCACCTTTAAAGCGGGAGTTACACACAGTGTTTTGTGCTCGTTTTTATACGTTTTTGAATACGTTTCATGTCCCTTTTACACAGAAATGCGTTTTTTGGCGTTTTTTGGTGGATACGGCTGAAACGCTAAATTGTGTTTGCGTTTTGGAGAACCCCTAAAAAACGCGCCGACAACAGCCGTGTAGTCTGCACGGAGCCGTTGTTGCGAAAACGCCCATGCGCAGTAGATACCATCTGCGTGCCCTTCCGGTGACAACAGTGTGTGTGGGTGTGTGTTTGGGACATAGCTCCGTGTCCCAAATAGCTTCAGCTACCATGTGTTGTCAAGTTATTGTTATAAGGACCCCAGTCCAAGCTACAACAGTCTGCATTCCCTTAACAATTGTTTGTATTGAGCCGTATTGTATTGTACCCATATGCAATATGTTAAATAAAGTTTACATCCATTCATTCTGCTAGCATTACCGATTGCATGAGCAGCTGGCTAACGTGAGCTATCAGACCATGTTAGCTCAAAGCTCCTCTTTCAACTTAACAAGCATTAAACAAAATGGCCCAGTCATCTATTCACCTTTGTTTAATACACACAGCGTTGTCTCTAATGTTATCTAACTACTGATAGCTCCCGATATCATCAGTTTGGTGCTGGCTAACTAGCGTGAGCTAACGTTAGCTTCTAGCCACAATGCTATACTGTTATAATGGCAAATTCCATTGACGTTAGCATGCAGCTAACAATGTAGCTACCGATCTTTTTTTAGACTAAACTATCCGCTCTTGGTGGTCACTTGTGTTGATGTTAGTTTTGTTTCATCAACAAATGACAGGCAGAACACACAGTGAATGTATCCGTTTTTGTTTATTGCACTTTTATTAGACTTTGCTGAAAAAGAAGTGCTGCATTGGGTAACTAGGCAAAATATGGTGGCGCCCATAGGCGCCCGGCGGCCTGTAGCTGTTCCGCAACTGTAACTATTTCCGGGGTAGGCCTGATTGGCCGCGACAGGCACGTGACCGCCGCGGCCACGCCCCGCGGCAGCCCCGCGACGCGGCAACGAGGCTGCTGTGGTTCACAGGCGCTTTCCGCCTTCAACGCCGCCCGCAGCAGAAGGAGTTCGCGGTGCCTTTCACTGTCATCAGTCATAATAATATCATCAGTCATCTCTAATAATATTAATCACTGTTCAATGTACTAATATACAATACGGCTCACTTTTCCCACTTCAATGACAGAGCCGCTTTTTAATAATATTGTCGCGGCGGAGCTCCGTCGCGGCAGCATTATGTAGCAGTAATCCCCCCTTCTTTACCATCGACAAACTAGCTCAATTGGTAACTCTGCTTGGCTGTGGATCCTATGGTCCTAAGTTCGATTCCCTTAAGTTTTTTTTTTTTTACGTGCATTGCACTATAGCGTGTATGGTACAGTAACGGTCTCTGGAGCGCAACAGTAAGAAGCATTTGCACTGCAACGCATACACCTTACTGTAAATTGTACCATACAATATACAATATACAATACGCTATGCACGTTAAAAAAAAATCCACAGCCAAGCAGAGTTACCAATTGAGCTAGTTTGTCGATGGTAAAGAAGGGGGGATTACTGCTACATAATGCTGCCGCGACGGAGCTCCGCCGCGACAATATTATTAAACAGCGGCTCTGTCATTGAAATGGGAAAAGTGAGCCGTATTGTATATTAGTACATTGAACAGTGATTAATATTATTAGAGATGACTGATGATATTATTATGACTGATGACAGTGAAAGGCGCCGCGAACTCCTTCTGCTGCGGGCGGCGTTGAAGGCGGAAAGCGCCTGTGAACCACAGCAGCCTCGTTGCCGCGTCGCGGGGCTGCCGCGGGGCGTGGCAGCGGCGGTCACGTGCCTGTCGGGGCCAATCAGGCCTACCCCGGAAATAGCTACAGTTGCGGAACAGCTACAGGCCATGAGGCCGCCCGGCGCCCGCCTGCCTTGTTGACATTGCAGGCACATTCAGGTTCTGATTGGTTGAAATTGCCTTCATGTTTGCCACCTACTGCCACCTACTGCTTTGGCAGTGTACTACATCAGTGTGCTCAGGTGACAAAAACGAAAGTGTGACTCGAGGCTGCCACGTCGCGGCGAAACGCGTATGACAATGAAACGAAAATGAAACGAAAGGTGTAACCGCCGCCTAAAGCACCACTTCGCCAATTTTCAACCTTAAGCCAGAAAGAGGAGATTTGGCCCGATCCATAGATGTATGACTTGGCCACAATAAGGTCATTTATAGGCCTGATATTCTATATTCATATTTCAAATTGCATGTGTCTGGATGGCAACATTCAGTACTGTATCTACAAAAAACCCTGTAAATCATCTGTCCTTTATTAATTTGCTTAGATCTTTTGTACACTTGATCTCAAGAAGGTGCTTACTGAGCTCAGTGGCAATCACGTCTGGTCAATGACATGGTGTTGGTGACATGGTGTTATTAACTGTCAGAGATACACAATATTTCTGACACTGGGAATACATTCCCTGAGATCCATAGATGTCCCTGGATACCAAGAACATACAAATAGCCCTTGTAGAAGTGGAGCAATATTCCATTTACTTAGGTATGTACCTTTAGGCGAATTTTCTGAAAATATGGCTCAGGCTTAAGAGGTTAATCCTATTCTTGTTGTGAGGAAGACACATGATAATTGGACATAGAACGTACCAATGTGTTCCCATGTCTACATGAACGTTCCGTGTTAGGCCTCTGTTCAGATCATGTCAAAGAAACATTATTTTATTTGTGTGTATTTTATGTGTGATGCTGACTGTTACTGAATCTTGATGTTAATGGGAATATAATCTCTTTCACAATAACAACGTTGTGAAACATTAACTCAAAACTAAACCAACCCCTTATCAACATCAGTGATACAAGAGCTGGTCTGTTTGTATTGCCGCCTAGCTAGCTGGTCCGTTTGTATCACAGCCTAGCTAGCTATAGCAAGCATATGTAAAACAAAACAAAGTCTATTCCGTGGTTGGTTGCCTCAGTATATATTAAGAATTAAAACCTTAACATAAAGATGTTCAACAGATCAATCTTTTATTGAAGGGGAACACTTAATCATGGTCTTAATATATAACATATACCACGGAAACAAGACTTTGTTTTCATGCAATAGCGAATGGTGTGATATGATAGTTATATCACACTATTCTATACTACCACTAGCAGCCACTGACCTCTGCTTCTATATATATGTCTGTTTCTCTGTCTGCCTGTCTGTCTATATGTTCTCTCTCTCTCTCCCATTGTGTTTCTTTCTTTCTTTTTGTCTGTCTGTATCTGTATCTCTACTCTTCCCCTCCTTCTGTCTGTCCCACCTCTCTTCCCTCTTTCCCTCCTTCTCCTTCTCTCTCTCTCCTTGCTCCCTCCCTCTCTCCTCCCTCTCTCCTCCCTTGCCATAACCAGAAGTACCTCAGCTGACAGACCTGAACTTCGTGGACGTCACCGACACCACCATCGGCCTGCGCTGGTCCCCGCTGAACACCACGACGATCACCGGGTACCGTATCACCGTGGTCGCCGCCGGCGAGAGCATCCCCATCATGGAGGACACGGTGGAGCCGACGTCGGGGTATTACACCGTGTACGGTCTGGAGCCCGGCATCGACTATGACATCAGCGTCATCACCGTGTCGGAGAATGGAGAGAGCGAACCCACCACCGTCACCCAGTCTACTGGTAAGAACCCACCACCGTCACCCAGTCTACTGGTAAGAAACCACCACCGTCACCCAGTCTACTGGTAAGAAACCACCACCAGTCACCCAGTCTACTGGTAAGAACCCACCACCGTCACCCAGTCTACTGGTAAGAACCCACCACCGTCACCCAGTCTACTGGTTAGAAACCACCACCGTCACTCAGTCTACTGGTTAGAAACCACCACCATCACCCAGTCTACTGGTTAGAAACCACCACCATCACTCAGTCTACTGGTTAGAAACCACCACCATCACTCAGTCTACTGGTTAGAAACCACCACCGTCACCCAGTCTACTGGTAAGAAACCACCACCATCACTCAGTCTACTGGTTAGAAACCACCACCATCACTCAGTCTACTGGTTAGAAACCACCACCGTCACCCAGTCTACTGGTTAGAAACCACCACCATCACCCAGTCTACTGGTTAGAACCCACCACCATCACTCAGTCTACTGGTTAGAAACCACCACCGTCACCCAGTCTACTGGTTAGAAACCACCACCGTCACCCAGTCTACTGGTTAGAAACCACCACCATCACTCAGTCTACTGGTTAGAAACCACCACCATCACTCAGTCTACTGGTTAGAAACCACCACCGTCACCCAGTCTACTGGTTAGAAACCACCACCGTCACCCAGTCTACTGGTTAGAAACCACCACCATCACCCAGTCTACTGGTTAGAAACCACCACCATCACTCAGTCTACTGGTTAGAAACCACCACCGTCACCCAGTCTACTGGTTAGAAACCACCACCATCACTCAGTCTACTGGTTAGAAACCACCACCGTCACTCAGTCTACTGGTTAGAAACCACCACCATCACTCAGTCTACTGGTTAGAAACCACCACCATCACTCAGTCTACTGGTTAGAAACCACCACCATCACTCAGTCTACTGGTTAGAAACCACCACCATCACTCAGTCTACTGGTTAGAAACCACCACCATCACCCAGTCTACTGGTTAGAAACCACTACCGTCACCCAGTCTACTGGTTAGAAACCACCACCATCACTCAGTCTACTGGTTAGAAACCACCACCATCACTCAGTCTACTGGTTAGAAACCACCACCGTCACTCAGTCTACTGGTTAGAAACCACCACCATCACTCAGTCTACTGGTTAGAAACCACCACCATCACTCAGTCTACTGGTTAGAAACCACCACCATCACTCAGTCTACTGGTTAGAAACCACCACCATCACTCAGTCTACTGGTTAGAAACCACCACCATCACTCAGTCTACTGGTTAGAAACCACCACCATCACCCAGTCTACTGGTTAGAAACCACTACCATCACCCAGTCTACTGGTTAGAAACCACTACCGTCACCCAGTCTACTGGTTAGAAACCACTACCGTCACTCAGTCTACTGGTTAGAAACCACCACCATCACCCAGTCTACTGGTTAGAAACCACTACCGTCACCCAGTCTACTGGTTAGAAACCACCACCATCACTCAGTCTACTGGTTAGAAACCACCACCATCACTCAGTCTACTGGTTAGAAACCACCACCGTCACCCAGTCTACTGGTTAGAAACCACCACCATCACTCAGTCTACTGGTTAGAAACCACCACCGTCACTCAGTCTACTGGTTAGAAACCACCACCATCACTCAGTCTACTGGTTAGAAACCACCACCATCACTCAGTCTACTGGTTAGAAACCACCACCATCACTCAGTCTACTGGTTAGAAACCACCACCATCACTCAGTCTACTGGTTAGAAACCACCACCATCACCCAGTCTACTGGTTAGAAACCACTACCGTCACCCAGTCTACTGGTTAGAAACCACCACCATCACTCAGTCTACTGGTTAGAAACCACCACCATCACCCAGTCTACTGGTTAGAAACCACCACCATCACTCAGTCTACTGGTTAGAAACCACCACCGTCACTCAGTCTACTGGTTAGAAACCACCACCATCACTCAGTCTACTGGTTAGAAACCACCACCATCACTCAGTCTACTGGTTAGAAACCACCACCATCACTCAGTCTACTGGTTAGAAACCACCACCATCACTCAGTCTACTGGTTAGAAACCACCACCATCACCCAGTCTACTGGTTAGAAACCACTACCGTCACCCAGTCTACTGGTTAGAAACCACCACCATCACTCAGTCTACTGGTTAGAAACCACCACCATCACTCAGTCTACTGGTTAGAAACCACCACCATCACTCAGTCTACTGGTTAGAAACCACCACCATCACTCAGTCTACTGGTTAGAAACCACCACCATCACCCAGTCTACTGGTTAGAAACCACTACCGTCACCCAGTCTACTGGTTAGAAACCACTACCGTCACCCAGTCTACTGGTTAGAAACCACCACCATCACTCAGTCTACTGGTTAGAAACCACCACCATCACTCAGTCTACTGGTTAGAAACCACCACCATCACTCAGTCTACTGGTTAGAAACCACCACCATCACTCAGTCTACTGGTTAGAAACCACCACTGTCACGCAGTCTACTGGTTAGAAACCACCACCATCACTCAGTCTACTGGTTAGAAACCACCACCGTCACCCAGTCTACTGGTTAGAAACCACCACCATCACCCAGTCTACTGGTTAGAAACCACCACCATCACTCAGTCTACTGGTTAGAAACCACCACCATCACTCAGTCTACTGGTTAGAAACCACCACCATCACCCAGTCTACTGGTTAGAAACCACTACCGTCACCCAGTCTACTGGTTAGAAACCACCACCATCACTCAGTCTACTGGTTAGAAACCACCACCATCACTCAGTCTACTGGTTAGAAACCACCACCATCACTCAGTCTACTGGTTAGAAACCACCACCATCACTCAGTCTACTGGTTAGAAACCACCACTGTCACGCAGTCTACTGGTTAGAAACCACCACCATCACTCAGTCTACTGGTTAGAAACCACCACCGTCACCCAGTCTACTGGTTAGAAACCACCACCGTCACCCAGTCTACTGGTTAGAAACCACCACCATCACCCAGTCTACTGGTTAGAAACCACCACCATCACCCAGTCTACTGGTTAGAAACCACCACCATCACCCAGTCTACTGGTTAGAAACCACCACCATCACCCAGTCTACTGGTTAGAAACCACCACCATCACTCAGTCTACTGGTTAGAAACCACCACCAGTCACCCAGTCTACTGGTTAGAAACCTCCACCGTCACTCAGTCTACTGGTTAGAAACCACCACCGTCACCCAGTCTACTGGTTAGAAACCACCACCGTCACCCAGTCTACTGGTTAGAAACCACCACCGTCACCCAGTCTACTGGTTAGAAACCACCACCGTCACTCAGTCTACTGGTTAGAAACCACCACCAGTCACCCAGTCTACTGGTTAGAAACCACCACCAGTCACCCAGTCTACTGGTTAGAAACCACCACCAGTCACCCAGTCTACTGGTTAGAAACCACCACCAGTCACTCAGTCTACTGGTTAGAAACCACCACCAGTCACTCAGTCTACTGGTTAGAAACCACCACCAGTCACTCAGTCTACTGGTTAGAAACCACCACCGTCACTCAGTCTACTGGTTAGAAACCACCACCAGTCACTCAGTCTACTGGTTAGAAACCACCACCATCACCCAGTCTACTGGTTAGAAACCACCACCGTCACCCAGTCTACTGGTTAGAAACCACCACCAGTCACTCAGTCTACTTGTTAGAAACCACCACCGTCACTCAGTCTACTGGTTAGAAACCACCACCATCACTCAGTCTACTGGTTAGAAACCACCACCGTCACTCAGTCTACTGGTTAGAAACCACCACCATCACTCAGGCTGAGGTTAGACTAGTGTATTCCTGGCGTTTTTTTATACGTTTTTGACGACGTTTCATGTCCTATCTACACAGAAACGCGTTTTTTGGCGTTTTTTTGTGGATACGGCTGAAACGCAAAATTGTGTTTGCGTTTGGAGATACGCAAAAAAACGAGTCGACAAACAGCGTGTAGTCTGCACGTAGCCGTTGTTGCGAAAACGCCCATGCGCAGTAGATACCATCTGCGTGCCCTTCCGGTGACAGCAGAGTGTGTGTGTGTGTGTGTGTTTGGGACAGAGCTCCGTGTCCCAAATAGCTTCAGCTACCATGTGTTGTCAAGTTATTGTTATAAGGACCCCAGTCCAAGCTACAACAGTCTGCATTCCCTTAACAATTGTTTGTATTGAGCCGTATTGTATTGTACCCATATGCAATATGTTAAATAAAGTTTACATCCATTCATTCTGCTAGCATTACCGATGGCATGAGCAGCTGGCTAACGTGAGCTATCAGGATTCAGACCCTGTTAGCTCAGAGTTCCTCTTTCAACTTAAGAAGCATTAAACAAAATGGCCCAGTCATCTATTCACCTTTGTTTAATACACACAGCGTTGTCTCTAATGTTATCTAACTACTGATAGCTCGCGATATCATCAGTTTTGTTGCTGGCTAAGTAGCGTGAGCTAACGTTAGCTTCTAGCCACAATGCTATATTGTTATAATGGCATACTCCATTGACGTTAGCATGCAGCTAACAATGCTACCGAGCGTTTTTTAGACTAAAACTATCCGCTCTTGGTGGTCACTTGTGTTGATGTTAGTTTTGTTTCATCAACAAATGACAAGCAGAACACACAGTGAATGTATCCGTTTTTGTTTATTGCACTTTTATTAGGCTTTGCTGAAAAATTATTGCTGCATTGAGTAAACAAGATGGTGGCGCGGCATAGGCTGCCTTGTTGACATTTTCTTTTGGTGGAGCTTCCACCAGGAAGTGTATTGGCACATTCGTTCTGATTGGTTGAAATTGCCTTCATGTTTGCCACCTACTGCCACCTACTGCTTTGGCAGTGTACTACATCAGTGTGCTTGGCTGACAAAAACGAAAAAAAAACGAAAGTGTGACTCGAGGCGCATGACGTCGCGGCGATACGCGGCGATGCGTATAAGAAAACAATACGAAGATGATACGAAAGGTGTAACCTCAGCCTCAGTCTACTTGTTAGAAACCACCACCGTCACCCAGTCTACTGGTTAGAAACCTTCACCGTCACTCAGGGTGCTTTCTCACTCACCATTCGGTTCCGTTCCTGTTCGGTCCGTCCTCGTTCCGTCCTTGGGTGCGAACTTCCCCCCTCCCTCTCCCCCCTCTAGTTTGTGTACACACTCAGTCTTTGTGCACTCTGGGTTTTGTTTACGGTTTGCGTTTTGAGCGTGTAAGCTTGCCGTAGGCAATGATGTCACGCTCGAAAATGTAAACACAGGAAGAGTGTTAACACGGCGGTGGAGACTGGATGCTGATATAAAAGAAACAAATAACCAATAAATATGAAGTTATATTTGAACCTCTGTTGTCAAGCCTTGTCAATATAACCCACCCCCCTTTTCTCACAAATGGAACTGGTGTCGTGCAGTCCGCTTGAGAGCTTTCCAGGGTTAACGCTAACGCTAGTTAGCTTAGCCTATTACTAGTCTATCTAGTCTACTAGACCTATCTACTAGTTAGCAGCTAACATTAGCCCATAGCTTGCGGCAATTATATTGCATGTCAGTTGATGGAACTGCTGTCGTGGATTCCGCTTTGAGCGTTTTCCAAGGTTAACGCTAAGCTTACGCTAACGCTAGTTAGCTTAGCCTGCTCAGCAGCTAACATTAGCCCATCGCTCGCATGTCATTGATCTACCGGTCGATCACGGCCGACTGGTTGGGCACCACTGGTCTAATAGAAATAAATGCATTCGAACAAGAAATCAATGTATAGACATAGCAATGGCAAAAAAAATGGCCAGGCCTAATGCGAGCCAGGGAAGTGTTGTGCTTTGTAACGTGGCTTCATGTTTTCATCCACTAAGCTCAGCTGTGAGGCTCCACATGCTTGTTTGGTTACTTTTTTTTTCTTTCTTTTTGATCGGATCGGGAAATATCAGTATCGGTAGATACTCAAAATCACATGATCGGGATCGGATCGGGAGCAAAAAAACATGATCGGGACATCCCTAATATGTACATAAGAGAGATGTAATTAAATAGCTTGCAAGGTTATTAAGTGTATGTGTGTGAGAGAGAGAGAGAGAGAGAGAGAGAGAGAGAGAGAGAGAGAGAGAGAGAGAGAGAGAGAGAGAGAGAGAGAGAGAGAGACATTATGGTTTCAACTAGGTATTGTATCATGCTGTGGCTCCTTTGGTGCCTTACTGCAAATAATATTGTTTGTTACCCACTACAGACAGATTCTCAGACACACACACACACACACACACACACACACACACTCTGTTCCATTTAAGTATGCGATCACTTTCTCCTTCATGTGTGTTTCTCTCTTCTCCTCATCATGTGACTCGGGTCACATGACCATCATGCTTGTATACTTTAGTTTAGACCATTGGAGATGTTTCAGACTCGTGATATTGTTCACAATTTTTAAATGACCTTCATGAACCCGGTGCATTGCCAGACTATTTTCTTCCCACCGATGATGTGGTCGAAGGGGAGAGTCCTTTCTCTGCAGCTCTGGCTAGTTAGCCACAAATCAACGTGGCCACATTCAAGTCTTCAGGGTTTGTACAGACAGGAGCGTGGCCCCACTGACTTTGGTATGTGAGCTCAGACAGGAGCGTGGCCCCACTGACTTTGGTATGTGAGCTCAGACAGGAGCGTGGCCCCACTGACTTTGGTATGTGAGCTCAGACAGGAGCGTGGCCCCACTGACTTTGGTATGTGAGCTCAGACAGGAGCGTGGCCCCACTGACTTTGGTATGTGAGCTCAGACAGGAGCGTGGCCCCACTGACTTTGGTATGTGAGCTCAGACAGGAGCGTGGCCCCACTGACTTTGGTATGTGAGCTCAGACAGGAGCGTGGCCCCACTGACTTTGGTATGTGAGCTCAGACAGGAGCGTGGCCCCACTGACTTTGGTATGTGAGCTCAGACAGGAGCGTGGCCCCACTGACTTTGGTATGTGAGCTCAGACATGAGCGTGGCCCCACTGACTTTGGTATGTGAGCTCAGACAGGAGCGTGGCCCCACTGACTTTGGTATGTGAGCTAATCACAAGCTTGTAAACAGGACTGATTATATCAGAAGATAATGTTTGTATGCAGAAGGATCTTTCATCTTAGGATCACTAAGGATCTTCTCATGAAATCAGTCTAATTTACAAGCTTAAGACAGTGGTCGTGGGGTCAATTTGTCAATGATTATTAAAATGATAGTGCCTGCTATCTTAGGTGCACTGGATAACCATTGCTTTCTGTTTGACCTAATTCTATAATGTGGTCTCTGTCCCGTAGCTGTCCCAGCCCCTACAGGTCTAGGCTTTGGTGAGGTGGGCCCTGCCAGCATGGAGGTCCACTGGGCCACTCCCAGCGTCCCACACGCCGCCTACATCAACAGCTACCTCATCAGGTAGAGACCCTTATCTTAACCCTAACCATAACCATACTGTTTATAAACCCAATCCTTACCTTAACACTAACCTTAACCTTACTGTCTATAAACCCAACCCTTACCTTAACACTAACCTTAACCTTACTGTCTATAAACCCAACCCTTACCTTAACACTAACCTTAACCTTACTGTCTATAAACCCAACCCTTACCTTAACACTAACCTTAATCTTACTGTTTATAAACCCAATCCTTACCTTAACACTAACCTTAATCTTACTGTTTATAAACCCAACCCTTACCTTAACACTAACCTTAATCTTACTGTTTATAAACCCAATCTTTACCTTAACACTAACCTTAACCTTACTGTTTATAAACTAACCCTTATCTTAACACTAACCTTAATCTTACTGTTTATAAACTAACCCTTATCTTAACACTAACCTTAATCTTACTGTTTATAAACTAACCCTTATCTTAACACTAACCTTAACCTTACTGTTTATAAACCCAATCCTTACCTTAACACTAACCTTAACCTTACTGTTTATAAACCCAATCTTTACCTTAACACTAACCTTAACCTTACTGTTTATAAACTAACCCTTATCTTAACACTAACCTTAATCTTACTGTTTATAAACTAACCCTTATCTTAACACTAACCTTAACCTTACTGTTTATAAACCCAATCCTTACCTTAACACTAACCTTAACCTTACTGTTTATAAACCCAATCCTTACCTTAACACTAACCTTAACCTTACTGTTTATAAACTAACCCTTATCTTAACACTAACCTTAACCATACTGTTTATAAACCCAATCCTTACCTTAACACTAACCTTAATCTTACTGTTTATAAACGAACCCTTATCTTAACCCGTACCTTAACCATACTGTTTATAAACCCAATCCTTACCTTAACACTAACCTTAACCTTACTGTTTATAAACCCAATCCTTACCTTAACACTAACCTTAACCTTACTGTTTATAAACCCAATCCTTACCTTAACACTAACCTTAATCTTACTGTTTATAAACCCAATCCTTACCTTAACACTAACCTTAATCTTACTGTTTATAAACGAACCCTTATCTTAACCCGTACCTTAATCTTACTGTTTATAAACCCAATCCTTACCTTAACACTAACCTTAACCTTACTGTTTATAAACTAACCCTTATCTTAACCCGTACCTTAATCTTACTGTCTATAAACCCAACCCTTACCTTAACACTAACCTTAACCTTACTGTCTATAAACCCAACCCTTACCTTAACACTAACCTTACTGTCTATAAACCCAACCCTTACCTTAACACTAACCTTAACCTTACTGTCTATAAACCCAACCCTTACCTTAACACTAACCTTAACCTTACTGTCTATAAACCCAACCCTTACCTTAACACTAACCTTAACCTTACTGTCTATAAACCCAATCCTTACCTTAACACTAACCTTAACCTTACTGTTTATAAACCCAATCCTTACCTTAACACTAACCTTAATCTTACTGTCTATAAACCCAATCCTTACCTTAACACTAACCTTAATCTTACTGTCTATAAACCCAATCCTTACCTTAACACTAACCTTAACCTTACTGTTTATAAACCAATCCTTATCTTAACCCGTACCTTAATCTTACTGTTTATAAACCCAACCCTTACCTTAACACTAACCTTAATCTTACTGTTTATAAACCCAATCTTTACCTTAACACTAACCTTAACCTTACTGTGTGTAAACTAACCCTTATCTTAACCCGTACCTTAATCTTACTGTTTATAAACCCAATCCTTACCTTAACACTAACCTTAACCTTACTGTTTATAAACTAACCCTTATCTTAACCCGTACCTTAATCTTACTGTTTATAAACCCAATCCTTACCTTAACACTAACCTTAAATATGGTGATAAATCAATATTTATCTACGAAGATTTGAGCAAAGAAGCCATCACTCGACGTCTACCATACAAGGAGGTGATGCAAAAACTGTTCAAATCTGGTCACAAGCCAAGGCTATCATACCCGGCGCTGTTATCGATCGTGGACAGTGACGGCCACAGGTTTGGTGTATACACACCTAAAGAAGCTGAGGATTTTCTAAATCGAAAAGGAGCAGATACCCCAAGGCAGAACGACAATGCCGAAAACAGATAAGCCTCTTTCTCAGTGTATACCAGTGTTAGAATGACTTTATTGTGTTCATCAAGGTAGCAGACGATATGCAGGCCGTCTATAACAATGTGTACGGTGTATAATACGATTTGTAATACATTATAATTTCAGACTCTGGTCTCCGGGGAGACAAATACATATCATTGCAAAAAGATCTATCTGGAATATTCTGGGTTTATCGCTCAAATGCCCTGGGTCTCTTAGATCATTCTGGAACATAACAATAGTCAATTGCACTAGTATACTCTACAACCTTCTAGAATATAAGGCACCATGACAACGAAGGCCTACAACTCTAACATTAAACATCCGGTGTGTATATATATAGCAGATAATCAATTGAATGAAGTTCTATCAGTCCTTAATAACACTTTAAAAATTAACCACACCTAAACGTATGAACACTACAAGGTTATTCTAACAATTTAAGTAATCACTCCATTGAGGAAGTGACTGGCACATTGAAGCTCTAAAAGGCTCTGCTTTTCTATTTTATCTAATCTGTTAATTCGGTTCTAGTGGCTTATCCACGTTGATTATTATTCTATCTCTCATTCCTTATCTATATCTTTCTTTTAATTTTAATTTTATATTTTTTTCTTCTCATTATTCTATTTTTTATCTATATTTTAACTTACATTGTTCTTTTCCACTGTTCTTCACATTAAGGTGTCAATATTTCTCTACAATCTTTTCCTTTTTTCCTGACTTTCCTACACGTTGGTAGAGGGTTCAAATGAATATGTCGATGAAAGTTTATTCTCTTTTTTTATTTTTTATTTTTTGTCATTTATCACAATATTTCATTACAGTAAGGGAAGGTGCAAGACCAAAAGCGACATTCTATTGCAATAGAATGGAAATGTTAGATCCTATGGCAATTAGCATAGGAAGATTAGGATTACAATGCTCAGTTTGGGCAATCCGGTGGACGAAGGGAGAGAGTCAATCGCGGAGGATGTGTTTTTGGAACACAGGCCTGTACGACTTTCTGGGTGAGGGGAAAATAGGGGATTTTTATTTGTATATATATATGTTTTTAAGCTCGGCTCTCAACGGGACCTCATTAATTGGATGTACATCTATTGTAGCTTCGCACTCCAGAAGCATTACCAAAAACTACACAAAAACATGCATAGATTATGGCTAGTTTGAATATAATGGTATGGAACACCGGTGGGATAAACAAACAACACAAACGCAAAAGCTTGCTCACGCTGATGAAAAAAGAACATGTGGACGTGGCTCTATTAAGCGAAACGCACATTTTAGAGGAAGACATAAATACGTTAGCGGATAACATATACCATAACATTAGTCACTCTTCTTTTGGTACGAGAACTAGAGGGGTAGCCATAGTCGTCAGACGTAAATTAAATATCGAATTGAAAGGGGTATGGTCAGATGCGGAGGGGCGTATAACTATAGCTAGGATTATACATAATAACAGGAAAATTGCGTTGGCAGCGGTATATGCCCCAAATTTGTACGAAGTGGGTTTCTTCACTTCACTAACCGGAGAAATGTTAAACCATCCCGAATACTCATATATAATAGGTGCGGATTTTAATGCCATTTGGAACCCAAGGATGGACAAAACTTACCTTGCCTTTTCCAGCGAACAAAAAAATTCATCTAAAGCATTAAAAGATTGGTCAAAGTCAACAGGGGTAATTGATTTATGGCGTTCACTTAATCCCATGACCCGTAAGTACTCCTGTCGTTCGGCGAGACACAACACACTATCCAGAATTGATTACGTCTTTGCATCCCCGAGAATATTTGATAAATATGAAGTGGAAATGACACCCAATGCGCTATCAGATCACTGCTACTTAATCCTGAAAGCAACATTTGGTACACTATCTTCCCGGGCCCCAAGATGGCGTTTTAATTCTATGCTGCTTAACAACAAGGAATTCATTACACAAATTAAAGAAGCTCTCACAGTATTCCTACGGGATAATGCAAACGCGGAGCAAGACCCCAGAATATTATGGATGTCGGTAAAGGGTATGATCAAGGATTTCACGGATAGATTTTCCTCCATACTGCGCAAAAATCAATGCACAAAACTGTCTGAAATGGAAACGCTTTACTCAGCGCTTTTTAATTCTTTAAAATACAACAACTCTACTAGACTAGAAAACCAAGTTAACATTCTAAAGACAGAGATCAAAGCAATATACAGACAAAAATCGGAATTGCAAATACGCAGCACAAGACAACAGCAGTATTTCCAAGGTTCTAAACCTAGTCACCTATTAGCCATGCGATTAAGAATTAATGCAAAATTTGCAGATATAACTGCCATTAGAAAACAACAAGCTCTTGTAACAGACCCCAAAATAATAAACGATACATTCAAAGAATTCTACTCCGCTTTGTATAATTCAGAAACGACCTTTGATCAAAACAAATTAGACACATATCTTAATCAAATTACTCTCCCTAAACTTTCGGAGGACGACGCTAAACAGTTAGAAGCACCGATCACATTAGAAGAACTCAAGAAGGCCATATCCGGAATGAAAAACGGTAAGGCTCCGGGAATTGACGGTATCCCATCAGAAATTTAAATTTCTTGCTGGGACATATTTGGACCCTTATTACTAAATATGATCTTATACTCAGTCAAAGAGGGGAGCTTCCATAAACACCAAAATATCGCACTCATTTCAGTTCTTCACAAAAAAGACAAAGACCCCACTGAGTGCGGTAGTTACCGACCTTTAAGCCTCCTCGGAACCGATGTCAAACTGTACTCTAAGATATTAGCCATCAGATTGAAAAAGCATATGACGTCTTTAGTTCATCCGGACCAAACAGGCTTCATAAAAGGTCGCCTGATCAATGATAACATAAGGCGAATACTGCACGTACTAGATGCAGACAAAGAGGACACCACACCTAAGGCGATGCTATCCCTGGATGCTATGAAAGCATTTGACAGGTTGGAATGGTCGTTTCTATGGGCAGTATTAGAAAGGATGGGGTTAGGAAAAGGATTCATTGATATGATTAAAGTACTATACAAGGACCCATCGGCCAGGATTACAACAGGTACATTCATCTCCGATATCTTTCCGGTATCACGCTCTGCCAGACAGGGTTGCCCTCTTAGTCCCGGACTATTCGATCTATCATTAGAACCTTTAGCACAATTTATAAGACAATCCCAACACATAGAACCAATAGTAATCAAGGGCACACAACATAAAATTAGTTTATATGCGGACGATGTAATATTGTTCATGCAAAACCCCAACAACACATTGCCGCATATACTCAAGTTGATAGAGAACTTTGGTGATTTATCGGGATTTAAAATAAATTGGCCGAAGTCGGCTTTTCTTCCTCTTAACATCCGTGCAAAAAAAGACACATCCCTCCCAGGTGCGATACCCATGGTCAAACATTTTAGATGCTTGGGTGTGGAAATATTTCCCACCATAAGACAAACGGTGAAGCACAATTACACAAAAATACAGAACAAAATCAAAGACGACCTGGACAGGTGGGCAAAACTTAAAAACTCAGTACAGGCAAGGGTATCAATAGTTAAAATGGATGTATTACCAAGAATCAATTTCTTCAGCTCAATGCTTCCGTTACCTCCTCCAGAGGGCTACTGGAAAAGATTACAAACCTCCACATACAAATTTATTTGGAATAACAAACCACCTCGCATAAAAAGATCCACCGCACAGAGAAATAAAGCAGACGGTGGCATGGCAGTTCCAGATTTTTTACAATATTTTAAGGCTTTCACATTAAGACCATTGAAAATATGGTTTGACCCCCAGGCTTTGGTATCTTGGAGAGAATTAGAAGAAAACATAGTAGCCCCACAGAGACTGAAAGACATAGCACACACTAAACTTTCAATCAAGCATTGTGAGCGGGAATTTGGCCCCATAATTACCCATGCAATCAGAACATGGCGGGAAACACAAAAGAAATATCCTAACCCTCAAGAATGGCATAATCACACTCCCATATTCAATAACAATGCACTCTTAATGGGAAAACGCCCTATAAGATTCCCTATATGGGAAGAGCAAGGCATACACTCATTAGGGGATATTTTTAATAACCAGGGCCTCTGTAGTTATGTCGAAATATGCACAAAGTTTAACCTCACCGAGTCCACATGGCTTTTTTACATACAGTTACGACTTTGTCTGAGGTCTCACGGTGTTCCATTACTCATACCAATTGAACACCACAGATACCACAAATTTTTCTATGAAAGAGAAACATTGGGAGGTTTTGTATCAGGTTTTTATTATCAATTACTAACGTCCTCGTATGAAACCCTTCAACTAGACACTG
>NC_140169.1:207509476-207519476 GCF_963971535.1 Notolepis coatsorum | reverse complement strand
CTCCACATCTCCTCCCCACCTCTCCTCTCCACCTCTCCTCTCCTCTCCACCTCTCCTCTCCTCTCCTCTCCTCTCCACCTCTCCTCTCCACCTCTCCTCTCCACCTCTCCCTCTCCACCTCTCCTCTCCTCTCCACCTCTCCTCCACCTCTCCTCTCCACCTCTCCTCTCCTCTCCACCTCTCCTCCCCACCTCTCCTCTCCACCTCTCCTCTCCTCTCCTCCTCCCTCCTCTCCTCTCCTCTCCTCTCCACCTCTCCTCTCCACCTCTCCTCTCCACCTCTCCTCTCCACCCTCCTCTCCTCTCCACCTCTCCTCCACCTCTCCTCTCCACCTCTCCTCTCCTCTCCACCTCTCCCTCCACCTCTCCTCTCCACCTCTCCTCCCCACCTCTCCTCTCCACCTCTCCTCTCCACCTCTCCTCTCCTCTCCACCTCTCCTCTCCTCTCCTCCTCTCCACCTCTCCTCTCCACCTCTCCTCCTCCACCTCTCCTCTCCACCTCTCCTCTCCACCTCTCCTCCCCACCTCTCCTCTCCACCTCTCCTCTCCACCTCTCCTCTCCACCTCTCCTCTCCACCTCTCCTCCACCTCTCCTCCCCACCTCTCCTCTCCTCTCCACCTCTCCTCTCCTCCCCACCTCTCTCTCCACCTCTCCTCTCCTCTCCACCTCTCCTCCACCTCTCCTCTCCACCTCTCCTCTCCTCTCCACCTCTCCACCTCTCCTCTCCTCTCCACCTCTCCTCTCCTCTCCACCTCTCCACCTCTCCTCTCCTCCCCACCTCTCCTCTCCACCTCTCTCCACCTCTCCTCCCACCTCCTCCCACCTCTCCTCTCCACCTCTCCACCCTCTCCTCTCCCCCTCTCTCTCCACCTCTCCTCCCCACCTCTCCTCTCCACCTCTCCTCTCCTCTCCCACCTCTCCTCTCCACCTCTCCACCTCTCCTCTCCTCTCCACCTCTCCTCTCCACCTCTCCACCTCTCCTCTCCTCTCCACCTCTCCTCTCCACCTCTCCTCCCACCTCCCTCTCCCACCTCTCCTCTCCTCTCCACCTCTCCTCCACCTCTCCTCTCCACCTCTCCTCTCCTCTCCACCTCTCCTCTCCTCCCACCTCTCCTCTCCCACCCTCCTCCACCTCTCCCTCCTCTCCTCTCCACCTCTCCACCTCTCCTCTCCACCTCTCCCTCCCCACCTCTCCTCTCCACCTCTCCACCTCTCCTCTCCTCCCACCTCTCCTCTCCACCTCTCCTCCCCACCTCTCCTCTCCACCTCTCCTCTCCACCTCTCCTCTCCACCTCTCCTCTCCTCTCCACATCTCCTCCCCACTCTCCTCTCCTCTCCTCTCCACCTCTCCTCTCCTCCCCACCTCTCCTCTCCACCTCTCCTCTCCTCTCCACCTCTCCTCCACCTCTCCTCCCCACCTCTCCTCTCCACCTCTCCTCTCCTCTCCTCTCCACCTCTCCTCTCCACCTCTCCTCCACCTCCTCCCCACCTCTCCTCTCCACCTCTCCTCTCCCTCTCCACCTCTCCTCTCCACCTCTCCTCTCCACCTCTCCTCTCCTCTCCTCTCCACCTCTCCTCTCCACCTCTCCTCCACCTCTCCCCCACCTCTCCTCTCCACCTCTCCTCTCCTCTCCACCTCTCCTCTCCACCTCTCCTCTCCACCTCTCCTCTCCTCTCCTCCCCACCTCTCCTCTCCTCTCCACTTCTCCTCTCCACCTCTCCTCCCCACCTCTCCTCCTCCTCCTCCTCCTCCTCCTCCCCTCTCCTCCTCCCCTCTCCCTCCTCTCCACTTCTCCTCCCCACCTCTCCTCCCCACCTCTCCTCCTCCTCCTCCTCCTCTCCTCTCCACCTCTCCTCCCCACCCCTCCTCTCCCCTCCACCTCTCCTCTCCACCTCTCCTCCCCACCTCTCCTCCTCCTCCTCCTCCTCCTCCTCCCCACCTCTCCTCTCCACCTCTCTCTCCTCCCCACCTCTCCTCTCCACCTCTCCTCTCCACCTCTCCTCCCCACCTCTCCTCCTCCTCCTCCACCTCTCCTCCCCACCTCTCCTCTCCACCTCTCCTCCCCACCTCTCCTCTCCACCTCTCCTCTCCTCTCCTCTCCACCTCTCCTCTCCTCTCCTCTCCACCTCTCCTCTCCTCTCCACTTCTCCTCTCCACTTCTCCTCTCCTCCTCCTCCTCCTCCTCCTCCTCCCCACCTCTCCTCCTCCTCCTCCTCCTCCTCCTCCTCCTCCTCCTCCTCCCCACCTCTCCTCCCACCTCTCCCTCCACCTCTCCTCTCCACCTCTCCTCTCCACCTCTCCTCCCCACCTCTCCTCCCCACCTCTCCTCTCCACCTCTCCTCCCCACCTCTCCTCCTCCTCCTCCTCCTCCTCCTCCTCCTCTTCCTCCTCCTCCTCCTCCTCCTCCTCCTCCTCCTCCTCCTCCTCCCCACCTCTCCTCCTCCTCCTCCTCCTCCTCCTCCTCCTCCTCCTCCTCCTCCTCCTCCTCCTCCTCCTCCTCCTCCTCCTCCTCCCCTCTCCAGCAATGGACTCCCCGGTCGGTCTGCGCTTCTCCGAGGTCCTGACCAACTCCTTCACCGTCCACTGGGTGGCGCCCCAGAGCCGGATCACGGGCTACCGTGTGCGTTACCAGATGTCCAGCGGCGGGCGGGCCAATGACGAGAGGCTGCCCCCCTCCAGGAGCCACTTCACCCTGACGGGACTGGTCCCGGAGACGGAGTACCTGGTCAACATCTTCGCTGTCAGGAGATCCCAGGAGAGTGTGCCCCTCAGCGGGAAACAGAAGACTAGTGAGTGTCCTTTACACTACAGCTACATCGGACCAGCCACAGTGGACAGACCAGATTGTTGTTTTGCGTGTTTATAGCACAAGTGCTAGTTTTCAACACTAGTCCATTGAAGCTTTTCTAAAAGATATAATAAAATGAACAGTAAAATACAGAATTAAAATCACAAATCCGAACAAATAGTTACCAGAGCAAGAGTCCATGATCAAAACAACAAAACCAGTCCGCGTCTAGTCTACATATGTGAACACTGCTGCTTTGATTTCAGCCATACCTTGAGTCCTCTGCTGAAGACGTTGGCATTGGACTCCAGTTTGCGAAGGAAATCCGTGATTGGCAATGTCACAGACTCATTCTTTAATTAATTCCGTAATTCCGTAATTCACTCACACTTAGCCACTCTGCCCCTAGTGGCGGCTCACAGGCATGGCACTTTGTCTAAGACTAGTTCAGTCTTTGTGAGAATGCTCAGGATCTTTTGATGACATTTTGTAAAAGTTAGACTTTCAGAACCTTTTACTAGTGGATTATGATTCTCTCTCTCTCTCTCTCCCTCTCTCTCTCTCTATCTCTCTCTCTCTCTCTCTCTCTCTCTCTCTCCAGTCTCGGACGCCCCCACAGACCTGGAGGTGGTGGACTCCTCTCCCAGCAGCATCACCATCCGTTGGGACGCTCCCTCTGTCACCGTGCGCTACTACAGGATCACACACGGAGAGACAGGTAGGTTTACTACAGGATCACACACGGAGAGACAGGTAGGTTTACTACAGGATCACACACGGAGAGACAGGTAGGTTTACTACAGGATCACACACGGAGAGACAGGTAGGTTTACTACAGGATCACACACGGAGAGACAGGTAGGTTTACTACAGGATCACACACGGAGAGACAGGTAGGTTTACTACAGGATCACACACGGAGAGACAGGTAGGTTTACTACAGGATCACACACGGAGAGACAGGTAGGTTTACTACAGGATCACACACGGAGAGACAGGTAGGTTTACTACAGGATCACACACGGAGAGACAGGTAGGTTTACTACAGGATCACACACGGAGAGACAGGTAGGTTTACTACAGGATCACACACGGAGAGACAGGTAGGTTTACTACAGGATCACACACGGAGAGACAGGTAGGTTTACTACAGGATCACACACGGAGAGACAGGTAGGTTTACTACAGGATCACACACGGAGAGACAGGTAGGTTTACTACAGGATCACACACGGAGAGACAGGTAGGTTTACTACAGGATCACACACGGAGAGACAGGTAGGTTTACTACAGGATCACACACGGAGAGACAGGTAGGTTTACTACAGGATCACACACGGAGAGACAGGTAGGTTTACTACAGGATCACACACGGAGAGACAGGTAGGTTTACTACAGGATCACACACGGAGAGACAGGTAGGTTTACTACAGGATCACACACGGAGAGACAGGTAGGTTTACTACAGGATCACACACGGAGAGACAGGTAGGTTTACTACAGGATCACACACGGAGAGACAGGTAGGTTTACTACAGGATCACACACGGAGAGACAGGTAGGTTTACTACAGGATCACACACGGAGAGACAGGTAGGTTTACTACAGGATCACACACGGAGAGACAGGTAGGTTTACTACAGGATCACACACGGAGAGACAGGTAGGTTTACTACAGGATCACACACGGAGAGACAGGTAGGTTTACTACAGGATCACACACGGAGAGACAGGTAGGTTTACTACAGGATCACACACGGAGAGACAGGTAGGTTTACTACAGGATCACACACGGAGAGACAGGTAGGTTTACTACAGGATCACACACGGAGAGACAGGTAGGTTTACTACAGGATCACACACGGAGAGACAGGTAGGTTTACTACAGGATCACACACGGAGAGACAGGTAGGTTTACTACAGGATCACACACGGAGAGACAGGTAGGTTTACTACAGGATCACACACGGAGAGACAGGTAGGTTTACTACAGGATCACACACGGAGAGACAGGTAGGTTTACTACAGGATCACACACGGAGAGACAGGTAGGTTTACTACAGGATCACACACGGAGAGACAGGTAGGTTTACTACAGGATCAGTGTAACATAAGAATAATTTAGTATATTCAAATAAATAGCCAAATTGGAAATGGATTCCGGTAGACTGCAGTGTTATAATGCATTTGTATCCCTCCTTCCCTCTCCCCCCCCCCGCCCCCCTCTCTCTCCAGGAGGCCACAGTAACCCTAAGGAGTTCACGGTCCCCGGGTCTCAGTCCACTGCTACCATCACGAGCCTGAATCCCGGTACCGACTACACCGTCACAGTCTACGCTGTGACCGGAAGAGGAGACAGTCCCGCCTCCAGCACGCCTATCTATGTCACTCACAAGACAGGTAAACAGAGACTCTGACTCAAATACATGGAAGCTGTCATTGGCCTGTTGGTTGGTTTTTGAATTAGAACTGAACGTAATCGCACGTCAGCTTTGCCGACAAGCGGTGATGTACTGTTTCCGTCAGTCCTCTAAGAGTTCAACCTCACAGAGACCTGTCATCAGCCATGTCAGGACGGGACGCTCCTCATTTACAAATAACTCAAAACAAACATAAACGTGGATCAGTGTAGCCGGAGCCTATAGCGTGCTCATTCTGTGGTCCTCTGGAGCTCAGTGGGTAGAGTGCTTTGATTCGTGGCACTAAACCTACTAGGGTCGAGGGTTCCATTCCCACCGGGGCCACCCGTACTGAAAAGAATGTATGCAGTCATTCCATTGCAAAGCACTCACAAAATGAGCTTATGAGACTGATTATTAGACTTGATTCTTGATTCTTGATTCTTTCTCTATCTTACTCTCTCTCACTCTCTCTCTGTTTCTCTCTCTCTCGCTCTCTCTCTCTGTCTCTCTGTTTCTCTCTCTCTCTCTCTCTCTCTCTCTCTCTCTCTCTCTCTCTCTCTCTCTCTCTCTCCAGGCATTGACTCCCCGTCGGAGATGGAGGTGACAGACGTGAAGGACAGCAGTATCACGGTGAGGTGGACCCCGGCTCAGGGGCCCATCCAGGGCTACAGGATCACCGGGGCCCCCAGGAACGGACAGGGTCCCTCCTTCTCAGAGGTGGTCGCTCCGGGTAGGTGTTTCAGCCGGGGACCAGTCAGTGGAGAGCACATTAGTAGTCCTGTCATGTGGGGAGTGGAGAACAACCAGAGACTGGCCTGTGATTCATTTACAGGGTTCATACGGGTGCTGGAAATCCTTGAAAATGCTTGTATTTCAATGTGGTGTTTTCAAGGTTTGAAAAGTGCTTGAATTGTGTATAAAGTGCTGGAAAGTTATTAAAATTGTAATTGCATTGTATACTTTCATAATAAATCGCTGTCTGACTGAATAGTTTGGTTTTTAGATAAAGAGTTTTTATAGTTTATTGAGTGATTGTTTCATATTGGCTCAGCCAGGTTATATAGGATGCCAAGTCTACATACTTTTGGTTGTTTATAGCACAATAACATCTGATTTAATTTGATGGAAGAAGTAATTAAGTAAATATTGAATTGACCACAGCCGCATAAGATGCTGGAAAAGCTTGAAAAGGCACCTTGAAAAAGCTTGAAAAGAGCTTGAATTTTGCTTTGGAAAAGGTGTAAGAACCCATTTAGCATCAGGTCATAGTTTAAGACAATGGTTCTCAAGAATAGTCTCCGGAATATTCTATGAATGTATGACTGAACCTAATTCTAACAAAGTGTCTTTCTTTCCTCTGCTTGTCTGTTTCTCCTTCTTCTCTCTCGTCTCTCTCTCTTCCCAGACCAGACAGAGATGACATTCTCAGGCCTGATGCCCACGGTGGAATACATACTGAGTGTGTACGCTCTGGGACAGGACGGAGAGAGCCCTCCTCTGGTCGAGACAGCTGTGACAAGTATGTATCTACCGCATGGCCCAATTTGGGATGGCGTCAAGTGAGACCTTTTGGAGCCGGTCTGTTGACAGTGAATTAGTGACTATGAGCGACTTTTATGTGACCCGGCACGGTCTAGGTCGGATTGTGCTGGCAGAGAAGATTCTTCAGAAAAGCCGAAAACTTTGCGCGATTCAGAAATAGGTTGAAATAGAGATATTGACATTTTTTTGTGCTTTGAAATGTTCTCTATCTGTTTCCTTATTTGCAAAACTTAATATGACTTGTAAATGTGTTAATTATTGTTAACTTGTCCGGCTGTATAATTTCCCTCGCTGTTTAGAACTACAGTTGTGTCGTGGGGGAGGGGCTGAGTACTTTCAGTTTCAGGCGTGGAGACAGACTTTCAAGTTTGCTTTTATTCGTCACGTATAAAGTACATGTACTTTACATTGAAATGCTTGGTTCTGTATGAGCCCCTGATAATGTGCTTCATACAGTGTGTGTGCAATGAGTGTAGATGGTTGGATTAGTGTTGCATAGAGTCATTGAGCATCCTGATGGCCTGGGGATAGAAGCAGGGTCACAAGTCACCAGAATAACAAAGGCGGGCTACTCTTCAGACTGGAAGGTAAAGTAGTCATTAAGCATAGCAAGATAAATGGCTCCAGTTTCTTTGAGGGCCTGTAGCTCTGGAATAAGTAGTGTGTTATCAGCATGATTCATAAGACATAGATTGAAAAGTATCCACCTGATTTGTACAAGCGATGGCTTATTTTGAAGGTATGAACCTGTACTTTCATATCATGTAAATCGTATAAAATACTATCATATCATATGTGACCCCGACCAGTGCTTTAGCCCACATGTCTATATTTTCATTTTCCAGATTTTTCCAGATTGTGAAAGTACAGAATGTAAGCTTTCAAATGATGTGTCATACTTTGAAATCTGAGAATGTTATTATTGTGATGTGCTAATGTGCATTGTGAACATACAAATGAGTTCTCTGAATCAGAAAATGTACCCATATTATCCCAGTAACACGGTTTCTGTACATAGTGTCCTAGGAGCTATTCCACTATTCACTGTCTCTGGAGCAGCGCCAGGATTTATCTCTTGATGACATCATCTCTCTGTCTCTCTGGTGTTCAGCTCAAGGAGAGACTCGTTCATATTCACAAATCAAAAACCAGCTGTATGATATTATGAAAATAACATATGTGAATTCTAATTTGGGGTGGATTTTTTCCTGTAATGCCTAAGCACATGTTTAGTCTGCTAAATGTGTAGCCTAAATATTAACCATGATGTAGGACGTAAATAAGACAAACAACTATTTCACACTGATGTCCAACGTTATATCACCCAGCTGGTGTTATGGAACCCTGGGGCCTCAGCTATCAACATTCCATATTCCAACATTCCATAACTTTATACTAGATTCCATCGTACAATTGTTTCCGAAAATATGATAACAAGTACAACATGGTCAGGCCGATGTTTCTAGTTGCAATGGTGCGATAGGTAAGATGAGTTGGTGGACCTCTCAGTAGGCCTGGACTGGCCATTGGGCCTACAGAAACAGAATAGAGGTTAATTGGCTTTACAGGTTAATTGGCTAGTGGTCAACAGTGTCAGACTGAGTGTAGCTGTGTGAGTGTGAATCAGGGTGTTGCTGAAAAGGAGTGTTCAGAGAACCTACTAATAACAGCCTGAACCTGACCCTAGATCAGTTTGAGAAGCTCAGAGAACCTATTAACAGCCTGAACCTGACTCTAGATCAGTTTGAGAAGCTCAGAGAACCTACTAACTAACAGCCTGAACCTGCCTCTAGATCAGTTTGAGAAGCTCAGAGAACCTAATAACAGCCTGAACCTGACTCTAGATCAGTTTGAGAAGCTTAGAGAACCTACTAATAACACCCTGAACCTGACCCTAGATCAGTTTGAGATGCTCAGAGAACCTACTAACAGCCTGAACCTGCCTCTAGATCAGTTTGAGAAGCTCAGAGAACCTACTAACAGCCTGAACCTGCCTCTAGATCAGTTTGAGAAGCTTAGCGAAACCACCCCAGGTAAATAAAAGTTTAAAGAAAAATACACAAATAAATGAATACATTTCTCCACAGCTGTTGACCGTCCCAAGGACCTGACCTTCTCTGATGTGGACTCCGGCTCTCTGAAGATAACGTGGGACAGTCCCGAGGGCGTGGTGACGTCCTACCGCGTCCTGTACGCCAGTCCCGAGGAGGGGGAGAGGGAGCTGCGCCCCGCACCCAGAGGAGACGCAGAGTCGGCCATCATCTACGGCCTGCGACCCGGAAGTGAATACACGGTGAAGGTCATCGCCCTGCACGACCGCACGGCCAGCCCCCCGCTGGTGGGCACCCAGGCTACAGGTACGGAGCACACATCGGCATAGACACTTATTTTTTGTATCTACTTTTTTCTCCTTCTTTTTCTGTGATTTTTCTCCCCATCCCAATTTACCTCTCGTGCCAATTCTCCCTCCCCTGTCCTGATCGTTGCTCGCATATGCCCCCTACTGGCCGGTTGTAGGGAGGATAGAAGCCTTGCATCACATGTCCCCTCCGATACATGTGGAGGCAGCCTGTCACATCTTTTCACCGGCCAGCGTGGACTCTCATTTGGCGAGGAGTAACGTGTGGGAGGCTCACACTGCCCCCGCCATTTTCCTGACTTTGCTGTGCAGGTGCCCCAACTGACCTGTAGGAGTCGCTGTTCATAACGACCAGACTACCACCCTTCGACTTCTACCCGCTAACTCTGCCAATTGAGTTAGTATGACGGCCGGCCCAAGCCGGGGGCAACACCGACAGCCAGATTCGAACCCGGTGTCTCTTGCGTTGGTGACGAGCACAATGTCTGCTGTGCCACCCAGCCGCCGGCATAGACACTTATTATACTGTACTTATTATACCTCCTCTCAAGCCCTGACAGTATAACTATAATCACTAAATAGTAAATACCTATCGCCAACTTTAATCTGACTCTTAACATTATGCCTCTTGTCCTAAATAAGTCCTATATTTCTATGTATGCGGATGATTCAACGATTTACACATCAGCCTCAACAGCCAATGAATTAAATACGGTCCTAAAGGCAGAGTTGCAATCAGTGATGGAATGGATAAAGAATAACAAACTAGTTATAAACATATCAAAGACAAGTAGCATCATTTTCGGTTCAAACCATACTCTAAGAACGAACCCAGTCTTGAAACTTTTGATAAGTGATGTGGTAATTAATCAAGTCCAGGAGACTAAACTCCTAGGGGTAACATTAGA
>NC_140169.1:207239256-207504256 GCF_963971535.1 Notolepis coatsorum | reverse complement strand
TCCTGTTTACCAGTAATTGTATCCTAAATGTTGCATTTGGTATATGTTTTGCTGACTAGCCTATTTTTAAGAGCCACATTGCTACCATTAAATGACCGGTTGTCGTTACACCCCCGCTACGAGAGTGTACTGTGGACCTCAGGTGACCTGAGCTGCGATGCTAAGCTAACTTCGCCTAGTGATTCTTCCTTTTTTTTTAAACTGCTGCTTAGAAAATCTTAAATCTCCTGCCTTAACAGAGAGAGAAATCGATATTTGTGCAAGGTCAAGAGCCTGTGTGAACCACTGATGAAGCTAGTTTAATAAAGACCTTGTTCAAGGTCAAGAGCCTGTGTGAACCACTGATGAAGCTAGTTTAATAAAGACCTTGTTCAAGGTCAAGAGCCTGTGTGAACCACTGATGAAGCTAGTTTAATAAAGACCTTGTTCAAGGTCAAGAGCCTGTGTGAACCACTGATGAAGCTAGTTTAATAAAGACCTTGTTCAAGGTCAAGAGCCTGTGTGAACCACTGATGAAGCTAGTTTAATAAAGACCTTGTTCAAGGTCAAGAGCCTGTGTGAACCACTGATGAAGCTAGTTTAATAAAGACCTTGTTCAAGGTCAAGAGCCTGTGTGAACCACTGATGAAGCTAGTTTAATAAAGACCTTGTTCAAGGTCAAGAGCCTGTGTGAACCACTGATGAAGCTAGTTTAATAAAGACCTTGTTCAAGGTCAAGAGCCTGTGTGAACCACTGATGAAGCTAGTTTAATAAAGACCTTGTTCAAGGTCAAGAGCCTGTGTGAACCACTGATGAAGCTAGTTTAATAAAGACCTTGTTCAAGGTCAAGAGCCTGTGTGAACCACTGATGAAGCTAGTTTAATAAAGACCTTGTTCAAGGTCAAGAGCCTGTGTGAACCACTGATGAAGCTAGTTTAATAAAGACCTTGTTCAAGGTCAAGAGCCTGTGTGAATGACAGATAAAGCTAGTTTAATTTACACATTAATTTCCGTGGGAGGTCTATTGAGGCACAGTCTGACTCACAGGATGTAGACTGTGGGTATAAGCTGCCATTGGCCAACTATTTCAGTGGGAATTCTCCTTCCCTTCCACTCTCTGCAACACTAGTTCACCGCCGCACCGCCGCTGCATCCTGGGTTTAGTGCCTCCCAGGCTGATTGTGATTGGTTTAAAGAAATACAAACACACCAGAGTGTGTTTCCCCCCTATAGCAGAGCGATACTAGAGTGTGTTTCCCCCCTATAGCAGAGCGATACCAGAGTGTGTTTCCCCCCTATAGCAGAGCGATACTAGAGTGTGTTTCCCCCCTATAGCAGAGCGATACTAGAGTGTGTTTCCCCCCTATAGCAGAGCGATACTAGAGTGTGTTTCCCCCCTATAGCAGAGCGATACTAGAGTGTGTTTCCCCCCTATAGCAGAGCGATACTAGAGTGTGTTTCCCCCCTATAGCAGAGCGATACTAGAGTGTGTTTCCCCCCTATAGCAGAGCGATACTAGAGTGTGTTTCCCCCCTATAGCAGAGCGATAATAGGTTCAACCAGCCCTCTCTCCAGTCGTTCAGTGCTGTCGCCTGTCAGTGAAGTGTAGTTCCTCAGTGAACGAAAACATAAACGTTGTTATTTTCCTACCTTTACGATTAATTGCTAATTTCTTTATGTTGAGCTATTAGATTGTGGATGAATACACACAGAAAGGTACACCATGCCAATGTTCATGCTTTATTTGTTTTAAACGAGACGATTTAGAAATTTGTCCATTGGAAATACATTGCGATTTCAAGAGGGGTGGACCGTGCGGGAAACGGCATTAATGACGTCACCACTACACCTCCCTGTTGAGGCATGATGACGTCACCACTACACCTCCCTATTGAGGCGTGACTAATGGAGGAAGTAACCACTACACCTCCCTATTGAGGCATGATGACGTCACCACTACACCTCCCTATTGAGGCATGATGACGTCACCACTACACCTCCCTATTGAGGCATTAATGACGTCACCACTACACCTCCCTATTGAGGCATGATGACGTCACCACTACACCTCCCTATTGAGGCATGATGACGTCACCACTACACCTCCCTATTGAGGCATGATGACGTCACCACTACACCTCCCTATTGAGGCGTGACTAATGGAGGAAGCCCCTCCCACTACACCTCCCTATTGAGGCGTGACTAATGGAGGAAGTCCCTCCCACTACACCTCCCTATTGAGGCGTGACTAATGGAGGGAGTCCCTCCCACTACACCTCCCTATAGAGGCGTGACTAATGGAGGAAGTCCCTCCCACTACACCTCCCTATTGAGGCGTGACTAATGGAGGGAGTCCCTCCCACTACACCTCCCTATAGAGGCATGACTAATGGAGGAAGTCCCTCCCACTACACCTCCCTATAGAGGCGTGACTAATGGAGGAAGTCCCTCCCACTACACCTCCCTATTGGGGCGTGACTAATGGAGGAAGTCCCTCCCACTACACCTCCCTATTGAGGCTAATGGAGGAAGTCCCTCCCACTACACCTCCCTATTGAGGCGTGACTAATGGAGGAAGTCCCTCCCACTACACCTCCCTATTGAGGCGTGACTAATGGAGGAAGTCCCTCCCACTACACCTCCCTATAGAGGCGTGACTAATGGAGGAAGCCCCTCCCACTACACCTCCCTATTGAGGCGTGACTAATGGAGGAAGTCCCTCCCACTACACCTCCCTATTGAGGCGTGACTAATGGAGGAAGTCCCTCCCACTACACCTCCCTATAGAGGCGTGACTAATGGAGGAAGTCCCTCCCACTACACCTCCCTATAGAGGCGTGACTAATGGAGGAAGTCCCTCCCACTACACCTCCCTATAGAGGCGTGACTAATGGAGGAAGTCCCTCCCACTACACCTCCCTATAGAGGCGTGACTAATGGAGGAAGTCCCTCCCACTACACCTCCCTATAGAGGCGTGACTAATGGAGGAAGTCCCTCCCACTACACCTCCCTATAGAGGCGTGACTAATGGAGGAAGTCCCTCCCACTACACCTCCCTATAGAGGCGTGACTAATGGAGGAAGTCCCTCCCACTACACCTCCCTATAGAGGTGACTAATGGAGGAAGTCCCTCCCACTACACCTCCCTATAGAGGCATGACTAATGGAGGAAGTCCCTCCCACTACACCTCCCTATTGAGGCTAATGGAGGAAGTCCCTCCCACTACACCTCCCTGTTGAGGCGTGACTAATGGAGGAAGTCCCTCCCACTACACCTCCCTGTTGAGGCGTGACTAATGGAGGAAGTCCCTCCCACTACACCTCCCTATAGAGGCGTGACTAATGGAGGAAGTCCCTCCCACTACACCTCCCTATTGAGGCGTGACTAATGGAGGAAGCCCCTCCCACTACACCTCCCTATTGAGGCTAATGGAGGAAGTCCCTCCCACTACACCTCCCTGTTGAGGCATGACTAATGGAGGAAGCCCCTCCCACTACACCTCCCTATTGAGGCGTGACTAATGGAGGAAGTCCCTCCCACTACACCTCCCTATTGAGGCGTGACTAATGGAGGAAGTCCCTCCCACTACACCTCCCTATTGAGGCGTGACTAATGGAGGAAGTCCCTCCCACTACACCTCCCTATTGAGGCGTGACTAATGGAGGAAGTCCCTCCCACTACACCTCCCTATTGAGGCGTGACTAATGGAGGAAGTCCCTCCCACTACACCTCCCTATTGAGGCGTGACTAATGGAGGAAGTCCCTCCCACTACACCTCCCTATTGAGGCGTGACTAATGGAGGAAGTCCCTCCCACTACACCTCCCTATTGAGGCGTGACTAATGGAGGAAGCCCCTCCCACTACACCTCCCTATAGAGGCAGCGTGACTAATGGAGGAAGCCCCTCCCACTACACCTCCCTATTGAGGCGTGACTAATGGAGGAAGTCCCTCCCACTACACCTCCCTATTGAGGCATGACTAATGGAGGAAGCCCCTCCCACTACACCTCCCTATTGAGGCATGACTAATGGAGGAAGCCCCTCCCACTACACCTCCCTATTGAGGCATGACTAATGGAGGAAGTCCCTCCCACTACACCTCCCTATTGAGGCGTGACTAATGGAGGAAGTCCCTCCCACTACACCTCCCTATAGAGGCGTGACTAATGGAGGAAGCCCCTCCCACTACACCTCCCTATTGAGGCGTGACTAATGGAGGAAGTCCCTCCCACTACACCTCCCTATAGAGGCAGGACTAATGGAGGAAGTCCCTCCCACTACACCTCCCTATAGAGGCGTGACTAATGGAGGAAGTCCCTCCCACTACACCTCCCTATAGAGGCGTGACTAATGGAGGAAGTCCCTCCCACTACACCTCCCTATTGAGGCGTGACTAATGGAGGAAGTCCCTCCCACTACACCTCCCTATTGAGGCGTGACTAATGGAGGAAGTCCCTCCCACTACACCTCCCTGTAGAGGCATGACTAATGGAGGAAGCCCCTCCCACTACACCTCCCTATTGAGGCGTGACTAATGGAGGAAGTCCCTCCCACTACACCTCCCTATAGAGGCGTGACTAATGGAGGAAGCCCCTCCCACTACACCTCCCTATTGAGGCGTGACTAATGGAGGAAGCCCCTCCCACTACACCTCCCTATAGAGGTGACTAATGGAGGAAGTCCCTCCCACTACACCTCCCTATAGAGGTGACTAATGGAGGAAGTCCCTCCCACTACACCTCCCTATTGAGGTGACTAATGGAGGAAGTCCCTCCCACTAGACCTCCCTATTGAGGTGACTAATGGAGGAAGTCCCTCCCACTAGACCTCCCTATAGAGGCGTGACTAATGGAGGAAGTCCCTCCCACTACACCTCCCTATAGAGGTGACTAATGGAGGAAGTCCCTCCCACTAGACCTCCCTATAGAGGCATGACTAATGGAGGAAGTCCCTCCCACTACACCTCCCTATAGAGGCGTGACTAATGGAGGAAGTCCCTCCCACTACACCTCCCTATAGAGGCGTGACTAATGGAGGAAGTCCCTCCCACTACACCTCCCTATAGAGGCATGACTAATGGAGGAAGTCCCTCCCACTACACCTCCCTATAGAGGTGACTAATGGAGGAAGTCCCTCCCACTACACCTCCCTATTGAGGCGTGACTAATGGAGGAAGTCCCTCCCACTACACCTCCCTATAGAGGCGTGACTAATGGAGGAAGTCCCTCCCACTACACCTCCCTATAGAGGTGACTAATGGAGGAAGTCCCTCCCACTACACCTCCCTATAGAGGCATGACTAATGGAGGAAGTCCCTCCCACTACACCTCCCTGTAGAGGCGTGACTAATGGAGGAAGCCCCTCCCACTACACCTCCCTATTGAGGCTAATGGAGGAAGTCCCTCCCACTACACCTCCCTGTTGAGGCGTGACTAATGGAGGAAGTCCCTCCCACTACACCTCCCTGTTGAGGCACTAATGGAGGAAGTCCCTCCCACTACACCTCCCTATTGAGGCGTGACTAATGGAGGAAGCCCCTCCCACTACACCTCCCTATTGAGGCTAATGGAGGAAGTCCCTCCCACTACACCTCCCTGTTGAGGCATGACTAATGGAGGAAGTCCCTCCCACTACACCTCCCTATTGAGGCGTGACTAATGGAGGAAGTCCCTCCCACTACACCTCCCTATTGAGGCGTGACTAATGGAGGAAGTCCCTCCCACTACACCTCCCTATTGAGGCGTGACTAATGGAGGAAGTCCCTCCCACTACACCTCCCTATAGAGGCAGCGTGACTAATGGAGGAAGCCCCTCCCACTACACCTCCCTATTGAGGCGTGACTAATGGAGGAAGTCCCTCCCACTACACCTCCCTATTGAGGCGTGACTAATGGAGGAAGCCCCTCCCACTACACCTCCCTATAGAGGCAGCGTGACTAATGGAGGAAGCCCCTCCCACTACACCTCCCTATTGAGGCGTGACTAATGGAGGAAGTCCCTCCCACTACACCTCCCTATTGAGGCATGACTAATGGAGGAAGCCCCTCCCACTACACCTCCCTATTGAGGCATGACTAATGGAGGAAGCCCCTCCCACTACACCTCCCTATTGAGGCATGACTAATGGAGGAAGTCCCTCCCACTACACCTCCCTATTGAGGCGTGACTAATGGAGGAAGTCCCTCCCACTACACCTCCCTATAGAGGCGTGACTAATGGAGGAAGCCCCTCCCACTACACCTCCCTATTGAGGCGTGACTAATGGAGGAAGTCCCTCCCACTACACCTCCCTATAGAGGCAGGACTAATGGAGGAAGTCCCTCCCACTACACCTCCCTATAGAGGCGTGACTAATGGAGGAAGTCCCTCCCACTACACCTCCCTATAGAGGCGTGACTAATGGAGGAAGTCCCTCCCACTACACCTCCCTATTGAGGCGTGACTAATGGAGGAAGTCCCTCCCACTACACCTCCCTATAGAGGCGTGACTAATGGAGGAAGTCCCTCCCACTACACCTCCCTATTGAGGCTAATGGAGGAAGTCCCTCCCACTACACCTCCCTATAGAGGCATGACTAATGGAGGAAGTCCCTCCCACTACACCTCCCTATAGAGGCGTGACTAATGGAGGAAGTCCCTCCCACTACACCTCCCTATTGAGGCGTGACTAATGGAGGAAGTCCCTCCCACTACACCTCCCTATAGAGGCGTGACTAATGGAGGAAGTCCCTCCCACTACACCTCCCTATTGAGGCTAATGGAGGAAGTCCCTCCCACTACACCTCCCTATAGAGGCATGACTAATGGAGGAAGTCCCTCCCACTACACCTCCCTATTGAGGCTAATGGAGGAAGTCCCTCCCACTACACCTCCCTGTTGAGGCGTGACTAATGGAGGAAGTCCCTCCCACTACACCTCCCTATTGAGGCGTGACTAATGGAGGAAGTCCCTCCCACTACACCTCCCTATTGAGGCGTGACTAATGGAGGAAGTCCCTCCCACTACACCTCCCTGTAGAGGCATGACTAATGGAGGAAGCCCCTCCCACTACACCTCCCTATTGAGGCGTGACTAATGGAGGAAGTCCCTCCCACTACACCTCCCTATAGAGGCGTGACTAATGGAGGAAGCCCCTCCCACTACACCTCCCTATTGAGGCGTGACTAATGGAGGAAGCCCCTCCCACTACACCTCCCTATAGAGGCGTGACTAATGGAGGAAGCCCCTCCCACTACACCTCCCTATTGAGGCGTGACTAATGGAGGAAGTCCCTCCCACTACACCTCCCTATAGAGGCAGGACTAATGGAGGAAGTCCCTCCCACTACACCTCCCTATAGAGGCGTGACTAATGGAGGAAGTCCCTCCCACTACACCTCCCTATTGAGGCTGACTAATGGAGGAAGCCCCTCCCACTACACCTCCCTATAGAGGCGTGACTAATGGAGGAAGTCCCTCCCACTACACCTCCCTATAGAGGCGTGACTAATGGAGGAAGTCCCTCCCACTACACCTCCCTATAGAGGCGTGACTAATGGAGGAAGTCCCTCCCACTACACCTCCCTATAGAGGTGACTAATGGAGGAAGTCCCTCCCACTACACCTCCCTATAGAGGCGTGACTAATGGAGGAAGTCCCTCCCACTACACCTCCCTATTGAGGCGTGACTAATGGAGGAAGTCCCTCCCACTACACCTCCCTATAGAGGCGTGACTAATGGAGGAAGTCCCTCCCACTACACCTCCCTATTGAGGTGACTAATGGAGGAAGCCCCTCCCACTACACCTCCCTGTAGAGGCATGACTAATGGAGGAAGTCCCTCCCACTACACCTCCCTATAGAGGCGTGACTAATGGAGGAAGCCCCTCCCACTACACCTCCCTATAGAGGCGTGACTAATGGAGGAAGTCCCTCCCACTACACCTCCCTATTGAGGCGTGACTAATGGAGGAAGTCCCTCCCACTACACCTCCCTATTGAGGCGTGACTAATGGAGGAAGTCCCTCCCACTACACCTCCCTATTGAGGCGTGACTAATGGAGGAAGTCCCTCCCACTACACCTCCCTATTGAGGCGTGACTAATGGAGGAAGTCCCTCCCACTACACCTCCCTATAGAGGCGTGACTAATGGAGGAAGCCCCTCCCACTACACCTCCCTATTGAGGCGTGACTAATGGAGGAAGCCCCTCCCACTACACCTCCCTATAGAGGCGTGACTAATGGAGGAAGCCCCTCCCACTACACCTCCCTATTGAGGCGTGACTAATGGAGGAAGTCCCTCCCACTACACCTCCCTATAGAGGCAGGACTAATGGAGGAAGTCCCTCCCACTACACCTCCCTATAGAGGCGTGACTAATGGAGGAAGTCCCTCCCACTACACCTCCCTATAGAGGCGTGACTAATGGAGGAAGTCCCTCCCACTACACCTCCCTATTGAGGCTGACTAATGGAGGAAGCCCCTCCCACTACACCTCCCTATAGAGGCGTGACTAATGGAGGAAGTCCCTCCCACTACACCTCCCTATAGAGGCGTGACTAATGGAGGAAGTCCCTCCCACTACACCTCCCTATAGAGGCGTGACTAATGGAGGAAGTCCCTCCCACTACACCTCCCTATAGAGGTGACTAATGGAGGAAGTCCCTCCCACTACACCTCCCTATTGAGGTGACTAATGGAGGAAGTCCCTCCCACTACACCTCCCTGTAGAGGCATGACTAATGGAGGAAGTCCCTCCCACTACACCTCCCTATAGAGGCGTGACTAATGGAGGAAGCCCCTCCCACTACACCTCCCTATAGAGGCGTGACTAATGGAGGAAGTCCCTCCCACTACACCTCCCTATTGAGGCGTGACTAATGGAGGAAGTCCCTCCCACTACACCTCCCTATTGAGGCGTGACTAATGGAGGAAGTCCCTCCCACTACACCTCCCTATAGAGGCGTGACTAATGGAGGAAGTCCCTCCCACTACACCTCCCTATTGAGGCGTGACTAATGGAGGAAGTCCCTCCCACTACACCTCCCTATTGAGGCGTGACTAATGGAGGAAGTCCCTCCCACTACACCTCCCTATAGAGGCGTGACTAATGGAGGAAGCCCCTCCCACTACACCTCCCTATTGAGGCGTGACTAATGGAGGAAGTCCCTCCCACTACACCTCCCTATTGAGGCATGACTAATGGAGGAAGTCCCTCCCACTACACCTCCCTATTGAGGCATGACTAATGGAGGAAGCCCCTCCCACTACACCTCCCTATTGAGGCGTGACTAATGGAGGAAGTCCCTCCCACTACACCTCCCTATTGAGGCGTGACTAATGGAGGAAGTCCCTCCCACTACACCTCCCTATTGAGGCGTGACTAATGGAGGAAGCCCCTCCCACTACACCTCCCTATAGAGGCGTGACTAATGGAGGAAGTCCCTCCCACTACACGTCCCTATAGAGGCGTGACTAATGGAGGAAGTCCCTCCCACTACACCTCCCTATTGAGGCATGACTAATGGAGGAAGTCCCTCCCACTACACCTCCCTATAGAGGCGTGACTAATGGAGGAAGCCCCTCCCACTACACCTCCCTATAGAGGCGACTAATGGAGGAAGTCCCTCCCACTACACCTCCCTATTGAGGCGTGACTAATGGAGGAAGTCCCTCCCACTACACCTCCCTATTGAGGCATGACTAATGGAGGAAGCCCCTCCCACTACACCTCCCTATTGAGGCATGACTAATGGAGGAAGCCCCTCCCACTACACCTCCCTATTGAGGCATGACTAATGGAGGAAGCCCCTCCCACTACACCTCCCTATTGAGGCATGACTAATGGAGGAAGTCCCTCCCACTACACCTCCCTATTGAGGCGTGACTAATGGAGGAAGCCCCTCCCACTACACCTCCCTATTGAGGCGTGACTAATGGAGGAAGTCCCTCCCACTACACCTCCCTATTGAGGCGTGACTAATGGAGGAAGCCCCTCCCACTACACCTCCCTATAGAGGCGTGACTAATGGAGGAAGTCCCTCCCACTACACCTCCCTATTGAGGCATGACTAATGGAGGAAGTCCCTCCCACTACACCTCCCTATAGAGGCGTGACTAATGGAGGAAGTCCCTCCCACTACACCTCCCTATTGAGGCGTGACTAATGGAGGAAGTCCCTCCCACTACACCTCCCTATTGAGGCATGACTAATGGAGGAAGTCCCTCCCACTACACCTCCCTATTGAGGCGTGACTAATGGAGGAAGCCCCTCCCACTACACCTCCCTATTGAGGCGTGACTAATGGAGGAAGTCCCTCCCACTACACCTCCCTATAGAGGCGTGACTAATGGAGGAAGTCCCTCCCACTACACCTCCCTATAGAGGCGTGACTAATGGAGGAAGTCCCTCCCACTACACCTCCCTATAGAGGCGTGACTAATGGAGGAAGCCCCTCCCACTACACCTCCCTATTGAGGCGTGACTAATGGAGGAAGTCCCTCCCACTACACCTCCCTATAGAGGCGTGACTAATGGAGGAGGTCCCTCCCACTACACCTCCCTATAGAGGCGTGACTAATGGAGGAAGTCCCTCCCACTACACCTCCCTATTGAGGCGTGACTAATGGAGGAAGCCCCTCCCACTACACCTCCCTATAGAGGCAGGACTAATGGAGGAAGTCCCTCCCACTACACCTCCCTATTGAGGCGTGACTAATGGAGGAAGTCCCTCCCACTACACCTCCCTATTGAGGCGTGACTAATGGAGGAAGTCCCTCCCACTACACCTCCCTATAGAGGCGTGACTAATGGAGGAAGTCCCTCCCACTACACCTCCCTATTGAGGCGTGACTAATGGAGGAAGTCCCTCCCACTACACCTCCCTATAGAGGCGTGACTAATGGAGGAAGTCCCTCCCACTACACCTCCCTATAGAGGCGTGACTAATGGAGGAAGTCCCTCCCACTACACCTCCCTATAGAGGCGTGACTAATGGAGGAAGTCCCTCCCACTACACCTCCCTATAGAGGCGTGACTAATGGAGGAAGTCCCTCCCACTACACCTCCCTATAGAGGCGTGACTAATGGAGGAAGTCCCTCCCACTACACCTCCCTATAGAGGCTAATGGAGGAAGTCCCTCCCACTACACCTCCCTATTGAGGCGTGACTAATGGAGGAAGTCCCTCCCACTACACCTCCCTATAGAGGCGTGACTAATGGAGGAAGTCCCTCCCACTACACCTCCCTATTGAGGCGTGACTAATGGAGGAAGTCCCTCCCACTACACCTCCCTATTGAGGCGTGACTAATGGAGGAAGCCCCTCCCACTACACCTCCCTATAGAGGCTAATGGAGGAAGTCCCTCCCACTACACCTCCCTATAGAGGCGTGACTAATGGAGGAAGTCCCTCCCACTACACCTCCCTATTGAGGCGTGACTAATGGAGGAAGTCCCTCCCACTACACCTCCCTATTGAGGCTAATGGAGGAAGTCCCTCCCACTACACCTCCCTATTGAGGCTAATGGAGGAAGTCCCTCCCACTACACCTCCCTATTGAGGCTAATGGAGGAAGTCCCTCCCACTACACCTCCCTATTGAGGCGTGACTAATGGAGGAAGTCCCTCCCACTACACCTCCCTATTGAGGCTAATGGAGGAAGTCCCTCCCACTACACCTCCCTATAGAGGCGTGACTAATGGAGGAAGTCCCTCCCACTACACCTCCCTATTGAGGCGTGACTAATGGAGGAAGTCCCTCCCACTACACCTCCCTATAGAGGCATGACTAATGGAGGAAGTCCCTCCCACTACACCTCCCTATAGAGGCGTGACTAATGGAGGAAGTCCCTCCCACTACACCTCCCTATAGAGGCGTGACTAATGGAGGAAGTCCCTCCCACTACACCTCCCTATAGAGGCGTGACTAATGGAGGAAGTCCCTCCCACTACACCTCCCTATTGAGGCGTGACTAATGGAGGAAGCCCCTCCCACTACACCTCCCTATTGAGGCGTGACTAATGGAGGAAGTCCCTCCCACTACACCTCCCTATTGAGGCACTAATGGAGGAAGCCCCTCCCACTACACCTCCCTATAGAGGCAGGACTAATGGAGGAAGTCCCTCCCACTACACCTCCCTATTGAGGCGTGACTAATGGAGGAAGCCCCTCCCACTACACCTCCCTATAGAGGCGTGACTAATGGAGGAAGTCCCTCCCACTACACCTCCCTGTTGAGGCATGACTAATGGAGGAAGTCCCTCCCACTACACCTCCCTATAGAGGCGTGACTAATGGAGGAAGTCCCTCCCACTACACCTCCCTATAGAGGCGTGACTAATGGAGGAAGTCCCTCCCACTACACCTCCCTATAGAGGCGTGACTAATGGAGGAAGTCCCTCCCACTACACCTCCCTATAGAGGCAGGACTAATGGAGGAAGCCCCTCCCACTACACCTCCCTATAGAGGCGTGACTAATGGAGGAAGTCCCTCCCACTACACCTCCCTATTGAGGCGTGACTAATGGAGGAAGCCCCTCCCACTACACCTCCCTATTGAGGCGTGACTAATGGAGGAAGCCCCTCCCACTACACCTCCCTATAGAGGCGTGACTAATGGAGGAAGCCCCTCCCACTACACCTCCCTATTGAGGCGTGACTAATGGAGGAAGCCCCTCCCACTACACCTCCCTATTGAGGCGTGACTAATGGAGGAAGTCCCTCCCACTACACCTCCCTATAGAGGCATGACTAATGGAGGAAGTCCCTCCCACTACACCTCCCTATAGAGGCATGACTAATGGAGGAAGCCCCTCCCACTACACCTCCCTATAGAGGCATGACTAATGGAGGAAGCCCCTCCCACTACACCTCCCTATAGAGGCATGACTAATGGAGGAAGTCCCTCCCACTACACCTCCCTATAGAGGCGTGACTAATGGAGGAAGTCCCTCCCACTACACCTCCCTATTGAGGCGTGACTAATGGAGGAAGTCCCTCCCACTACACCTCCCTATTGAGGCGTGACTAATGGAGGAAGCCCCTCCCACTACACCTCCCTATTGAGGCGTGACTAATGGAGGAAGCCCCTCCCACTACACCTCCCTATTGAGGCGTGACTAATGGAGGAAGCCCCTCCCACTACACCTCCCTATTGAGGCATGACTAATGGAGGAAGTCCCTCCCACTACACCTCCCTATAGAGGCATGACTAATGGAGGAAGTCCCTCCCACTACACCTCCCTATAGAGGCGTGACTAATGGAGGAAGCCCCTCCCACTACACCTCCCTATTGAGGCGTGACTAATGGAGGAAGTCCCTCCCACTACACCTCCCTATTGAGGCGTGACTAATGGAGGAAGTCCCTCCCACTACACCTCCCTATTGAGGCGTGACTAATGGAGGAAGTCCCTCCCACTACACCTCCCTATTGAGGCGTGACTAATGGAGGAAGCCCCTCCCACTACACCTCCCTATTGAGGCGTGACTAATGGAGGAAGTCCCTCCCACTACACCTCCCTATTGAGGCGTGACTAATGGAGGAAGTCCCTCCCACTACACCTCCCTATTGAGGCGTGACTAATGGAGGAAGCCCCTCCCACTACACCTCCCTATAGAGGCATGACTAATGGAGGAAGCCCCTCCCACTACACCTCCCTATAGAGGCATGACTAATGGAGGAAGCCCCTCCCACTACACCTCCCTATAGAGGCGTGACTAATGGAGGAAGTCCCTCCCACTACACCTCCCTATTGAGGCGTGACTAATGGAGGAAGCCCCTCCCACTACACCTCCCTATTGAGGCGTGACTAATGGAGGAAGCCCCTCCCACTACACCTCCCTATAGAGGCGTGACTAATGGAGGAAGTCCCTCCCACTACACCTCCCTATTGAGGCGTGACTAATGGAGGAAGTCCCTCCCACTACACCTCCCTATAGAGGCGTGACTAATGGAGGAAGTCCCTCCCACTACACCTCCCTATTGAGGCGTGACTAATGGAGGAAGTCCCTCCCACTACACCTCCCTATTGAGGCGTGACTAATGGAGGAAGTCCCTCCCACTACACCTCCCTATTGAGGCGTGACTAATGGAGGAAGTCCCTCCCACTACACCTCCCTATAGAGGCGTGACTAATGGAGGAAGCCCCTCCCACTACACCTCCCTATTGAGGCGTGACTAATGGAGGAAGTCCCTCCCACTACACCTCCCTATTGAGGCGTGACTAATGGAGGAAGCCCCTCCCACTACACCTCCCTATAGAGGCGTGACTAATGGAGGAAGTCCCTCCCACTACACCTCCCTATTGAGGCACTAATGGAGGAAGTCCCTCCCACTACACCTCCCTATAGAGGCATGACTAATGGAGGAAGCCCCTCCCACTACACCTCCCTATTGAGGCGTGACTAATGGAGGAAGTCCCTCCCACTACACCTCCCTATAGAGGCGTGACTAATGGAGGAAGTCCCTCCCACTACACCTCCCTATAGAGGCGTGACTAATGGAGGAAGTCCCTCCCACTACACCTCCCTATTGAGGCGTGACTAATGGAGGAAGTCCCTCCCACTACACCTCCCTATTGAGGCTGACTAATGGAGGAAGTCCCTCCCACTACACCTCCCTATAGAGGCGTGACTAATGGAGGAAGTCCCTCCCACTACACCTCCCTATAGAGGCGTGACTAATGGAGGAAGTCCCTCCCACTACACCTCCCTATAGAGGCGTGACTAATGGAGGAAGCCCCTCCCACTACACCTCCCTATTGAGGCATGACTAATGGAGGAAGCCCCTCCCACTACACCTCCCTATAGAGGCGTGACTAATGGAGGAAGTCCCTCCCACTACACCTCCCTATAGAGGCGTGACTAATGGAGGAAGTCCCTCCCACTACACCTCCCTATAGAGGCGTGACTAATGGAGGAAGCCCCTCCCACTACACCTCCCTATTGAGGCATGACTAATGGAGGAAGTCCCTCCCACTACACCTCCCTATAGAGGCGTGACTAATGGAGGAAGTCCCTCCCACTACACCTCCCTATAGAGGCGTGACTAATGGAGGAAGTCCCTCCCACTACACCTCCCTATTGAGGCATGACTAATGGAGGAAGCCCCTCCCACTACACCTCCCTATAGAGGCATGACTAATGGAGGAAGTCCCTCCCACTACACCTCCCTATAGAGGCGTGACTAATGGAGGAAGTCCCTCCCACTACACCTCCCTATAGAGGCGTGACTAATGGAGGAAGTCCCTCCCACTACACCTCCCTATTGAGGCATGACTAATGGAGGAAGCCCCTCCCACTACACCTCCCTATAGAGGCATGACTAATGGAGGAAGTCCCTCCCACTACACCTCCCTATAGAGGCATGACTAATGGAGGAAGTCCCTCCCACTACACCTCCCTATAGAGGCATGACTAATGGAGGAAGTCCCTCCCACTACACCTCCCTATTGAGGCGTGACTAATGGAGGAAGTCCCTCCCACTACACCTCCCTATTGAGGCGTGACTAATGGAGGAAGCCCCTCCCACTACACCTCCCTATAGAGGCGTGACTAATGGAGGAAGTCCCTCCCACTACACCTCCCTATAGAGGCGTGACTAATGGAGGAAGTCCCTCCCACTACACCTCCCTATTGAGGCGTGACTAATGGAGGAAGTCCCTCCCACTACACCTCCCTATTGAGGCGTGACTAATGGAGGAAGTCCCTCCCACTACACCTCCCTATAGAGGCGTGACTAATGGAGGAAGTCCCTCCCACTAGACCTCCCTATTGAGGCGTGACTAATGGAGGAAGCCCCTCCCACTACACCTCCCTATTGAGGCTAATGGAGGAAGTCCCTCCCACTACACCTCCCTATTGAGGCGTGACTAATGGAGGAAGCCCCTCCCACTACACCTCCCTATTGAGGCTAATGGAGGAAGTCCCTCCCACTACACCTCCCTATTGAGGCGTGACTAATGGAGGAAGTCCCTCCCACTAGACCTCCCTATTGAGGCGTGACTAATGGAGGAAGTCCCTCCCACTACACCTCCCTATTGAGGCGTGACTAATGGAGGAAGTCCCTCCCACTACACCTCCCTATAGAGGCGTGACTAATGGAGGAAGTCCCTCCCACTAGACCTCCCTATTGAGGCAGGACTAATGGAGGAAGTCCCTCCCACTACACCTCCCTATAGAGGCGTGACTAATGGAGGAAGTCCCTCCCACTACACCTCCCTATTGAGGCGTGACTAATGGAGGAAGCCCCTCCCACTACACCTCCCTATTGAGGCTGACTAATGGAGGAAGTCCCTCCCACTACACCTCCCTATTGAGGCGTGACTAATGGAGGAAGCCCCTCCCACTACACCTCCCTATTGAGGCTGACTAATGGAGGAAGTCCCTCCCACTACACCTCCCTATTGAGGCGTGACTAATGGAGGAAGTCCCTCCCACTACACCTCCCTATAGAGGCTGACTAATGGAGGAAGTCCCTCCCACTACACCTCCCTATTGAGGCGTGACTAATGGAGGAAGTCCCTCCCACTACACCTCCCTGTTGAGGCGTGACTAATGGAGGAAGTCCCTCCCACTACACCTCCCTATAGAGATGTGACTAATGGAGGAAGTCCCTCCCACTACACCTCCCTATAGAGGCGTGACTAATGGAGGAGGTCCCTCCCACTACACCTCCCTATAGAGGCGTGACTAATGGAGGAAGTCCCTCCCACTACACCTCCCTATAGAGGCGTGACTAATGGAGGAAGTCCCTCCCACTACACCTCCCTATTGAGGCGTGACTAATGGAGGAAGTCCCTCCCACTACACCTCCCTATTGAGGCTGACTAATGGAGGAAGTCCCTCCCACTACACCTCCCTATAGAGGCAGGACTAATGGAGGAAGCCCCTCCCACTACACCTCCCTATAGAGGCGTGACTAATGGAGGAAGTCCCTCCCACTACACCTCCCTATAGAGGCGTGACTAATGGAGGAAGTCCCTCCCACTACACCTCCCTATAGAGGCGTGACTAATGGAGGAAGTCCCTCCCACTACACCTCCCTATAGAGGCGTGACTAATGGAGGAAGTCCCTCCCACTACACCTCCCTATTGAGGCGTGACTAATGGAGGAAGTCCCTCCCACTACACCTCCCTATAGAGGTGACTAATGGAGGAAGTCCCTCCCACTACACCTCCCTATAGAGGCACTAATGGAGGAAGTCCCTCCCACTACACCTCCCTATAGAGGCATGACTAATGGAGGAAGCCCCTCCCACTACACCTCCCTATTGAGGCTGACTAATGGAGGAAGTCCCTCCCACTACACCTCCCTATAGAGGCTGACTAATGGAGGAAGTCCCTCCCACTACACCTCCCTATAGAGGCGTGACTAATGGAGGAAGCCCCTCCCACTACACCTCCCTATTGAGGCGTGACTAATGGAGGAAGTCCCTCCCACTACACCTCCCTATAGAGGCGTGACTAATGGAGGAAGTCCCTCCCACTACACCTCCCTATAGAGGCGTGACTAATGGAGGAAGTCCCTCCCACTACACCTCCCTATAGAGGCGTGACTAATGGAGGAAGTCCCTCCCACTACACCTCCCTATAGAGGCGTGACTAATGGAGGAAGTCCCTCCCACTACACCTCCCTATTGAGGCTGACTAATGGAGGAAGTCCCTCCCACTACACCTCCCTATTGAGGCGTGACTAATGGAGGAAGCCCCTCCCACTACACCTCCCTATTGAGGCGTGACTAATGGAGGAAGTCCCTCCCACTACACCTCCCTATTGAGGCGTGACTAATGGAGGAAGTCCCTCCCACTACACCTCCCTATTGAGGCGTGACTAATGGAGGAAGTCCCTCCCACTACACCTCCCTATAGAGGCGTGACTAATGGAGGAAGTCCCTCCCACTACACCTCCCTATTGAGGCGTGACTAATGGAGGAAGCCCCTCCCACTACACCTCCCTATAGAGGCGTGACTAATGGAGGAAGTCCCTCCCACTACACCTCCCTATTGAGGCGTGACTAATGGAGGAAGCCCCTCCCACTACACCTCCCTATAGAGGCGTGACTAATGGAGGAAGTCCCTCCCACTACACCTCCCTATAGAGGCATGACTAATGGAGGAAGTCCCTCCCACTACACCTCCCTATTGAGGCGTGACTAATGGAGGAAGCCCCTCCCACTACACCTCCCTATAGAGGCGTGACTAATGGAGGAAGTCCCTCCCACTACACCTCCCTATAGAGGCGTGACTAATGGAGGAAGTCCCTCCCACTACACCTCCCTATTGAGGCGACTAATGGAGGAAGTCCCTCCCACTACACCTCCCTATAGAGGCGTGACTAATGGAGGAAGTCCCTCCCACTACACCTCCCTATAGAGGCGTGACTAATGGAGGAAGCCCCTCCCACTACACCTCCCTATTGAGGCGTGACTAATGGAGGAAGCCCCTCCCACTACACCTCCCTATAGAGGCGTGACTAATGGAGGAAGCCCCTCCCACTACACCTCCCTATTGAGGCATGACTAATGGAGGAAGCCCCTCCCACTACACCTCCCTATTGAGGCGTGACTAATGGAGGAAGTCCCTCCCACTACACCTCCCTATTGAGGCGTGACTAATGGAGGAAGTCCCTCCCACTACACCTCCCTATAGAGGCGTGACTAATGGAGGAAGTCCCTCCCACTACACCTCCCTATAGAGGCGTGACTAATGGAGGAAGCCCCTCCCACTACACCTCCCTATTGAGGCGTGACTAATGGAGGAAGTCCCTCCCACTACACCTCCCTATAGAGGCGTGACTAATGGAGGAAGCCCCTCCCACTACACCTCCCTATTGAGGCGTGACTAATGGAGGAAGTCCCTCCCACTACACCTCCCTATTGAGGCTAATGGAGGAAGTCCCTCCCACTACACCTCCCTATTGAGGCGTGACTAATGGAGGAAGTCCCTCCCACTACACCTCCCTATTGAGGCGTGACTAATGGAGGAAGTCCCTCCCACTACACCTCCCTATTGAGGCGTGACTAATGGAGGAAGTCCCTCCCACTACACCTCCCTATTGAGGCATGACTAATGGAGGAAGTCCCTCCCACTACACCTCCCTATAGAGGCGTGACTAATGGAGGAAGCCCCTCCCACTACACCTCCCTATTGAGGCATGACTAATGGAGGAAGTCCCTCCCACTACACCTCCCTATTGAGGCATGACTAATGGAGGAAGCCCCTCCCACTACACCTCCCTATTGAGGCGTGACTAATGGAGGAAGTCCCTCCCACTACACCTCCCTATTGAGGCGTGACTAATGGAGGAAGCCCCTCCCACTACACCTCCCTATAGAGGCATGACTAATGGAGGAAGCCCCTCCCACTACACCTCCCTATAGAGGCGTGACTAATGGAGGAAGTCCCTCCCACTACACCTCCCTGTTGAGGCGTGACTAATGGAGGAAGTCCCTCCCACTACACCTCCCTATAGAGGCGTGACTAATGGAGGAAGTCCCTCCCACTACACCTCCCTATAGAGGCGTGACTAATGGAGGAGGTCCCTCCCACTACACCTCCCTATTGAGGCGTGACTAATGGAGGAAGTCCCTCCCACTACACCTCCCTATTGAGGCGTGACTAATGGAGGAAGCCCCTCCCACTACACCTCCCTATAGAGGCGTGACTAATGGAGGAAGTCCCTCCCACTACACCTCCCTATTGAGGCGTGACTAATGGAGGAAGTCCCTCCCACTACACCTCCCTATAGAGGCGTGACTAATGGAGGAAGTCCCTCCCACTACACCTCCCTATAGAGGCGTGACTAATGGAGGAAGTCCCTCCCACTACACCTCCCTGTTGAGGCGTGACTAATGGAGGAAGTCCCTCCCACTACACCTCCCTATAGAGGCGTGACTAATGGAGGAAGTCCCTCCCACTACACCTCCCTATAGAGGCGTGACTAATGGAGGAAGTCCCTCCCACTACACCTCCCTATAGAGGCGTGACTAATGGAGGAAGTCCCTCCCACTACACCTCCCTATTGAGGCTAATGGAGGAAGCCCCTCCCACTACACCTCCCTATTGAGGCGTGACTAATGGAGGAAGTCCCTCCCACTACACCTCCCTATTGAGGCGTGACTAATGGAGGAAGTCCCTCCCACTACACCTCCCTATAGAGGCATGACTAATGGAGGAAGTCCCTCCCACTACACCTCCCTATTGAGGCATGGAGGAGGGACTAATGGAGGAAGCCCCTCCCACTACACCTCCCTATTGAGGCATGACTAATGGAGGAAGCCCCTCCCACACACCAATATCCACTCAGTGCCTTATTTACGCTCCCTATAGGTCAGTGGATGTGTCGCTCACACCTTTCACTTTAAAAAGCTGGGCCCGTGGTACCGAACCCTCCTAGTCATCTATGTAAGACCAAAGTCACCAGGCTGGGCACGAGAGTGTAACCAGGAGGCCGTTGGGAGGAGAGGGAATGGTGTCCCTGTTTAAACTTGAGATCAGATGGTACTGGCGAGGAGACACCTACACACGAGTCACACTACCCTTTCTTGATCAAATCATGGATGAAAACTTGCCACGTTACACATTCATCCAGAACATGGAAGCATCTAATACCTTGACTGAATGATTATATGAATGAATGTATCAAAATGGTTTCCATAAGTTAAAGGTTTTTACTGAATGTGATGTCAAGTAGTTGTCATGGCCCGACAAAATACCAAGGTGGTGGAGGTAACTCTACATGTCAGTCTGTCACTGAAGGACCCGTCCGAATGTGATGTTAAGTTGTTGTCATGGTGACTACATGTCAGCCTGACTGCTTCTCTCTCTCTCTCAACAAAGCTTTGACCTAAAGCTTTGCTTTTTCATCTGCAAAGACTTATTGTAGAATAACATTGAAATGTAAGTCAGCTATAGAACTCTGCTGCGCCCTGCTGGCTGTCTGCTGTAACTGCAGTCGCTCTGTAACTGCCTGTTCCAAACTAGGGAGAGACATAATACAGCTCTCTCACGCTGATCACACTGGTAGAACTGAATTATAAATCTGATCTTAGATCTATTTTTATGGGCCAACAATGATCACAAATTATATTGATTGGTTCGACTTGATAATGTTTTGATATTTCTGTTTCTCATAACCCAGTGAGTCCACATTGATTTGGTCAGAGTTACCATTTCTCGTCCCTGTTGGGGAGCAATATTGCTAACCTCCATTGTCTCATAGTTACATTAAAGGAACACGCCAACATTTTGGGAAATTAGGCCTAACAAAAATAATGGTTTGGTTCCGGTTGCCGACCGACCCTGCCAATTTAGGTGCGACCCAATTTATTTTATGAGTTCAAAAAAGAATATATGAAAAAAAAATCTTTTTTTTTTACAATAAAATTTCATACAAATCTTAGTCAAACCTTTAGTATTATGGATATTAAACATGCTGGCAGAGTACATGCATCCATGTTGTCGTGAACATTTTAATTAAATAAAGAAATTCCCTATCCATAGTCGCCGTGGGAAGAGATACAATAAAAAATAAAATAAATTCCCTACCTACTCATGGCCTTAACTGACAACCAACAGGAACCAAACAATATTTTTTTGTATGCCTTAGCTTATCGTCTGGAAGCGGACAGTGCCAGTTAGCCTTCGGGAGAGGTGTTAGTTGGACAATGCCTAGGCTAACCGGCGCTGTCCGCTTCCATTCATTGTGCTAAGCTAGGCTAACGTGCCTAAGCTAATTTCCCAAAATGTTGGTGTGTTCCTTTAATACCTTCATTGTCTCATAGTTATATTAATACCTTCATTGTCTCATAGTTATATTAATACCTTCATTGTCCCATGGCTCCGACTTGGCTTACTTACTTACTCTGCTCTACTGCCAGCTTAGCTTTCTAAAACCCCGCCCACTTCTCTCTCTCCTCCAATCAGAGCCAGCGCTACAACCTCATCTTTTGGCGCCTGAACTGCCACAGCTTCCTGTCCCCAACAGACCCAGAACTGACATCCTGGATGTTCCAGAGCCCTTTGACAAGACGTAAGAGCACAACATTTTTTTGTCATTGATTTCTTGAATTTTTTAATTTTTCAGGTTTTCTCTTACAAACATACAGTTTGACAATAAGAAAGACAATGGGTGCAAGGCGCTCGCCACTAACACAGGATATGCTGGTATCGAGCCCAGCTCTCGGCGTTGCTACCGGCTTGGTCGGCCGTCATACTAACACAATTGGCAGTGTTAGAGGGTGGGAAAGCCGGTGGGTGGGGATTGGACGTTGTGGACAGCGACTCCTACAGGTCGGTTGGGTGAAGCCGGTGCGACGGAAGCAACAGGGGCAGCGTGAGCCTCCCACGCGTTACTCGTCGCCACTGAGAGATCGAGCTGTCTGGTGAAAAGATGCGACAGGCTGCCTCCTCGTGTACCGGAGGGGACACGTGATGCAAGGCTTCTATCCTCACTACAACCGACCTGTGGGAGGCAACGTTCAAGACAGAGGAGGGAAGAATTGGATACACGGAATTGGGATGGGAGAAAAATAAGGAGAAAAAGTGAAAAAAAAAAAAAGACAATGGGTCTCATTCACCAACATTGTGACAACAATTTCTCTTACGACAACCACCTTGGAAGGTCATAAGAGAAAGTCGACTACAATTACACCCGGATTCACCAACGCGTGGAGAGGCTGTCTTAACTCGCCAAAATGATCACAGCTGCGATGCCCAGAATGAGATACGTCACTTATTGACAAACTTGAACGCGTGTTCCCGTTTACTTCATTTGCATACAGACACGCCTGTCCAGCTCATTATAATGCGAGGGCCGTGTGGAAATAAAGGTTCGTAATTGCCCCGTATCCAACAGGTAGCGGAAGCGCTTTGCGACGGATCAAAATTGTATTTGATTCAAATGTATTGTCATCACATAGCACACTATATACCTATAGTGGAATAGACTGTATTAATATTCCATATGTATACCATCTTCTTGCGCGCTCCTGCCTGGCCACCTGTTCAGCGCACACACACACACGCACGCACATACACATGTGTACTGTATAGTCTACATGCGTAATGAATGAACAGTAGGCTTATATTATTCTAATGACTTGTTTTATTAGGAGATCACAGATACTGCGCTGCCCTATAGTAGTACAGTACGTACAGTACACATCTTAGCGTGACATCTCCACAGAGTCGGTCGTGAGCGGACCACAGCGCACACCAGTCTGTCAATTTACGACTGCTATTCAGCGATCCTAAATCCTTAGTTAGGACCGAATCCAGGAGAATGGACCGTTCGTGAATCCCGAAATCGGCCCGAAAATTTCTTAAGACCAAAATTTGTCAGATATTTGGTGAATGTTAACCTTGTACCCCTCCTTCTTCCCACCCATCCCTTCTCTCACTCTCTTTTTCTTTCTCATGACTCCCTATCTCTCCCACTCTCTCTCTCCATCTATCCCCACCCTCTCTCCTCTTCTACCCTATCTCCATCTATCCCCACCCTCTCTCTCCTCTCCCACCCCCTCTCTCCTCATCCACCCTGTCTCTCCTCTCCCACCCACTCTCTCCATCTATCCCCACCCTCTCTCCTCTCCCACCCTCTCTCCATCTATCCCCACCCTCTCCTCTCCTACCCTACCCTCTCTCCATCTATCCCCACCCCCTCTCCTCTTCTACCCTCTCACTCCATCTCTTTTCGCAGTTTCGACAACACTCCTCCTCACAGTTTCGACAACACTGGCTTTGACAGGCCTTCAACCCACGGTTTTGATAGGCCTTCAACACATGGTATTGACAGGCCTTCAACACACGGTTTGGACAGGCCTTCAACACACGGTATTGACAGGCCTTCAACACACGGTTTGGACAGGCCTTCAACACACGGTTTGGACAGGCCTTCAACACACGGTATTGACAGGCCTTCAACACACGGTTTGGACAGGCCTTCAACACACAGTTTGGACAGGCCTTCAACACACGGTTTGGACAGGCCTTCAACACACGGTTTGGACAGGCCTTCCACACACGGTTTGGACAGGCCTTCAACACACGGTATTGACAGGCCTTCAACCCATGGTTTCGACAGGCCTTCAACCCACGGTTTCGACAACACTCCTCCCCAAAGTTTCGACATCACTCCTCCCCAGACTTACGACAACACTCCTCCCCAGACTTACGACAACACTCCTCCCCAGACTTACGATAACACTCCTCCCCAGACTTTCGGCAACACTCGTCCCCAGACTTTCGACATCACTCGTCCCCAAAGTTTTGACAACACTCCTCCCCAGACTTACGACAACACTCCTCCCCAGACTTTCGGCAACACTCGTCCCCAGACTTTCGACATCACTCGTCCCCAAAGTTTTGACAACACTCCTCCCCAGACTTACGACAACACTCCTCCCCAGACTTTCGGCAACACTCCTCCCCAGACTTTCGACATCACTCGTCCCCAAAGTTTCGACAACACTCCTCCCCAGACTTACGACAACACTCCTCCCCAGACTTTCGACATCACTCGTCCCCAAAGTTTCGACAACACTCCTCCCCAGACTTTCGACAACACTCCTCCCCAGAGTTTCGACAACAACCACGTCCAGTTGTCCAGCGGTCAGAGCCGACCAGGCCAGCAGGGTCAACACATCTACACAGAGTACCAGAGCCTGGGGCCCAATAACGGCTTCAACGGACCTCACACCGGGCCCAGAGAGGGCCAGAGGCCCACGGTCAGAGAACCTCTGGTCTACATCCCAGTGGCAGGCCCGGATGGAAACAGAGTCCCACTGGTCCGGGTGAGTCAGGCCTGGGAGCCACATGGTGTTAAAGAGTAACTAAAACATGTGGTCGTTTTGCTGTCCAAGTGGTTGATGTCTTCGCCCTGCTGCACACTCTGCCTTACCCCAATCGGTTTTGATTGATTGATTGAAAACTTTATTAACAGATTGCAGAATGGGTACAATACAGTACAGCTCAATACACACAATTGTTAAGGGGATGCAGACCAGAGAAAGACTTTCGTCTTGTTTACATCAGGGTCCCCCATTTTCAATTCATCAGGACATATATGACATACTAGCCCTTTTCGTGACTGCGGTGCTGGGCTCTACCGCAGTCACTCAGGTAGACCGCAACCACTTTCAAAATAAGGTACCAAGCGTGATCGCGGGGCTCGGGCTGGGTCAAAAATATATCATATATGAATTTCAAAGATACCCAGCGTACAATATGGGTTTAACACAGCTTTACAGTGGGGTCTGGAAGCTCGGAGTTGCTAATAAACAGTTTAAATCATTGTTACTCCACGAGTGGTACTCACAGAGCGAGCCGTGTATTTCCGCCATTGGTGTCACCGCGCATGCGCACCAGGCATTTGGCTGCCTGGTCCAGGCATTACAGGCGGAAATACACGGCTCGCTCTGTGAGTACCACTCGTGGAGTAACAATGATTTAAACTGTTTTAACTGATTTAAACAGGGCGGTAGTTGCCTGGGTCTAATTTGCTGCCCTTTTTGTGCAGAGGGGTCACCCTCGCTATTTTGAAGTCCTTGGGGACGTATCCCTGTTTTATGGAGAGGTTTATTATGTGTGTGATGACTGGGGTGATGGCGGCTGCTGAGTCTCTGAGGAATTTGGAGGGGGATGTTGTCATGGCCAGTGGCCTTGTTAGGTTGGAGGGCGCTCAGTTTTTTGAGTACCTCATCTGTTGTTACCATTTCCAGCTTGAAGTCGTCCTTGCGGACCCCTAGGTTTTTGTAGTAAGCTACTATGTGTTGTACCCCATAAATGATGTCCGGGTACCTCTTTGGAGGTACTATCAGAGTCTGTCTAGTAAAAAAAAAAAAAGGAGGTACTCTGACATCACACAGTGGGCGCTTTCACACCGGCAGGGCTCCGGTTCAAGCTCCGGCTCCGTTCTGGAGCCTCTGAACCGTGGTGCTTTCTGGCGAACCAGCCCGCGTTTACACCTATTTAAGCAGAACCGACGTTCCACCATCCTCCCTCATCAACGGGGGGGTGTTGCTCAGGCGGAAGTAAACACAACACAACCATATGAACACAACAGTGGCAAAATGTGCCGTGTGCAAAACAGCTTCAACAGGTAGCGAAAAAACAAGATTTGGTCTTCAAAAAAGTATTTTTCTAAATATTAAAAACAGTGGTCATCTTATAATCAGGGTCGTCTTATAATCGGACCAATACAGTACAAATCAGTCAATTCCATTAATAGAATTAATAGAAGTAGTTAATCAAATAATGCTGTGATGAGCTTCGATACCGATCTTTCAGATTGGATTAGAACATACCTACTTCTAATCATTGACTATGATCGACGCCATTTTGTCAACATAAGGTTTCAGCTGACGTTGTCCAGTCCTTGTATGTTTGCTCCTATCCTCACTTGTCCTGTCCTTGTATGTTTTCTCCTATCCTCACTTGTCCTGTCCTTGTATGTTTTCTCCTATCCTCACTTGTCATGTCCTTGTATGTTTTCTCCTATCCTCACTTGTCATGTCCTTGTATGTTTTCTCCTATCCTCACTTGTCCTGTCCTTGTATGTTTTCTCCTATCCTCACTTGTCCTGTCCTTGTATGTTTGCTCCTATCCTCACTTGTCCTGTCCTTGTATGTTTTCTCCTATCCTCACTTGTCCTGTCCTTGTATGTTTTCTCCTATCCTCACTTGTCATGTCCTTGTATGTTTTCTCCTATCCTCACTTGTCCTGTCCTTGTATGTTTTCTCCTATCCTCACTTGTCATGTCCTTGTATGTTTTCTCCTATCCTCACTTGTCCTGTCCTTGTATGTTTTCTCCTATCCTCACTTGTCATGTCCTTGTATGTTTTCTCCTATCCTCACTTGTCCTGTCCTTGTATGTTTTCTCCTATCCTCACTTGTCCTGTCCTTGTATGTTTTCTCCTATCCTCACTTGTCCTGTCCTTGTATGTTTTCTCCTATCCTCACTTGTCCTGTCCTTGTATGTTTGCTCCTACAGGTGAGTGACGGTCCTCTGCCAGGCCTGGCATTTGGTTTCCCTGACAACGACACAACGTTTGCTCAGGAGGCACAGACCATAACGACCATCTCCTGGCAACCAATCCCACACAGCTCTGAATACGTAGTGACCTGTAACCCTGTCACACATCTGGAGGAGAAGGACTTCCAGGTACACACACACACACACACACACACACACACACACACACACACACACACACACACACACACACACACACACACACACACAGTGATGCATGAATATTGAATATACACAAACACGAGGACACACTTCCTTACACACAACCAGGGATTGTTGTATAGATGCATGCTTGTATACACATACATTCATTCATTAATGAATCATTTTCTAGTATTAGGACACAATGCACTTTACAATGACTGTATTTATGGGAATAAAACCCCTCACCTCTTAATGCCTTGCTCGCAGTGCCTAGCACTCTACCCATTGAGCTACACAGGACACACACACACACAGGCACACACACATACACACACACGACTGTACACACATATTGTAAACCAAACGTGCACGTAAAAACTAGTGTTGTGCAAATACATACATATACTTACATGCATGGAGACATCACAGAGACAATCACGCACACAAACACACACACAAAGGCACACACACACATGCACACACACACAGTTCTAATGTCTCTTGTCTCCGCCGGTAGATGCGTCTCCCTGGCACGTCCACCAGTGCCACTCTGATAGGCCTGACGTCCGGAGCGTCCTACAACGTCTTAGTGGAGGCCATGCGGGGCGACGCCAGGGAGAAGGTTCTGGAAGAGCTGGTTACCGTGGGCAACGCAGGTACACTACTTAAAACATTACTGATGCAACCTTATGTAAAGACATTGGACTCGTCTTTAGGTAAACAAAGTGGCCTAACAGAACGTTGTGTTGTTGACAGTGTCTGTAGGTTCCTCCCGTTACAGACCTTCAGATAAGCATTCTATTTTGGCCCCAGTGTATTTCCTGTTGTAGTGTTTAATACCAGAAGCTGACAGGAAGTGGAATTTCTTAGGAAACAACACATTCATCTTCTGTAATATTGTGGAAGCAAGCTGTTTTAATACTATTACTAATACATCAAATAACAAATGATACAGATGTCAGGCCGCCCCTCATAGTCAATTAGGGTTAGGTTTTGGTTGACCAGTAATGAGTTGAATTCAATTCACTTGAGTTAATAGTAGTATAGACATATTAGCATAGTAGATAGTAGATATTAGACAGTAGTATAGACATATTAGCATGCCATAGTAGATAGTAGATATTAGACAGTAGTATAGACATATTAGCATAGTAGATAGTAGATATTAGACAGTAGTATAGACATATTAGCATGCCATAGTAGATAGTAGATATTAGACAGTAGTATAGACATATTAGCATAGTAGATAGTAGATGGTTGTTTCGACAAATTAGCATAGTAGTATAGACATATTAGCATAGTAGACAGTAGTATAGACATATTAGCACAGTAGACAGTAGTATAGTCATATTACATTTGCATTTACATTTAGTCATTTAGCTGACGCTTTTATCCAAAGCAACTTACAAGTTCTGTACGACAAGTCATCAGGAAGGGCACAACTCTATCAGCTGAGTAACAATGTTCATCAAAGTGTTGAGTGCTACAGTGTAGGTTAGTATATTAGGACAAGTGCATGACAGTAAGGTTAGTTAGATATATATATATATATTCTTTTTTTTAAGATAATGGTTGAAGAAGTGCATCTTTAGTCAACGGCGAAAGATTGGGTGGGTTTGGGCTGTCAGCACAGTCGACAGTAGTATAGTCATATTAGCATAGTAGATTATTCATGTAGAGTATTCTACATGTTCAAATGACTGGTTGGTTCTTAGGGTTCCTCCAGTTTGCTCTGAACTAGGAAAAACTGCTTCCAACACCTGGAATGCCCTCCGACTGACTCTGAAGCTGAAGGTTCTTCCTTTTGCTGCATTTAAAAGTATGATCTATGTAACCGTCTTAGCTGATTTTTTTTTTATTTTTAATTTTATTTATTGTGCCTATATGTATGAATCTGCTTTCTTTGTAAGCTCGTCATCGCTGTAAATGATGGTAAACCCCAGTGTCTCACGTGGTTGAAATAAAAGTTTGAAATGAAAGGAATTAACCTGTGTGTTGTCTTCTCCCCTCCCCTCAGTACCAGGTGACATCCCCATCACCACCAACCGGGACGTGTGTTACGACACCTTCACCCAGACCCACCACGAGGTGGGCGCAGAGTGGGAGCGCATGTCAGAGACGGGCTTCAAACTGTGGTGCCGCTGCCTCGGGCTGGGCAGCGGCCATTTTAGGTGTGATTCATCCAGTGAGTGGCTTATTAACCCCATCCCAGCATGCTTTGCGCCCCCCCCCTCCCCAAAACCAAATCCTGCCATAGAATTGGAACTCTTGATAATTCTATGTGATTTACTTCTGTAAAGGTGTATAGATTCCTTGGCCTCATCGCAACACCATAGAATACTTGACTGATTCTATGTGTTTCAACCTGTAGCAGTTTGAACTAGCATGGACAACACAGCCGATGAAACGGATGCCTAGTTTCAGTAAATTACATAATATGGACCAATAAATAAAGAGAGAACGGTATCATGAATTGTGCACTTCTGCGCTTTTCCAAATTCCATAATATTATTAAATTCAAGCCTGAGCTGAATCGTATCATTGTTACCGGTATTTTGAAGGAAGTGATTCAGGTTGTAGTAGTGTTATTATTTATGTTATGTTATTATTGAATTTGAATGAAATTTCTATTTCAAACATGTGAAAAATTTAAATACATAAACAATTAAAAAAAGTTGTAATAAAAAGCAACAACAAACCAAAATAGTTCAAACAAATAAACAATATTAACTCAACATGGCCGAAAAGGAGTAGGATCCTACCCCCCTACTACTCGGTGATTGTGAATATAGATCTTTGTAAGTCACAATACATATATACATACATACACATACACATATCTACACTTAAATGCACTATTCTTTATGCATTTAAATATATGTACCCACAATAATAAAGTAAATAAATAAATAATAATCCATGTATAATCAATTTAACTAATAATAAAAGATTTACACTTTTATTATATAATTATATTGTTAGTTGTTTTAAGTATATAAAAAAAGTACAATATAATAATAGAAAAAGAAAGATCTAAGGCACTCTTATTGAAATTAAAAAGTTAAATTAAATTGTTCATGAGAAACACCATCATACAAAAAAAATTAAATGACATATTGTACAGTCTCATGATGGTAAAGTCTATATAACCTTTTAGCATATTCTTAGAACTAAATAGCATTGTTCTGTGCTCTGCCCATGCTAGCCCCTAAGTATGTTTGTGAAACCAAACATACCAGGAACAGGGGGCATCAGCTAGCTAAGCTAAGCTAGGCTATGCTAACTCGCGTGCTTGAGTCTTGGGTATTTGTATTGTCCCATTGGTTAACACGACGATACCAATAACTCAGACCACCAAGCACATGTTAGTGCAGAGGTCATGGGTCAATATGATATGATCACATGACCTCTGTGTGTGTGTGTGCGTGTGTGTGTGTCCGCGCACACCTGTGAGATGAATCTGATCCACTCTTGAGCCGACAGAACGTTTTCTCTTCACAGCAGGAGAGGTCCTGGGAACTTGGGTCCGTTTCCAAGACGACGTGACATTACAAAACATTCAGAATCACTGTGTTGTTCAGGATAGGAATGAATGTCTCTGGACACATGCCAGATGTGACAGCCTGTATTTTGTTGTCCTGTAAAGCTTTACTTAAACTGAAAATTGGTATTCATGTAGTAACGTGTATTTATATATATATATGTAGTATATTTGGAAGATTTTATCGTTATTTCAACACCTCTCCTCCTCCCAACCACCTTTCTCATTCCATCCCTCCCTGGCTCTTCTCTCCCTCCCTCTGTCCTTCTCTCCTCCCTCGTTCAGAGTGGTGTCACGACAGCGGTAACAACTACCGTATCGGTGAGAAGTGGGACCGCCGGGCGGAGAACGGCCACATGCTGAGCTGCACCTGCCTGGGCAACGGCAAGGGAGAGTTCAAATGTGAACCACGTGAGTAGAGACAACATCCTGCCTCTCATCAGTTCTTTATATAGACCACACCCTGCCTCTCATCAGTTATTTATATAGACCACACCCTGCCTCTCATCAGTTCTTTATATAGACCACACCCTGCCTCTCATCAGTTCTTTATATAGACCACACCCTGCCTCTCTCCTGCATCAGTTCTTTATATAGACCACACCCTGCCTCTCATCAGTTCTTTATATAGACCACACCCTGCCTCTCTCCTGCATCAGTTCTTTATATAGACCACACCCTGCCTCTCATCAGTTCTTTATATAGACCACACCCTGCCTCTCATCAGTTCTTTATATAGACCACACCCTGCCTCTCATCAGTTCTTTATATAGACCACACCCTGCCTCTCATCAGTTCTTTATATAGACCACACCCTGCCTCTCTCCTGCATCAGTTCTTTATATAGACCACACCCTGCCTCTCTCCTGCATCAGTTCTTTATATAGACCACACCCTGCCTCTCATCAGTTCTTTATATAGACCACACCCTGCCTCTCTCCTGCATCAGTTCTTTATATAGACCACACCCTGCCTCTCTCCTGCATCAGTTCTTTATATAGACCACACCCTGCCTCTCATCAGTTCTTTATATAGACCACACCCTGCCTCTCTCCTGCATCAGTTCTTTATATAGACCACACCCTGCCTCTCATCAGTTCTTTATATAGACCACACCCTGCCTCTCATCAGTTCTTTATATAGACCACACCCTGCCTCTCATCAGTTCTTTATATAGACCACACCCTGCCTCTCATCAGTTCTTTATATAGACCACACCCTGCCTCTCATCAGTTCTTTATATAGACCACACCCTGCCTCTCATCAGTTCTTTATATAGACCACACCCTGCCTCTCATCAGTTCTTTATATAGACCACACCCTGCCTCTCTCCTGCATCAGTTCTTTATATAGACCACACCCTGCCTCTCATCAGTTCTTTATATAGACCACACCCTGCCTCTCTCCTGCATCAGTTCTTTATATAGACCACACCCTGCCTCTCATCAGTTCTTTATATAGACCACACCCTGCCTCTCATCAGTTCTTTATATAGACCACACCCTGCCTCTCATCAGTTCTTTATATAGACCACACCCTGCCTCTCATCAGTTCTTTATATAGACCACACCCTGCCTCTCATCAGTTCTTTATATAGACCACACCCTGCCTCTCTCCTGCATCAGTTCTTTATATAGACCACACCCTGCCTCTCTCCTGCATCAGTTCTTTATATAGACCACACCCTGCCTCTCATCAGTTCTTTATATAGACCACACCCTGCCTCTCTCCTGCATCAGTTCTTTATATAGACCACACCCTGCCTCTCTCCTGCATCAGTTCTTTATATAGACCACACCCTGCCTCTCATCAGTTCTTTATATAGACCACACCCTGCCTCTCTCCTGCATCAGTTCTTTATATAGACCACACCCTGCCTCTCATCAGTTCTTTATATAGACCACACCCTGCCTCTCTCCTGCATCAGTTCTTTATATAGACCACACCCTGCCTCTCATCAGTTCTTTATATAGACCACACCCTGCCTCTCATCAGTTCTTTATATAGACCACACCCTGCCTCTCATCAGTTCTTTATATAGACCACACCCTGCCTCTCATCAGTTCTTTATATAGACCACACCCTGCCTCTCATCAGTTCTTTATATAGACCACACCCTGCCTCTCATCAGTTCTTTATATAGACCACACCCTGCCTCTCATCAGTTCTTTATATAGACCACACCCTGCCTCTCATCAGTTCTTTATATAGACCACACCCTGCCTCTCATCAGTTCTTTATATAGACCACACCCTGCCTCTCATCAGTTCTTTATATAGACCACACCCTGCCTCTCTCCTGCATCAGTTCTTTATATAGACCACACCCTGCCTCTCATCAGTTCTTTATATAGACCACACCCTGCCTCTCATCAGTTCTTTATATAGACCACACCCTGCCTCTCATCAGTTCTTTATATAGACCACACCCTGCCTCTCATCAGTTCTTTATATAGACCACACCCTGCCTCTCATCAGTTCTTTATATAGACCACACCCTGCCTCTCATCAGTTATTTATATAGACCACACCCTGCCTCTCATCAGTTATTTATATAGACCACACCCTGCCTCTCATCAGTTCTTTATATAGACCACACCCTGCCTCTCATCAGTTCTTTATATAGACCACACCCTGCCTCGCATCAGTTCTTTATATAGACCACACCCTGCCTCTCATCAGTTCTTTATATAGACCACACCCTGCCTCTCTCCTGCATCAGTTCTTTATATAGACCACACCCTGCCTCTCATCAGTTCTTTATATAGACCACACCCTGCCTCTCATCAGTTCTTTATATAGACCACACCCTGCCTCTCATCAGTTATTTATATAGACCACACCCTGCCTCTCATCAGTTCTTTATATAGACCACACCCTGCCTCTCATCAGTTCTTTATATAGACCACACCCTGCCTCTCTCCTGCATCAGTTCTTTATATAGACCACACCCTGCCTCTCATCAGTTCTTTATATAGACCACACCCTGCCTCTCATCAGTTCTTTATATAGACCACACCCTGCCTCTCATCAGTTCTTTATATAGACCACACCCTGCCTCTCTCCTGCATCAGTTCTTTATATAGACCACACCCTGCCTCTCATCAGTTCTTTATATAGACCACACCCTGCCTCTCATCAGTTCTTTATATAGACCACACCCTGCCTCTCATCAGTTCTTTATATAGACCACACCCTGCCTCTCTCCTGCATCAGTTCTTTATATAGACCACACCCTGCCTCTCTCCTGCATCAGTTCTTTATATAGACCACACCATGCCTCTCTCCTGCATCAGTTCTTTATATAGACCACACCCTGCCTCTCATCAGTTCTTTATATAGACCACACCCTGCCTCTCATCAGTTCTTTATATAGACCACACCCTGCCTCTCTCCTGCATCAGTTCTTTATATAGACCACACCCTGCCTCTCATCAGTTCTTTATATAGACCACACCCTGCCTCGCATCAGTTCTTTATATAGACCACACCCTGCCTCTCATCAGTTCTTTATATAGACCACACCCTGCCTCTCTCCTGCATCAGTTCTTTATATAGACCACACCCTGCCTCTCATCAGTTCTTTATATAGACCACACCCTGCCTCTCATCAGTTCTTTATATAGACCACACCCTGCCTCTCATCAGTTATTTATATAGACCACACCCTGCCTCTCATCAGTTCTTTATATAGACCACACCCTGCCTCTCATCAGTTCTTTATATAGACCACACCCTGCCTCTCTCCTGCATCAGTTCTTTATATAGACCACACCCTGCCTCTCATCAGTTCTTTATATAGACCACACCCTGCCTCTCATCAGTTCTTTATATAGACCACACCCTGCCTCTCATCAGTTCTTTATATAGACCACACCCTGCCTCTCTCCTGCATCAGTTCTTTATATAGACCACACCCTGCCTCTCATCAGTTCTTTATATAGACCACACCCTGCCTCTCATCAGTTCTTTATATAGACCACACCCTGCCTCTCATCAGTTCTTTATATAGACCACACCCTGCCTCTCTCCTGCATCAGTTCTTTATATAGACCACACCCTGCCTCTCTCCTGCATCAGTTCTTTATATAGACCACACCATGCCTCTCTCCTGCATCAGTTCTTTATATAGACCACACCCTGCCTCTCATCAGTTCTTTATATAGACCACACCCTGCCTCTCATCAGTTCTTTATATAGACCACACCCTGCCTCTCATCAGTTCTTTATATAGACCACACCCTGCCTCTCTCCTGCATCAGTTCTTTATATAGACCACACCCTGCCTCTCATCAGTTCTTTATATAGACCACACCCTGCCTCTCTCCTGCATCAGTTCTTTATATAGACCACACCCTGCCTCTCTCCTGCATCAGTTCTTTATATAGACCACACCCTGCCTCTCTCCTGCATCAGTTCTTTATATAGACCACACCCTGCCTCTCATCAGTTCTTTATATAGACCACACCCTGCCTCTCATCAGTTCTTTATATAGACCACACCCTGCCTCTCATCAGTTCTTTATATAGACCACACCCTGCCTCTCATCAGTTCTTTATATAGACCACACCCTGCCTCTCATCAGTTATTTATATAGACCACACCCTGCCTCTCTCCTGCATCAGTTCTTTATATAGACCACACCCTGCCTCTCATCAGTTCTTTATATAGACCACACCCTGCCTCTCATCAGTTCTTTATATAGACCACACCCTGCCTCTCATCAGTTCTTTATATCGACCACACCCTGCCTCTCATCAGTTCTTTATATAGACCACACCCTGCCTCTCATCAGTTCTTTATATAGACCACACCCTGCCTCTCATCAGTTCTTTATATAGACCACACCCTGCCTCTCATCAGTTCTTTATATAGACCACACACTGCCTCTCATCAGTTCTTTATATAGACCACACCCTGCCTCTCATCAGTTCTTTATATAGACCACACCCTGCCTCTCATCAGTTCTTTATATAGACCACACCCTGCATCTCTCCTGCATCAGTTCTTTATATAGACCACACCCTGCATCTCTCCTGCATCAGTTCTTTATATAGACCACACCCTGCATCTCTCCTGCATCAGTTCTTTATATAGACCACACCCTGCCTCTCTCCTGCATCAGTTCTTTATATAGACCACACCCTGCATCTCTCCTGCATCAGTTATTTATATAGACCACACCCTGCCTCTCTCCTGCATCAGTTCTTTATATAGACCACACCCTGCCTCTCATCAGTTCTTTATATAGACCACACCCTGCCTCTCATCAGTTCTTTATATAGACCACACCCTGCCTCTCATCAGTTCTTTATATAGACCACACCCTGCCTCTCATCAGTTCTTTATATAGACCACACCCTGCCTCTCTCCTGCATCAGTTCTTTATATAGACCACACCCTGCCTCTCTCCTGCATCAGTTCTTTATATAGACCACACCCTGCCTCTCTCCTGCATCAGTTCTTTATATAGACCACACCCTGCCTCTCATCAGTTCTTTATATAGACCACACCCTGCCTCTCTCCTGCATCAGTTCTTTATATAGACCACACCCTGCCTCTCTCCTGCATCAGTTCTTTATATAGACCACACCCTGCCTCTCATCAGTTATTTATATAGACCACACCCTGCCTCTCTCCTGCATCAGTTCTTTATATAGACCACACCCTGCCTCTCATCAGTTCTTTATATAGACCACACCCTGCCTCTCATCAGTTCTTTATATAGACCACACCCTGCCTCTCATCAGTTCTTTATATAGACCACACCCTGCCTCTCATCAGTTCTTTATATAGACCACACCCTGCCTCTCATCAGTTCTTTATATAGACCACACCCTGCCTCTCATCAGTTCTTTATATAGACCACACCCTGCCTCTCATCAGTTCTTTATATAGACCACACCCTGCCTCTCATCAGTTCTTTATATAGACCACACCCTGCCTCTCATCAGTTCTTTATATAGACCACACCCTGCCTCTCATCAGTTCTTTATATAGACCACACCCTGCCTCTCTCCTGCATCAGTTCTTTATATAGACCACACCCTGCATCTCTCCTGCATCAGTTCTTTATATAGACCACACCCTGCATCTCTCCTGCATCAGTTCTTTATATAGACCACACCCTGCATCTCTCCTGCATCAGTTCTTTATATAGACCACACCCTGCCTCTCTCCTGCATCAGTTCTTTATATAGACCACACCCTGCCTCTCATCAGTTCTTTATATAGACCACACCCTGCCTCTCATCAGTTCTTTATATAGACCACACCCTGCCTCTCATCAGTTCTTTATATAGACCACACCCTGCCTCTCTCCTGCATCAGTTCTTTATATAGACCACACCCTGCATCTCTCCTGCATCAGTTCTTTATATAGACCACACCCTGCATCTCTCCTGCATCAGTTCTTTATATAGACCACACCCTGCCTATCTCCTGCATCAGTTCTTTATATAGACCACACCCTGCATCTCTCCTGCATCAGTTCTTTATATAGACCACACCCTGCCTCTCTCCTGCATCAGTTCTTTATATAGACCACACCCTGCCTCTCTCCTGCATCAGTTCTTTATATAGACCACACCCTGCCTCTCTCCTGCATCAGTTCTTTATATAGACCACACCCTGCCTCTCATCAGTTATTTATATAGACCACACCCTGCCTCTCATCAGTTCTTTATATAGACCACACCCTGCCTCTCATCAGTTCTTTATATAGACCACACCCTGCCTCTCATCAGTTCTTTATATAGACCACACCCTGCCTCTCATCAGTTCTTTATATAGACCACACCCTGCCTCTCTCCTGCATCAGTTATTTATATAGACCACACCCTGCCTCTCATCAGTTCTTTATATAGACCACACCCTGCCTCGCATCAGTTCTTTATATAGACCACACCCTGCCTCTCATCAGTTATTTATATAGACCACACCCTGCCTCTCATCAGTTCTTTATATAGACCACACCCTGCCTCTCATCAGTTCTTTATATAGACCACACCCTGCCTCTCATCAGTTCTTTATATAGACCACACCCTGCCTCTCATCAGTTCTTTATATAGACCACACCCTGCCTCTCATCAGTTCTTTATATAGACCACACCCTGCCTCTCTCCTGCATCAGTTCTTTATATAGACCACACCCTGCCTCTCTCCTGCATCAGTTCTTTATATAGACCACACCCTGCCTCTCTCCTGCATCAGTTCTTTATATAGACCACACCCTGCCTCTCATCAGTTCTTTATATAGACCACACCCTGCCTCTCATCAGTTCTTTATATAGACCACACCCTGCCTCTCTCCTGCATCAGTTCTTTATATAGACCACACCCTGCATCTCTCCTGCATCAGTTCTTTATATAGACCACACCCTGCCTCTCTCCTGCATCAGTTCTTTATATAGACCACACCCTGCCTCTCCTGCATTCGCTCTTTATATAGACCACACCCTGCCTCTCATCAGTTCTTTATATAGACCACACCCTGCCTCTCTCCTGCATCAGTTCTTTATATAGACCACACCCTGCCTCTCATCAGTTATTTATATAGACCACACCCTGCCTCTCATCAGTTCTTTATATAGACCACACCCTGCCTCTCATCAGTTCTTTATATAGACCACACCCTGCCTCTCATCAGTTCTTTATATAGACCACACCCTGCCTCTCATCAGTTCTTTATATAGACCACACCCTGCCTCTCTCCTGCATCAGTTCTTTATATAGACCACACCCTGCCTCTCATCAGTTCTTTATATAGACCACACCCTGCCTCTCTCCTGCATCAGTTCTTTATATAGACCACACCCTGCCTCTCTCCTGCATCAGTTCTTTATATAGACCACACCCTGCATCTCTCCTGCATCAGTTCTTTATATAGACCACACCCTGCCTCTCTCCTGCATCAGTTCTTTATATAGACCACACCCTGCCTCTCTCCTGCATCAGTTCTTTATATAGACCACACCCTGCCTCTCATCAGTTCTTTATATAGACCACACCCTGCCTCTCATCAGTTCTTTATATAGACCACACCCTGCCTCTCTCCTGCATCAGTTCTTTATATAGACCACACCCTGCCTCTCATCAGTTCTTTATATAGACCACACCCTGCCTCTCATCAGTTCTTTATATAGACCACACCCTGCCTCTCTCCTGCATCAGTTCTTTATATAGACCACACCCTGCCTCTCTCCTGCATCAGTTCTTTATATAGACCACACCCTGCCTCTCATCAGTTCTTTATATAGACCACACCCTGCCTCTCTCCTGCATCAGTTCTTTATATAGACCACACCCTGCCTCTCTCCTGCATCAGTTCTTTATATAGACCACACCCTGCCTCTCTCCTGCATTCGCTCTTTATATAGACCACACCCTGCCTCTCATCAGTTCTTTATATAGACCACACCCTGCCTCTCATCAGTTCTTTATATAGACCACACCCTGCCTCTCATCAGTTCTTTATATAGACCACACCCTGCCTCTCATCAGTTCTTTATATAGACCACACCCTGCCTCTCATCAGTTCTTTATATAGACCACACCCTGCCTCTCATCAGTTCTTTATATAGACCACACCCTGCCTCTCATCAGTTCTTTATATAGACCACACCCTGCCTCTCATCAGTTATTTATATAGACCACACCCTGCCTCTCATCAGTTCTTTATATAGACCACACCCTGCCTCTCATCAGTTCTTTATATAGACCACACCCTGCCTCTCTCCTGCATCAGTTCTTTATATAGACCACACCCTGCCTCTCTCCTGCATCAGTTCTTTATATAGACCACACCCTGCCTCTCATCAGTTCTTTATATAGACCACACCCTGCCTCTCATCAGTTCTTTATATAGACCACACCCTGCCTCTCATCAGTTCTTTATATAGACCACACCCTGCCTCTCATCAGTTCTTTATATAGACCACACCCTGCCTCTCTCCTGCATCAGTTCTTTATATAGACCACACCCTGCCTCTCTCCTGCATCAGTTCTTTATATAGACCACACCCTGCCTCTCTCCTGCATTCGCTCTTTATATAGACCACACCCTGCCTCTCATCAGTTCTTTATATAGACCACACCCTGCCTCTCTCCTGCATCAGTTCTTTATATAGACCACACCCTGCCTCTCATCAGTTCTTTATATAGACCACACCCTGCCTCTCTCCTGCATCAGTTCTTTATATAGACCACACCCTGCCTCTCATCAGTTCTTTATATAGACCACACCCTGCATCTCTCCTGCATCAGTTCTTTATATAGACCACACCCTGCCTCTCTCCTGCATCAGTTCTTTATATAGACCACACCCTGCCTCTCTCCTGCATCAGTTCTTTATATAGACCACACCCTGCCTCTCTCCTGCATTCGCTCTTTATATAGACCACACCCTGCCTCTCATCAGTTCTTTATATAGACCACACCCTGCCTCTCATCAGTTCTTTATATAGACCACACCCTGCCTCTCATCAGTTCTTTATATAGACCACACCCTGCCTCTCATCAGTTCTTTATATAGACCACACCCTGCCTCTCATCAGTTCTTTATATAGACCACACCCTGCCTCTCATCAGTTATTTATATAGACCACACCCTGCCTCTCTCCTGCATCAGTTCTTTATATAGACCACACCCTGCCTCTCTCCTGCATCAGTTCTTTATATAGACCACACCCTGCCTCTCATCAGTTCTTTATATAGACCACACCCTGCCTCTCTCCTGCATCAGTTCTTTATATAGACCACACCCTGCCTCTCTCCTGCATCAGTTCTTTATATAGACCACACCCTGCATCTCTCCTGCATCAGTTCTTTATATAGACCACACCCTGCCTCTCTCCTGCATCAGTTCTTTATATAGACCACACCCTGCCTCTCATCAGTTCTTTATATAGACCACACCCTGCCTCTCTCCTGCATCAGTTCTTTATATAGACCACACCCTGCCTCTCATCAGTTCTTTATATAGACCACACCCTGCCTCTCATCAGTTCTTTATATAGACCACACCCTGCCTCTCATCAGTTCTTTATATAGACCACACCCTGCCTCTCATCAGTTCTTTATATAGACCACACCCTGCCTCTCATCAGTTCTTTATATAGACCACACCCTGCCTCTCATCAGTTCTTTATATAGACCACACCCTGCCTCTCATCAGTTCTTTATATAGACCACACCCTGCCTCTCATCAGTTCTTTATATAGACCACACCCTGCCTCTCTCCTGCATCAGTTATTTATACCACATGAGTACAGATCACACCCTGCCTCTCCTGCATTAGTTATATATACCACACACACACACACACACACACACACACACACACACACACACACGTTGTATCCCCTTCCTTATTTAGAAAATAAACCAAGTGTATGAAATGTGTCTATGACTGATCATTACTGAATATTGTGTCTTGGTGTGTTTCCTACAGATGAGTCGACATGTTATGACGATGGGAAGATGTATCAAGTGGGAAACCAGTGGCAGAAGGAATACCTGGGAGCCATCTGTACCTGCACCTGCTACGGAGGTCAACAGGTAGGAGACCAGTAGTAGTAGTAGTAGTAGTAGTAGTAGTAGTAGTAGTAGTAGTAGTAGTAGTAGTAGTAATAGTACAAGTAGTACTAGTAATAGTACTAGTAGTAGTAGTAATAATACTAGTAGTAGTAGTAATAGTAGTAGTAGTTGTCGTTCTAGTAGTAGTAATAGTACTAGTAGTAATAGTAGTAGTAATATTAGTATTAGTTGTAGTAATAGTAGTAGTAATATTAGTAGTAGTAGTAGTAGTAGTAGTAGTAGTAGTAGTAGTAGTAGTAGACATAATAATAATAGTAGTAGTAGTAGTAGTAGTAATACTAATAGGAATAATACTTAGTAGTAATAATAATAGTAGTAGTAGTAGTAGTAGTAGTAGTAGTAGTAGTAGTAGTAGTAGTAGTAGTAGTAGTAGTAGTAGTAGTAGTAGTAATAATAATACTTAGTAGTAATAATGCTCTGCCCACCAAGTGTCTCCAACAATGTGTTTTTGGTGACATAGATTCTGGATATTTATTTGTCATATGCACAGTTAATAAACGGTTACACCATACAATGACAATATTACTTTGCTAGTACCCCCTTCACACAGTGCCTTGGAAGTAGCTGCCTTGGAAAGCGTCTATTCCTGTGTCCATGTATTAACTCGTCCTTCTCTCCCCTCTGTTCTCCCAGGGCTGGCGATGTGAGAACTGCAGGAGGCCTGGAGGTCAGACAGAGGTCGATGTCGACGTGCTCCAGCCTGTACATTCTGACGTCTTCGACCGCTACAGAGAAAACGCCCTGCGCAAACTGGTCAGTGGGAAACACTGTCTGTAATACATTGCTTCTTTCACTTTGCCTTCTAACTCCACTCATGTAAATGCATGCATGCAATGCTGGGCCAAATACACAAGAAATATTAAAGGGATAGGTCTGATTTTTGGAACCCTAGTGCTATTTCTTACCTACCAATTATGTCGCTGATCGGTAGAGTCGTTGATTGGTAGAGTCCTTTCTCAGCGCAAACCATGCTTTTCCCCATAAAAGGTCCGGCCTAATGCAAAGTCAATGAGGTCATAGCTCCTGTCTGTGCAAGCTGACTGAAATTTACTCAGAGGAGATTTCAGTTGCCTTCAGTCAGTCTGTACAGACAGGAGCTTGACTACATTGACTTTGGATTGGTTTGTGTCGTAAATAGCCAGAGCTAGTATGAGGAATAGCATGTATTGTGCTGAGAAACAACAATCACTCGCAAATAGGGCTACGGTTCCAAAAATCTGAACTATCCCGTTAATGGAACACGTCAACATTATGGGAAATGTGCTTGGTATCTATCTCCTTGTCTGACTCCGGAGAAGACGGTAAAATGCATTTCCCATAACATTGGCGTGTTCCTTTTTAAGTAGTAAATCAAATGTCCTGATTAGGGCTGTCAGTTTATCGCGTTAATTAGATTAATTAATTACACAGCAAATTATCGCGTTATGAAAATGTACTCAAAATTTTAATATGGTCCATTTGCATGTTCTTGGTATCTGATTCTAGGGACATCTATGGATCTCAGGGAATGTATTCCCAGTGTCAGAAATACTGTGTCTGTTACTAGGCTTGATTGTAATTGTAATGAACCAAATGAGAATATCAATTACATGTTTTTTTTTATCTTTGACTGTGAATAACACCATGCTAAAATTGACCAGACCTGAAAAATGTAAGCAAATTAATAAATGGAAGATGATTAAACAGAAGGTTTTGTAGATACAGTACTGAATTCTGCCATCCGGACACATGCCATTTGAAATATGATTATAGAATATAGAATATCAGGCATAAAATGGTTATGCGATTAAAATGTGATTAATTAGATTAATTAATTACAAATCCTGTAATTAATTAGATTAATTGTTTTAATCACCTGACAGCACTAGTCCTGATCGATGTTCCTTCTAAAAACCAAACTTGAGATGTAGTAACCGATTCAAACCGTTTACTCTGCTCCCCTCCAGAACATCCATTGTCCCATCGAGTGCCTGAGACCGGAGCTGTTGGCCGACGCCATCAGCCCCTCGGAGTAGAGAGAGAGAGAAGAATGACAGAGAGAAACCGAAGGAGGGGAGCAGAGCAGAGGAGAGGGGGAGGATCTTGACTTCCGTCGATCTGACTGCCGGCTGAAGAAAAACGGCTCCTTAAGAAAAATATTCTTAAAAAAAGACTTTCTACACCAATCATGTGCCTTCAAAGAGAGATTCCACGCCGATTCGGCGCCTTAAAAGACTTCACACAACTCTGTGCCTTAAAAAGACTTTGCCACACAATCCTGTGCCTTTTCACAGAGACTTTTCCAGCGTGCTCTGTGTCTTACGGAAGACTTTTCATTCGTCTCGTCCGAGTTTCACTCTTACCTTTTTCTGTCTCAGCTTTACAGGGAGAATCCACGCTAAAACTGAATTATACATTCCAATGGTCTTCGGACGGTTCAGTCAGTATCTATGAATATAAACCGTCTGCCTAAGCTGTAAATCAGAGCATCGAGTCTTGAATTTGTGACGTCGTCAAGTGACACTTTTTAGAGCCGGTACGTTGACAGCCGACATTGTGGCTCACAGGACATTAGTTTGAGCCATTACATTCACATGTGTTTCATTTAAATGTAGGACTTACAGCTCTGAATCATAAAATGTACCCATATATTCCAGTAAGATCACCATGGTTACTGGTTACTGTGATAGCGGCCTAAGCGTTGTTCCACTATTCACTGTCTATGGAGCAGCTCAAGAATTGGTCTCTTGATGACGTCATATTGTCCATCTGGTCTTCAGAGAGAGACTTGTTCTTATTCACAAATCTAAACTGAGCTGTACGGTATTATAGAAATAACAGATGTTAATTTAGGTGGATTTTCCATTGAGGCCGTGGCTCCACTGTTAGGACGGCTTACAGAAGTATCCGGAAGAGCCCGGATTCTCCAGCTGAAGCCCACAGATACTACCAGTCTGTCCGTTAATTTATGCTGCTTTTCACCTGACGCCTTTCTTCTATCCGCCAGCCACACACACACGCACACACACACACACATATACACATACAAACATGCACACACACACACACACACACATTTCAGAAGCTTTATTTGAATCTACAGATCTGACCACCAAAAATATCTTTCTGGTCCATGTTAGGTTTACACATACACACGCACACACACACACACACACACACACACACACACACACACACACTATTGTGTTTCTATGTTCCTTTACACTAGGGGTGTAACGATATACACATGTTCAGATCTGATACAAATGTTCGATCTTGAGGCCACAATTTGATTTTTCAATTATTTACAGTTAACATATATTCATACTACAGAGCTCTCATTATAGATATGTACACCACACACGGCTTGGTTTGGCTCAGGAAAACACCCTTAAACATTACCCTGATAGCAGTAGCCATACCATACCATACCACCGGTTAAAGGAAGAGAATGAGAGATGGAGAATCGTTGATACAGTTTTACATTTCTATGCACTGTATTGAACGTAAATATTTTTGAATCTTCGATTCTGCTTTAAAATCCATAACATTCCATGAAATTTCACTTGCATTTCCATGTATTTTGACCAAATCCCACGATGTTTCTGTTTATTTTATTCTGAAGAGGAACGTTGTATCCCGTAGAAAAGATTCCGAAGCCATCCTATATTTCCAATGTACACTCTACCTTTTTTTAACTGAAAGCAGAGTTTTCTCTGATGTGAATTTATTATTTGTTTTCTATTTTTTATCTGAGAGACACATTCAGAAATGTACTTGACTGTTTTCAAAGAGAGAACGGTCCTAATCACCAAATCTTTAGAATAGATGTTCCTATTCAAACCCATCACACCTTGTATCGAAGGACATTAGCTTAAGTCATACTCTTAGAACCATAAGAAGAGGATGGGCCGGTGTTGTCATGGAAACATTTGAAGTGAGGCTGTGTTCTGTCCTCTTCTTGTGATTCTAGAATGGACTACATTTGATTTATTTCCTGTGAGCCGTTGATATTCACAAATACCGCGGCAGGAAATAAACCTGGGCCCAACCAAAGCAAAGATAAAACCAGCATTCTACTGTAGAACAAACTCCATTTGACTTCCTGTCAGCTGACTCCTAGCATCAAAGATTCCACTGAAACCATGTGTAAAGTCCAAGGTTTTGATTTAACAAGGGTTTGGTCAACGATGTAACATGGCGCTGTCCTGTGGAATGATGCATTTCCATATTGTTGTCAAGGAAATGTTGTCAATGACTAGACCTTGTCCAGGAAGTGTCCTTATCATACATTCTAACTGTATGGTCATGATGGGGGGAAATGCTGTGTCTTCTTCCACCACCAGACAGTTTCTATTGAATTGAAATTAACTGGTGAGCATTCCCTCAAAAAAAGAGTTGGCATTAAATCAAAGTTTGCTGGTATATTTAACTTTAGTCAGTCTGTGCATAGATCTGAATTTTCCAATTATAATTAATGCCAATTAACAAACGATGAAACAAACGACATGTTATTGAAGTTGGGTGGCCGAGGTTTACCAAAGATTTTTGGAATCTTACCAAAGATTCTTGGAAAGACATTGAAAGACTTTGCATTCTAGTCTCAAACAGTGATGTGTATTTGTAATTTTCAAAAGATTTCTTTGTTTTGTTTTTACATTCATGTTTTTATTTATCCCTTTTATCCAAGCATTTTGTTTGAATGCTACTTCGGGGTGTACACTTTATGTTTGATTCATTTGTTTTATATTTTAGGTGCCAAAGTCTTTAACTACTGTGGACTGAATGACCTTTTTAATAAACTTTTACAAAAAAAAAAAACCATCTGTCACTGTAACTGAGGGGTACAATTCCCTGACTGTATTGATAAGTATGGTATCATTAAACCACTACCGCTTTATGTACTTTAATTACTGGCCATACAGTACACGATATATGAATATGATGAACACTTCCCACAATGAAATCGGTTCCAGTCAAAGGTATTAATCAAGTATTTAATGGAGCAAAAGGTACATAGGATACTTTACATTATTCTTTGAATGCACTTGTAAGGCAAAGGAGTATGCGTAGGCAAATCAATAACGAATGTCCATTCTCTGGTTACGCAGGAGGTAATTATACAACCTGAATCTTAGGGAATTATATCTATGGTGCACTAGTAATCTAGCGGGAGATACTGGAAGGGGTTCCCACTGGTTGTAAGCCAGCAGGGGGGGTAGAAGATCTGTCGGTAGTAGGACGTCTGGTCAACGATGACTAGGGAGACTTCAGGTACAGAAGCCAGTGCAGTAGCCTCTTGATCCACAGACGAATACAGCTTGGTTCTCTTGTAGACTGTAGCTCTACAGGGAAGAAAGCTAGGCGGCCTCAGGCTCTCTGAGCGCCGACTCGACTTGACTCCTCTCGGGGTAAATCCAACACGTGCAGCGTCGGCTGGTTCTCCGCTCCATAAATCACAGAACCATGGTGATTATGGTATTTTATGGTTTATTTATGATTGTGATACTTCTTATTGAATTGTTTAAAGAATATGTGTTTAACCAGAGTATAGTAGGACCTTACAAATTTGATTCGATCCCAACAACTGGTGACATTTCGAAGTCTTTAAGGGATCACATTCACATAGCTGAATATAGTTGCACAACTGGATAATATTTGTATTATTACTAGGATGAACTTAAAATCATTCAAAACAATTATTACATAACAATTATTACAATGAAGCGTAGTTGTGTATATTATAAATGTTTTTTATTAAAGAATATTACAAATCATGCTGCAACCTTTTTTATCAATAATATAAGCGTGCATAACATCAATAATGTGATTAATATCTAAAGTTTCTAAACACTTATGATTTTTCAGCTTAAAAGCCGTAACATCCACTATTACTGTGTATAAACATAACAGGTGTGCTCTGTTAAAATGACCATTCATATGATCTAAAATAGTAACTAAGCCGTTTTCAGATAGAAGACTTTCATCCTCTGAGAGTGTCTCTATCATATATTGCCAATTATTTAACAAGCCTTTCTCTCTCACCAGCTTCAACATATTTTCAAAAAGCCTTAAGCGCAGGCTATTGACATTCCCGGTTACTCATCGATGTACAATTGTCCTGACAGCTCCGCGGCTGTCACTAAGGCTTTAAGAGTAGATACTTTGATTGGGAAGTGGAAGGTTTTTCTTCTAGTAGGACACAGTCTCTTAACCGTACCCCCGGTTGGGGATGGCAGTCCTGATGCTATGTTGGTTACATCAATGAGAGGTATTTCTTCAGGGTCAGGGTGGAATACATCAGATTCTGATGTAGGAGGGGTGTAGCAGGGGCTATTAGGAGGGACATCCATATGCCTGACGGGGTTTGGCGGTGATGAATCCGGCGACGAAGTCTCCCAAGGACCCGTGTACCAGGGGCTATTACGAGGAGGGGAATCCATCCACCTGACGGGGTTTGACGGTGGTGAATCCGGCGACGAAGTCTCCCAAATCGTTGAAAGAGGGCTGTAACTAGTCCTAGGGTTGTCTATGAGGCTTTGCATTGAAGGAGTTATAGTTGAACCAAACATAGTTACGGGTAATGTCTTAATTTCCTCGTTTGGAACGTATAGTGGAAACCGGCTATATAGTGTATCCGAGGCAGGCTTAGAAGGATCAGCCTCATACCAAGTAAAGTTTGATTGCGTTGAAGGAGGGTCCATGAATCTATAACCGCCAGCGGGTAGTGTCTCAACATCGTCAGGCGTGTATAGTGGAGACAGGCTATCTAGTGTATCCAATGCAGAGTTAGCAGGATTAGCCTCATGTGACACATACAAAGCCATGATTGCTATCTAAAAGTACAAAATGCACTGTAAGTCTTTTTAAAGGAGGATTTAGGGGTGACACGCCCCCTCCGGCGCCCCCTCGCTGGGGTCAATCGTACTCCAGGTCCCCTGATTCGCTCTGTAAGAGCCGTCTAGCCTCGAACACCTCTTGAAGGACCTCCCCGCATGTCTGGAGACACTGCAGCCATTTGGTTACCGGAAGTGAGAAGATGAAATACTCAAGAGTAGAATTATACCGCCTGGAGATGGCTAGATCAGGCTCTACATCAAGTGTCGGAGTACTTTTTATAGATATCCTAGCCACGTAATGCACATACCCGTACCCTAGCCGGCTATGGCCTATTAACAGCGTGATTAGCTGTCCATCCTTAAGCGTTTTACCCACTAATCCATCCATAGACTTAAAAGAAGCCTTTTTCATTTCCCAAAATTCCGTCTCCTTTAGATACATCTCAGGCCTGCTTGCAACGCCCTGGAAATCCTCCACGGTCATCTTGTAGAACAGTATTCTCTCAGCTCTAGCATCGTATTCAAATCCTAGGATACCCCCTAGGACCGGGCATAGTTCGTTATAGATCTCTCTACCATATCTGCAAGGTGCAAGTAACATGGTTTTAATCCTGGTAGCTCTGTCCGTAACATGGCTAACCGTTGTAGCTAGACTGCTCGCCATTTTATTTTTTTTAGGGTCTCTCTAAGACAGGGGTGGGCAACTTTGTATATGGTGAGGGCCACAAAATGTCCACAATCAATCTGGGGGGCCGCATTGTTTATCGGCAGTCCCGCCAGTAGTACCCCACACTGTAAAGTTTTTCACCCTAAAGTTACAATAAATTACTGGCAATATTTTGCATGACTTTTACAGTAAGATTCACAATAATTTACTGTGAATGGCTTCACAGCAATGTGTTGTACTTTCACAGTAATGGTAGTACAATACATTGTTGTAATTTCACAACTTCATACTGTAAGAAATTACTGTGATATTACAATAAATTACTGGCAATATTTTGCATGACTTTTACAGTAAGATTCACAATAATTTACTGTGAATGGCTTCACAGCAATGTGTTGTAATTTCACAGTAATGGTAGTACAATACATTGTTGTAATTTCACAACTTCATACTGTAAGAAATTACTGTGATATTACAATAAATTACTGGCAATATTTTGCATGACTTTTACAGTAAGATTCACAATAATTTACTGTGAATGGCTTCACAGCAATGTGTTGTACTTTCACAGTAATGGTAGTACAATACATTGTTGTAATTTCACAACTTCTAACAGTAAGAAATTACTGTGATATCACATTATTCTGTTGTATATATATTACAACAATGTATTGTGACTTCACAACATCAAATTGTAAGAAATTACTGTAATATCACATTATTTTGTTGTATATATATTACAACAATGTATTGTGACTTCACAACATCAAATTGTAAGAAATTACTGTAATATCACATAATTTTGTTGTATATATATTACAACAATGTATTGTGACTTCACAACATCAAATTGTAAGAAATTACTGTAATATCACATTATTTTGTTGTATATATATTACAACAATGTATTGTGACTTCACAACATCAAATTGTAAGAAATTACTGTAATATCACATTATTTTGTTGTATATATATTACAACAATGTATTGTGTATTTACAATAGCCTACATGTATTTTTGTAGTCCAGCTCCAGTACACTTCCTGAAGGTCACACTTTGGTTTCCTGTTGTGTTTAATCACGTCATCCTATTGTATCTTGACATGAAACTATTGTATGAGCTTCCTCCAGAAGTATACTGGAGCTGGGGACTATAGAGTTATGCATGTCTATCATTGTAAATTGACTGTTATTTTGCCAAATTATATAATATAATAATTATTATTTTTCAATTATTTTGTTGGCAAGTCTTTTGCATTACTTTTCAGACTTGCCAACAAAATAATTGAATAATAATAATTATTATATTATATAATTTGGCAAAATAACAGTCAATTTACAATGGTATGCATAACTGTATAGTCCCCAGCTCCAGTATACTTCTGGAGGAAGCTCATACAATAGTTTCCTGTCAAATACTATTGGATGACGTGATTAATCATGACAGAAAACCAAAGTGTGAGCTTCTGCCAGGAAGTATACTGCGCTGGACTTCAAAAATGCACGTAGGCTATTGTACATTAAAAACAACAGTCCAAACGCACAAATGAGGTAAGCCAGCATTTATTGTCAAAAGTCATAGAATTATTACAAATAATTACACGAGGTAAGCCGGCATTTATTGTCAAAAGACAGAATTATTACAAATAATTACATGAGGTAAGCCAGCATTTATTGTCAAAAGACAGAATTATTACAAATAATTACACGAGGTAAGCCGGCATTTATTGTCAAAAGACAGAATTATTACAAGTAATTATATACAAAGAATTATATTCTTATTCTTGAAATGGTAAATGGCTGTTTTCTTTTTTACAATTTGTGCACATTTTACCCATAGGAAAATCCTGCTCGTTGTACAAGTATCGCAGAGAAAATTCAAAGGTACTCACAGTTGCATGAGGGTTTCAGACAGAGAAACGCAATGGTTTGAAAGCTCGGCATTGCTAATAAACATTTTAAATATTATTTTATAAACTTCTGGTCAACACTGCTCAAAACGGCTTTAGCTGACTGATGCACCTTGTACGACGAGCGTTTCGCCAGTTCTTCAGAGTTAATTATGGGATTTTATTGTCAAAAGACAGAATTATTACAAAGAATTATATTCTTATTCTTGAAATGGTAAATGGCTGTTTTCTTTTTTACAATTTGTGCACATTTTACCCATAGGAAAATCCCGCTCGTTGTACAAGTATCGCAGAGAAAATTCAAAGGTACTCACAGTTGCATGAGGGTTTCAGACAGAGAAACGCAATGGTTTGAAAGCTCGGCATTGCTAATAAACATTTTAAATATTATTTTATAAACTTCTGGTCAACACTGCTCAAAACGGCTTTAGCTGACTGATGCACCTTGTACGACGAGCGTTTCGCCAGTTCTTCAGAGTTAATTATGGGATTTTATTGTCAAAAAACAGAATTATTACAAAGAATTATATTACAAAGAATTATATTCTTATTCTTGAAATGGTAAATGCTGTTTTCTTTTTTACAATTTGTGCACATTTGACCCATAGGAAAATCCCATATTAACTCTGAAGAACTGGTCCTCTGCGAAACGCTCGTTGTACAAGTATCACAGAGAAAATTCAAAGGTACACAGTTGCACGAGAGTTTCGTACAGAGAAACGCAATGGTTTGAAAGCTCGGCGTTGCTAATAAACATTTTAAATATTATTTTATAAACTGCTGGTCAACACTGCTCAAAACGGCAAAACTAAGACAAAGTAATAATATTCGTAAGTAAAATGGTAAATGGCTGTTTTTTTTCTTTTTTTTACAATTTGTGCACATTTTACCCATTCACACACCGACGGGAGCATGTAGGGGTTAAGTGTCTTGCTCAAGGACACATCGACACGCTGCCCGGGGAGGAGCGGGAATCTCCGGATTGCCAGACGACTGCTCTACCTCCCGAGCCACTGTCGCCATGAAACTAGTACTTCCAGGTCTTACCCGAAAATGGAACTAATGAATACACTTTATGCACTCACTCAAAAGAACAAAAGAGGCACTCAAAATAACAAAAGAGGCGCAGGGACGACAGGAGCATGACAATTGTCTTTGCAAACCATTCAAAGTCTATGAGCTTCCGAAGAAGGGTGTTCACGTCAGGGGACGACAGGAGAAGGACGATTGTCTATACAGATGCAGACCATTCAAAGTCTATGAGCTTCCGAAGAAGGGTGTTCACGTCAGGGGACGACAGGAGAAGGACAATTGTCTTTGCAAACCATTCAAAGTCTATGAGCTTCCGAAGAAGGGTGTTCACGTCAGGGGACGACAGGAGAAGGACAATTGTCTTTGCAGACCAAAGTTTATGAGCTTACTTACGAAGAAGGGTGTTCACGTCAGGGGACGACAGGAGAAGGACGATTGTCTATGCAGATGCAGACCATTCAAAGTCTATGAGCTTACGAAAAAGGGTGGTCACTTGAGGGTTGATGGCGCTTCGCTTCTTTGCCCTGGAGCCTTTCTCCGGGTTGATGCCCAAGAAGAACCTGTTAATAAGCAAAGATACGTTTCAGTTTTAAATAGACTCAGCATTTATCAAGGTGCTCACCTGTGTTTTTTCATGGTACCTCTAACATAATGTTTACTCATCCGAATTTTGAAGCCATACTATAATGTGAATTAAACCATTATGTCAATTTCTTAACAAGATAGCAGCAACATCAAGTGATGGTGTGGTCCCAATTCACATAGTTGGTTCCAGGCTTCATACTCAAAGCATTTAATCTACTTTATGGCCTCTGTAGAAAGGCATGGACTTAATAGCCAGATAGTCTTTGCATGATAAGTCTTACTGATGACATTGATCATGTGTTCAGAGTGTTAAAATACCTTTGGATGAACTCAAGTGTGGATGATCCCATCACAACTTCTCCCTCGATGGATAGCATCCATCCAGAAGGCTGCATTGCGTCACCTGAAATGAACAGATACCCCGTCATGCGTTGTTGTGGATAGGTATACATTCCTGCAAGGACATGACACAGAACTAAGGCTGTCTTAAATACTTCAAAGCTTCGTTCGATGGGCATGGGATTTGAATATGAAAATAAAATTCGATTATTAAAAAGAAAAAGAAAAATGCATATATATATATATATTTTTGCCAAATCAACTCTGCCTCTCTTACAACAAGCAATGCTGTCTCTTATTTAAGATGAGGTCGCACTGACAGATTTGTGTTCATTGTGCTGCTTTTATAAAGCCTCAAATGACGGCTTACAATATTTCATGAAAGCAAAGTGTTTTGTTTGTCTAAGATTTAAAAAGGTTTCAACTTTACAGCACTGACAAAGTTGAACATGAGACATGCCAGCTCAGGATATTATTTATAAGCGTCATATGTGTGCCGTATCACAAACTGCCTTCGGTCAGATTTTCCCCCTCGATGCAAAGGAACACAAGCTCATCCCTGAACATTATTACCTTGAATTATCAAACAGGGGGTGCTTGGGAGTGCTGCAGTATTCACATCAGCAACAGTGGCACAGGTCTGCAACAAAGTAACACACAATAGCAGATTTAACATTATGAAAGGATGAAGATAAGCTAATCCACGCACTACAGCTCACCACACATCAGCTCGGCCCATTTGGAGCAACTTGGGGGTTAAGTGTCTTGCTCAAGGACACTTCCGACATGCGGACAGTCAGAGCCAGGATTCGAACCACCAACCCTACGGTCGATGAACGACCATCTCTACCAACTGAGCTTCAGTCGCCCCTAATGTAATCACTCGCATTTCAAATATTTTAATATTTAAATAAACGTACATCAACTTCGAGCAGTAGTTTCTCCGTAGGCTCCTTGAAGTACACCATAAGGAGCAGGACGATGCAGGCACTGATCTCCGAAACCTCTGGATGATATCTGGCCAGAACATCCCTGATCTTCGGGTTGTCCAGTTTCTGGCAGAACTGCAGGATGGTCCGTCCTCGATGACACAGGGCATCTTTGATCTTTTGAAGGACATCGGTGTCTGTCAGGAGGCCAAAGTGGGAGAAAAGCCCCGTCTGAGAGAAGAGAAAAGGCCATTCTTCTTTGACCGCCACCATCGTTGGTGGAGGCATTTTATTCAAGTAACGCCGCAGGATGACGTAGGTCCTCTCCATCAGAAGTTCTGCTCTCGCTGTCCCACCCATCCCTTCCTCTGTGTACAGACATACAAACCAAGTAACAACAATTAGATTTGATGTTGCCACATCTGGGAAATTGAGTGGCAAACCTTTAATTGTATTACTCATTCTGAATATTAAAGTGGCCTTTTTGCTTAATGTGGGATATTTATTCATGGTGTCAATTCACCAAAAGTAAAGTAGATTGCATGCCTGAGTAGATGTTCCGCAGATCCCTTTTCAAAGCCGCCATGGTTTCCTCTGTCTCCCCGTCCGGTAAGCTTGCTGGGCCCCACCTCACACACCTAGGCATAGGAAGGAATCATAGGCAACCTCTTAGTGGAATACATAAAAAAAGAAAAATTATAATATATATATTTTTTTATCATTCTTTCCAAAAGAAAAAAGGCCTCTAACGCTAATGGCACGCATACCAGAGGCTAACTGCCTACGAAAACAGGCACAGAAGCACTGAAAGAGGATTTCACCCATCTAATGAACACACTAGACTAGACAAATATCAAGATGTATCCATCAGTGGACCAATTGCATGCTTTTGCAGAGGACAAGAAGCCTTCAGACATTAAGCACCCCCCACAGCCCAAATGGAATGATAAAAAATATATATATATAAATATATATATATATTCTACTTTTTATTTTATTTTTGTCGACTAACTGCACATTTTGGCCAATCATAGTCGACTATCCAAATCCTTAGTCAGGGACAGCCCTAGAAATTATATTAAAAAAAAATCTACACATAATTTAAACATTCAATCCAAATAACCTAAGTTAGTCGAGCATTGGCAGTGCCACTTTAACCCCTAATTGCTGCGAGCGTGAATGGAGAGGACACTGGCGCCGTTTGTTTTGCCACCCCTACCCGTATTGGTCAACAGGACCTCTCGTCAGCCTGGACTCTCCTGCCACGCCAGTGGGCCGTCTTTCCTCTCTGCCTCTGCGGCATCTAGCCAGAGTGTTGTTCCTGCTTTTATACTCCACTCTTGTTTTTACTTGTTGGAGAAGAGAGTGGCATCCGTCTCCAACCATTTCACCTCGCCTGCTAATGTCAGCAAAGGTGTCAGGATGGCTCCTGACAATTGTTCGGACGATACTGAGGCACGTGGTTCTGGTTGGGTTGTGCTCGTGCTCCATCATCTGATCCACCAAAGCGTTCACAAAGGCCCTTCTCTCATCTGGCTTTGGTCTCTGTTCTTTTTCCACTGCACGTTGAATGGCTGTTGACATCCGGTTCCAGTTGACACAAAAGTCTACATGCCATGCGCTGCCAGGCTGTGAAGAGTTTGGAGTGCTTGGGGGGCTGCACAACAGAGATTGCATAGAGGTGTTCGGAGAGGACAGAGTGTTCACAGAGCTCGTTGTTGGGGAACTTGAAGCAATTGGATGTGTTGGGGAACTTGAAGCAATTGGATGGGGAGGGAGCACCTCCATATTAAGGGTTACTAACCCTAGAAGGGACAAAAACAGTTATGCCAATGTTCCAAGGGCATAGTTCCAAGTGTCACGCAAGTCTAAATATGAATTTACCTTTCTTAAGACCATCCATCAGCTTCCGACACTGGATTGGTTTGAGGTGTCGGACCAGATCCACCCTCTCCATTAAGGCCAGATCTTCGACACTCTCCACTCCAAGATCCTCAAGTAGGGTGGTCAGTAAGTCATCAGGGAGGCCCGGTAAATATGACCAAACTGCTTCCTTTATATCTTCCATTACCTAGTCTCATTGATTAGGGTCAATCATGAATCAGTTTGTGCATATTCCCTACTTGTCTGTTTGCAGTGCACTATATGCGGTTAACTGCCAACATGTGCTCCCTATACAATCAACAATACAAAATCAACTATCTTAAGGTTACTTGATATCCTGCTCCACTTACGTCTGTCCTCACGTCTGTCATATCCTCCCTTTCCTGTTTAAACTGCTCCTGGAAAAGAATGGTGGAGCGCAATAAGCATCTGATCGTGCACGTTGTATGCTGGAAGAGGATAGTAGTCCAGTAAATCTTTGTGCTTAATGCACACGTAATCCTCTTGGGCCACTCCTAAGTCACAGTACACACCCATGTCAATCAACTTCACACAAATGTGTTTCTCTGAGACAAAGTGGACAGAGTTTTGGGCAACAATGACCAGCATAATCTTCCCCATGTGAAGTCCTTCATCACTGTTCCCAAACAAGATGAACATCCCCTTTCTGTAGTCTGTGCCTTTGACTGTAACATTGTTACAAGCCACTGCAGACTGAGACTCAAATTGACAACTGGCTACAGATGCCCTGATCTTGTTGTTGTAATCATCCAAATAAAAGGCAGTCCCCTTCTCTACCTGTATAACAGGAGGAAACAAGTTTCCCGCACTCAGGTAGGCCTGGAGGAGTTGGTGTCTCTCTGCTAGTGTTTTGCACAGATTTTTGAAATTGTGCAATTTTCTGGCACACTGTTTGAAAAAAGTGTGTTTGCTTTCAAACCGCAGAGTCCACAGGCGAATAAGTGGGCCAAAGTGGATGATTAGATCTGGATAATGGCCAATATAGTGATGCTTTGGCCTCAGGGGGGCATTGGGGAAGAGCCTTTTCCTGTTGCATATGTACTCCTCTGTGATGACTTTCAGATATGCTACCTGGCCTTCTGTAATGACTGGTGCACAGATAAGCTCAACCATCTCTCTCAGCTGCAAAATGAGCTGCCACACCTCATTGTCACAGGGATCTTTAATCCTGCCACCCACCAAGAGAGGGAGTAATCTAAGGAAACACCAGTTTTGAACTGCATGCCCACTTAGTTTGTCACTGCTGGGAGAGAGGTCTGCTGGTTTGTCCCTACCATCGTTCCCTTCATATCGGAACTTGTTTTTGCACCGATTTAACTGCAGGTAAGTAAAATGATTCTCCTGGACTAAATGGCGAATATATAAAGGAAGGTCATAAGCCATGACTCCCTCAAATAAATCATGGCCTAGACATGGTGGGAGGCCAGGCTGGCAAACATGGAAATGAGAAAGCTGGTTGAAAGGAGAGTCAAACTTGATACCGCATACAGAGTCTGTGGTACTAGTTTCCAGGTCTTGCAAATTACTTGTGTATGATTGGACCGTTCTTGTGGCACCACACAACACTGGATTCTTCACAAAATCCTCTCTCTGTACCTGACAGTAGCGACAAAAATATTTAGATCGACTGAAGTTTTCTAAAAATCCCCCAATAGAATGGGATCCTAAGTTGTCTCCTGCAATGGCAACCAAAGAGCCCTTTAGTACAGTGCCATCAGATATGACTACACCTCTCTCCTCCAGGATTTTGAGGTCCTCAATCAGATGTGCAAAAACCTTTTTTAGCCCAAAATACTTAAAGTCCTGCTCCCTACATAAGAGAACAAGTTGCATTTGATCTATAGAAGATCTATTGTGAGGCAAGATGTCAGTCAGGGTTAGGTAAACAGCTAAGACCTTGTGCTTTTTCTTCCCTGAGCCCAGTGGATTAACAACCTCGAAGGCATCTTGGTACAGTATCAAACCAAGTGAGGAAGGGTCAGCTTTCAACATTGGATTACTTTGAAATCCTTCTCCATCCTTGACATCCTGATAGACAGCATCAGTAGATTGCTGCAAACGTGTCATGTTATACTGTTCTCGTAGAGACTCGTTTTTGAACAGTGTCACCAATGTCTCATGTATAGGTACATACTGAGCAAAGCATTCTTTGTCATTTTCATCATTGCCCAAGAGCAAAGGCACGGGATGAACATGGTTGAAACACTCTTTAAAAGCAGACTTCCTCTTTGTATCTGTACTGAGTCTTCCCTTGTTAAAAAGTGTGAGTAGATCATCTCTGTTCACTTCATCAACCATGCTGCTTATAGTGGCCTGAGGGATTCCAAGTTTCTTCAATTTCTCACTCAGAACGTTAAGTGTATGAGACAGGCCAAGTTCATGAGCAATTTGAAAGTCCTCAATAATGGTTTGTATGGTGCTTGCCGGTAAGAGTAGCTTAGATTGCAATTTCAAATAGAAAAGTGTAAGGTTATGTAAAAAAAGGGTTTCGTCCACAGCTAATGGCACTTCTGGTTCATCATGTTCACCAGCAGCTTCTGAATACGTCTGACTGGGTTCTGGCAATGACTCTGTAGACTTGTCTAGTACCAAGTCATCTAAAACTGAATCCTTGTGTTTCCTGGAAATATGTGAAGCAAAAGTCATTACGTTTGTGAACCTGCAATCACAACCTCTAAATGGACATGGCGATTCCATTCCTCCCTTTATGTGTGTCTTCAAATGCTTGATAAGAGAGGCTAAAGTGTCACACTTAAATGCACAAGCCTCAAGCACACATTTCAAGGATGTGTCAGGTGGTAGAGCTGATCTAGGAGGTCTAGGCGGCTGACCAGCTTGCAGGTAGCACCTATGCAGCCTATATATATGAGATCTCAGTGCTGCGTGTTTTCTGAACCTCTGTGAGCAGTCAGGTATCCCGCACTGATAAAGATAATTGGGGGCGTTACTGTGGAGCTGCGCGTGCTGGACAAAGGTATGCACACTCTCAGACACATGCTGACATCGAATATATTTACAGTGGAACATTGTTGTGCGTGCTATAGTTACCTACCCAATCATTACATCTGCCTCACACTGAACACTGGTTAGCCTGGCTGCCTCACTGAACAAGATGCCACTGAACAGGATACTGTATGTTAAAGACCTCTCTGATGACCTAGAAAAAAGGAAACCAGAGAAAGGAGAGATTACAGTTTGCATGCAGATTATGAACGTATACTATAGGCTAATCTCAGGTGTACTGCACAGGAAACAAATAGTCTATAAACTACGATCTGTGTTGCATATAGGCCTACCTATACAACCAAGAAGCAATCCGTGCATGGATCTGGGGAGACGTCAGTGCAGATTACTGTCCTGTACGCCTTGTCGGCCGGAACGATTCAGGCAGGCAATCAGTTGGCAGGCCCTAGGACAAGGGAGGGAGGCAAGAGGAAAGAAAAAAAACACAGGGAACGACGCATAAATTCATGTCAAACAGTACTGCATGAGGTGATTAATCTCAGGTGTACTGCACAGGAAACAAATATAGTCTATAAACTACGATCTGTGTTGCATATAGGCCTACCTATACAACCAAGAAGCAATCCGTGCATGGATCTGGGGAGACGTCAGTGCAGATTACTGTCCTGTACGCCTTGTCGGCCGGAAAGATTCAGGCATAGGCAATCAGTAGGCAGGCCCTAGGACAGAAAAAAAACACAGGGAACGACGCATAAATTCATGTCAAACAGTACTGCATGAGGTGATTAATCTCAGGTGTACTGCACAGGAAACAAATATAGTCTATAAACTACGATCTGTGTTGCATATAGGCCTACCTATACAACCAAGAAGCAATCCGTGCATGGATCTGGGGAGACGTCAGTGCAGATTACTGTCCTGTACGCCTTGTCGGCCGGAAAGATTCAGGCATAGGCAATCAGTAGGCAGGCCCTAGGACAGAAAAAAAACACAGGGAACGACGCATAAATTCATGTCAAACAGTACTGCATGAGGTGATTAATCTCAGGTGTACTGCACAGGAAACAAATATAGTCTATAAACTACGATCTGTGTTGCATATAGGCCTACCTATACAACCAAGAAGCAATCCGTGCATGGATCTGGGGAGACGTCAGTGCAGATTACTGTCCTGTACGCCTTGTCGGCCGGAAAGATTCAGGCATAGGCAATCAGTAGGCAGGCCCTAGGACAGAAAAAAAACACAGGGAACGACGCATAAATTCATGTCAAACAGTACTGCATGAGGTGATTAATCTCAGGTGTACTGCACAGGAAACAAATATAGTCTATAAACTACGATCTGTGTTGCATATAGGCCTACCTATACAACCAAGAAGCAATCCGTGCATGGATCTGGGGAGACGTCAGTGCAGATTACTGTCCTGTACGCCTTGTCGGCCGGAAAGATTCAGGCATAGGCAATCAGTAGGCAGGCCCTAGGACAAGGGAGGGAGGCAAGAGGAAAGAAAAAAAACACAGGGAACGACGCATAAATTCATGTCAAACAGTACTGCATGAGGTGATTAATCTCAGGTGTACTGCACAGGAAACAAATAGTCTATAAATTAGTATTGTTTGTCTAGCAGTGTCGAGCTTGAGTGTTATACTCCGAGTACATACTGTAGTATAGACAGCATAGTTGGTGGTAGTATAGACATGGTAGCATAATAGTAAAATTCAGTAAGACAGTTATTATTAGTTAAAATTCTGATATTGAAGAAGTTTTGGTTGATAAAGTGGGCAGTTTATCCTGTGCTGAAAAGTCTCCATTCCAATAGAGAGAGTATATATTTTAGTGTTTATTTGATTGATTTGGCCTTTTATTTATTACGTTTCCACAGTTATTTCCTCATACTTTATTAACATTTTGTACATAATACAAGTTCATGTTAAAATGATGACACAAAAAGCCAGACCGAGGGCTTGTTTCATAAACAAACTGAACTTTCTTTTGCCTGCCTACTGTATTTGTTTGGTGGAAACCTGATCATAAAGTAAAGTAAAAAAAAAAAAAAAAAAGGTAGTGTGCTATTTTTGTAGTGTAGCTTGCTACATTTATCTGGGGATAGCTTCCATTGTAGTTGAGCTATATTTAATCGAGAGTAACTAGTGTAGCTTACTACATTTTCCAAGTAGCTTGCCCATCACTGGCTAAATGCTGCATGTAGCTAGTTAGCTGAACTGAAGCTATATAGGTAGCCAGGTAGCTAAATGGCTGGCTATACTATAGCTCCAGTTCAGAACAACACATTTTCACTGGTAGTTTGTGGAAATGAACCAACTTTCCCCTCTTTACATTTACATTTACATTTAGTCATTTAGCTGACGCTTTTATCCAAAGCGACTTACAAGTTCTGTACGACAAGCCATCAGGAAGAGCACAACTCTATCAGCTGAGTAACAATGTTCATCAAAGTGTTGAGTGCTACAGTGTAGGTTAGTTTATTAGGACAAGTGCATGACAGTATGGTTAGTTAGGGTTAGATTCTTTTTTTTTTTTTTTTTTTTTTTTTAATTCAGATAATGGTTGAAGAAGTGAGTCTTTAGTCGACGGCGAAAGATTGGACGTGTTTCGGCTGTCCTAACTGGGGTGGGTAGTTCATTCCACCATTGTGGGGCAAGGACTGAGAATAGGCGACTTCTCTTTGATGACCCTCCCGGAGCTTGGATAGGAGTAGGTCTGAGGCGGCCAGAAGATGCAGAGCGTAGGGGTCTTGAGGGTGTGTAGTTAGAGACCATTGACCGGAGGTAGGCGGGAGCAGTTCCCTTTGCCGCACGGTATGCTAGGTCAAGGGCCTTGAAGCGGATTCGTGCAGCAATGGGGAGCCAGTGCAGGTCCCTAAGAAGTGGGGTGACATGGGCCGACTTCGGTAGGTTTGAGATCAGGCGGGCTGCTGCGTTCTGAATGAGTTGAAGAGGCTTAGTGGCAGTGGCCGGGAGGCCAGCGAGCAGTGCGTTGCAGTAGTCGAGGCGGGAGATGACTGTTGATTGGACGAGGAGTTGGGTGGCTTCTTTTGTCAGGAAGGGGCGTATCCTTCTGACGTTGCTCAGGAGGAATCGGCAGGTTCTGGTTGTCGCTGCGATGTGAGCAGAGAAGTTCAACTGGTCGTCGAGGACAACACCAAGGTTCTTGGCGGTCGGGGACGCGGTCACAGCTGCATTCTCGACTGTGATGGAAAGGTCGGTCAGGGGGGAGGATTTGGCCGGCAGGTGGAGCAATTCTGTTTTGCTTAGGTTCAGTTTGAGGTGGTTGGTCGTCATCCAGGCGGAGATGTCGGACAGACAGGCCGAGATCCGCTCAGAGACGTGGATATCTGAGGGAGGGAAGGAGAGGAAGAGTTGAGTATCGTCGGCATAACAGTGGTAGGAGAAGCCATGAGACGTGATAATGTTACCCAGTGATTTAGTGTAGAGGGAGAAGAGAAGGGGTCCTAAAACCGAGCCCTGGGGGACACCCGTCCGCAGGGGGCGGGTGGCCGACAGGGTCCCTCTCCATGACACTTGGTAGGAGCGGTCATTGAGGTATGATGACAACCATGTCAGCGCAGAGCCAGCCACTCCCATTCCTGCGAGGGCCGCGAGGAGGATCTGGTGGTTGACTGTGTCGAAGGCTGCAGATAGATCTAGGAGAATCAGGACAGAGGAGAGGCCTTTCGCTTTTGCTAAGTGAAGTGCCTCTGTGACCGCAATGAGGGCTGTCTCTGTGGAGTGACCAGTCCTGAAGCCTGACTGATTAGGGTCTAGGAGGTCATTCTGTAAGAGATAAGCAGTAAGTTGGTTGGATACAGCACGTTCAAGTGTTTTAGAAAGGAAGGAGAGAAGAGAGACAGGACGGTAGTTGCCTATGACGGTAGGGTTCAGGGATGGTTTTTTTATGAGGGGCGTGACTCTGGCTTGTTTTAGGGAGGTGGGGACCACCCCCGAGTTGAGTGAGGAGTTGATGGTTGCAGTTAGGAATGGGAGGATGTCTGGTGCTATGGACTGGAGGAGTGGGGAAGGTAGCCGGTCCAGCTGGCATGTAGTCGGACGGTTCGACGTTACCAGTGTCAGGGTCTCGGCTTCTGTAATGGGAGAGAAAGATGACAGAGTGAAGGATGAGGTTCTCGATTCAGCATTTGGAATGGGTGGGGGTTGGGAGAAGGAGCTGCTGATGTTCTCCACTTTTTCCTCAAAGAAGATCGCAAAGTCTTCGGCAGAGAAAGATGAGGGAGGGGGGGGTGGGGGGGGAGTGAGGAGGGAGGACATGGTAGCATGCAGTTTGCGAAGATTCTTGGCAGAGGCCTCGATCCTATGGTGAAAGAAAGAAGCTTTGGCATTAGTAATGGTTTTGGAGAATGTTAACAAGAGGTTGTGATATGTGTCGATGTCAGCAGTGAGGCGTGACTTTCTATACTTCCTTTCAGCTGCTCTCAGGACCTGTCTTTGTTCTCTCACTGGATCTGTCAGCCATGGACTGGGTGGGGAACGGCGGGCAGGTTTCTCAACGAGGGGACAGAGCTTGTCGAAGGAGGTTGCAAGGGCTGAGAGGAGGGTGGAGGTTGCCATCTCTGTGGAGAGAGCAGAGAAGGTGTCACTCAAAGGTAGAGTGGATAGTATGTCAGAGGAGAGGGTGGAGGGGGATAGGGAGGGCAGGTTGCGTCTGAGTGAGACGGTTTGAGTTGGGGTGAAGACCTTTCGGTTAAGCATGAGAGTTAGTGAGAAGGATATGAAGGAATGGTCAGATACATGTAGGGGAGTTACCGTGGTGTTAATGATGCTGGAGTTACGTGAAAATATGAGATCCAAGGAGTTGCCTGCTTTGTGGGTGGGAGGCATGGCAGTGGGAGTCAGGTCAAATGATTGTAGGATGGAGACTACTATGACTGACTGAGATGAGTCAGGCAGGTTGAAGTCGCCCAATAGAAGGAGAGGGGTACCATCTTCCGGTAAGGAGCTTAGAAGCATGTCCAGCTCATCTGTGAAGTGATCGAGCGGACCTGGAGGGCGGTAGAGTGTAACAATGGTGAGATTGAAAGGATTAGAGACAGATACTGCATGATATTCAAAAGAGGAGAGTGACAGTGCTGGGAGGGGTGTTACGTTTGTAGTCCATGAAGGAGATGTCATGAGGCCAGTGCCTCCACCCCGCCTGGAAGGGCGAGGTGTGTGAGTGAAGTTATAGTTTGTAGATAATGCTGCAGGTGTTGATGAGTTATTGGGGGTTATCTTTCACACGGTAAAATTAGTTTGAACAGCCAGGAGCAATATAAAAAAAAAACACAGTGGTCCCGTTGTTTGGTAGGCAACGTTGCATTACCCAACAGAGGTCAGACATAGCTAACAGCTAACATTAGCAGCAGGCACACATAACGTGTAAAAACGCATAACCATGTAAAAAACGAACACAGCACTACTCCGCTGGCGTTTGCAATCGAAATCATAGATACAGAATAATATCCACCATCGACTTTATCATGCACTATATACTCACGTTTTATTGTCGATTAACGATGCAGAGATACAGCACACGCTGATACAACAATGGAGGAAGGTGCAGGTATTCTGGGAGGCAAGGTACAGGTGTAGTGCATTCTGGGAGGCGCCCGCCCAGGAAGCTGGTGTGTGTGCAGGCAGCCTAGACAAGTCTCAACATGTCTCCTAATCATGCATTATATAGTGGCCCCCAATACGCAGGTGCAGAACGGGTACTGATTGATTGATTGATTGATTGATTGATTAATTGATTGATTGATTGATTGATTGAAAACTTTATTAACAGATTGCAGAATGGGTACAATACAGTACAGCTCAATACACACAATTGTTAAGGGGATGCAGACCAGAGAAAGACTTTCGTCTTGTTTACATCAGGGTCCCCCATAACCTTTCAATTCATCAGGACATACATCGTCATCATCATTTATTTATTCGTACATGGAATTACCACAGTCCAACAGTACATATAATTCACCAAATACCATGGCCGAAAGGAACAGGAAGAAGAAAAAATCTTCTACACCTGCCCTTACACACACACAACACACCAATAGACTTATTGTGTAAAACAAACAGAATATGCATTTTGCAAAAATGGAAACATCAACACAACCAAATTAAATCAACATAAATAAACCCATTTTGTGTATCTATCAGCAAACTACATATTTCGGTTCATTCATTTACACACACACACACACACACATACATGACATACAGACAGTACTGCTACATCTATACATTTATGAAACCGTACATTAGGTGGGGTGGGGTGGGGGGGGGCTGTACATTGGAGATGGTTGGGTGGGTGGGGTGGGGGGGTTGGGTAGGTTGGGTATAGGAGGGGTGGGTGGACACTGTACAACTGTATACAAGCACATTGGAATATTGACAAAACCATGTTTGGTAATTTACTGTACATTGGAGGGGGTTGGGTTAGGACATTTACAGGGGCCAGTTTCGAATTGCAGTCTCCCGTATAGGTGTTCTTTGAGAGTGGTTTTGAAAGTGGGTAGTGATTCACATTCCTTTACAGCTTTGGGTAGGGCGTTCCACATTGATCTGGCATAATTGCGAAACATGTTTAGTCCCTGATTGAGCCGAATCTGGGTACCAGGCCCATTGCATGTTGATGTACTCTGTCGTCTCTAAGCCATCCTAGGTTGTCAAAGTGGGCAGGGGTGAGGTGGGTTCTAGGAGTAAGGTCAAGCATGTAGTCTGACCAGTTTGTTTTGAGATGTTTGTGTAGCAGGGTGGATTATCCCTATGAACGTTCACCAGGTAGGGGGAACGCAGCATGCAGATCTGAGTCCAACTGAATCCCTGACTTTAGTGCAGGAGTAGAGTGGAGCTTTAGCAGAGTGGTGGATGGGGCCTATAGGATTTACTAACCTAGGGGTAGTGAGCTGGTCCTTCTTGCCCTCCAGGGCGACTCGCAGTAATTCCCCACACACCCACACTTCTCCTAATACTACCCGCACCCTCCCACACCTGGTGGCAGTAGTGATAGATGATATACTTTCTCCCCAAAGCAGTACCTTTCCTTGCTGATGAGCAGAGACCTGTCCCAATGATATAGGCTCCCCTGTTAGGGAAGTTTAGGCTGCAGAGGACTATGATGGTCCAGTTCTACACTGCCATCATCCAGTCCATCCTCACCCTCTCCATCATCACCTGGTTCCCTGCAGCCACGGTCAGGGACAAGGCTGCAGCGGGTGATACGATCAGCGGAGAGTGTGATCGGCTGCCCCCTTCCCTCCCTCAAGTCCCTACATTCCTCCAGGGCCTTGAGGAGGGCGAGGAAGATCATGGCAGACCCCGCCCACCCGGGTCACGACCTCTTCACCATGCTTTTCACCCTAGCAACCACCTAGAAACACCCTAGCAACCACATATAACACCCTAGCAACCACCTAGAAACACCCTAGCAACCACTTATAACACCCTAGCAACCACCTAGAAACACCCTAGCAACCACATATAACACCCTAGCAACCACCTAGAAACACCCTAGCAACCACTTATAACACCCTAGCAACCACCTAGAAACACCCTAGCAACCACATATAACACCCTAGCAACCACCTAGAAACAACCTAGCAACCATATATAACACCCTAGCAACCACCTAGAAACACCCTAGCAACCACTTATAACACCCTAGCAACCACCTAGAAACACCCTAGCAACCACTTATAACACCATAGCAACCACCTAGAAACACCCTAGCAACCACTTATAACACCCTAGCAACCACCTAGAAACACCCTAGCAACCACTTATAACACCCTAGCAACCACCTAGAAACACCCTAGCAACCACTTATAACACCCTAGCAACCACCTAGAAACACCCTAGCAACCACCCATAACACCCTAGCAACCACCTAGAAACACCCTAGCAACCACCTAGAAACACCCTAGCAACCACCCATAACACCCTAGCAACCACCTAGAAACACCCTAGCAACCACCTAGAAACACCCTAGCAACCACTTATAACACCCTAGCAACCATAGAAACACCCTAGCAACCACCTAGAAACACCCTAGCAACCAGCTATAACACTCTAGCAACCACCTAGAAACACCCTAGCAACCACTTATAACACCCTAGCAACCATAGAAACACCCTAGCAACCACTTATAACACCCTAGCAACCACCTAGAAACACCCTAGCAACCACCCATAACACCCTAGCAACCACCTAGAAACACCCTAGCAACCACCTAGAAACACCCTAGCAACCACTTATAACACCCTAGCAACCACCTAGAAACACCCTAGCAACCACCCATAACACCCTAGCAACCACCTAGAAACACCCTAGCAACCACCTAGAAACACCCTAGCAACCACTTATAACACCTTAGCAACCATAGAAACACCCTAGCAACCACCTAGAAACACCCTAGCAACCAGCTATAACACCCTAGCAACCACCTAGAAACACCCTAGCAACCACTTATAACACCCTAGCAACCATAGAAACACCCTAGCAACCACTTATAACACCCTAGCAACCACCTAGAAACACCCTAGCAACCACCCATAACAGCAACCACCTAGAAACACCCTAGCAACCACTTATAACACCTTATTGTGAAATAAGAATAATATAATGTGATATGTTGATATGCTATTGTGAGATTACAACATCTGATGTGATATGACAGAGAAAGACTTTTGTCTTGTTTTTTTTAATAAAATTACAATATATTATTGTGAAATAATAAATAAATTATGTGAAATATTCATATGCTACTGTGAGATAAAAAAAATGTGATGTGATATTACAGAGGATTTTGATTGCAATATTTTATTGTGAAATAATAAATAAATTATGTGAAATATTCATATGCTACTGTGAGATTACAACATCTGATGTGATATTACAGAGGATTTTGATTGCGGTATCTTATTGTGAAATAAGAATAATATAATGTGATATGTTGATATGCTATTGTGAGATTACAACATCTGATGTGATATTACAGAGAAAGACTTTTGTCTTGTTTTGTATAAAATTACAATATTCTATTGTGAAATAAGAATAATATAATGTGATATGTTGATATGCTACTGTGAGATTACAACATCTGATGTGATATTACAGAGAAATACTTTCATCTTGTTTTGTATAAAATTACAATATTTTATTGTGAAATAAGAATAATATAATGTGATAAATTGATATGCTATTGTGAGATTACAACATCTGATGTGATATTACAGAGAAACACTTTCGTCTTGTTTTGTATAAAATTACAATATCTTATTGTGAAATAAGAATAATATAATGTGATATGTTGATATGCTACTGTGAGATTACAACATCTGATGTGATATTACAGAGGATTTTGATTGCAATATTTTATTGTGAAATAATAAATAAATTATGTGAAATATTCATATGCTACTGTGAGATTACAACATCTGATGTGATATTACAGAGGATTTTGATTGCGGTATCTTATTGTGAAATAAGAATAATATAATGTGATATGTTGATATGCTATTGTGAGATTACAACATCTGATGTGATATTACAGAGAAAGACTTTCGTCTTGTTTTGTATAAAATTACAATATCTGATTGTGAAATAAGAATAATATAATGTGATAAATTGATATGCTATTGTGAGATTACAACATCTGATGTGATATTACAGAGAAACACTTTCATCTTGTTTTGTATAAAATTACAATATTTTATTGTGAAATAAGAATAATATAATGTGATAAATTGATATGCTATTGTGAGATTACAACATCTGATGTGATATTACAGAGAAAGACTTTCATCTTGTTTTGTATAAAATTACAATATTTTATTGTGAAATAAGAATAATATAATGTGATAAATTGATATGCTATTGTGAGATTACAACATCTGATGTGATATTACAGAGAAACACTTTCGTCTTGTTTTGTATGAAATTACAATATCTTATTGTGAAATAAGAATAATATAATGTGATATGTTGATATGCTACTGTGAGATTACAACATCTGATGTGATATTACAGAGGATTTTGATTGCAATATTTTATTGTGAAATAATAAATAAATTATGTGAAATATTCATATGCTACTGTGAGATTACAACATCTGATGTGATATTACAGAGGATTTTGATTGCGGTATCTTATTGTGAAATAAGAATAATATAATGTGATATGTTGATATGCTATTGTGAGATTACAACATCTGATGTGATATTACAGAGAAAGACTTTCGTCTTGTTTTGTATAAAATTACAATATTTGATTGTGAAATAAGAATAATATAATGTGATAAATTGATATGCTATTGTGAGATTACAACATCTGATGTGATATTACAGAGAAACACTTTCGTCTTGTTTTGTATAAAATTGCAATATCTTATTGTGAAATAAGAATAATATAATGTGATATGTTGATATGCTACTGTGAGATTACAACACCTGATGTGATATTACAGAGGATTTTGATTGCAATATTTTATTGTGAAATAATAAATAAATTATGTGAAATATTCATATGCTACTGTGATATTACAACATCTGATGTGATATTACAGAGGATTTTGATTGCGGTATCTTATTGTGAAATAAGAATAATATAATGTGATATGTTGGTATGCTATTGTGAGATTACAACATCTGATGTGATATTACAGAGGATTTTGATTGCGGTATTTTATTGTGAAATAAGAATAATATAATGTGAAATCAAAAGATACTGTCTTTTTTACATGTATTTGTTGGGATATTACAGGAGGCCTTAATTACAATATGTTACTGTAAGATAATACTGTTAAATGTTGTGAAATGCTGGTTACTTTTTACAGTGCATCACTCAAATAGCCACAAGGTATATAAACAATTATAATTTGTTGTAACTTTGTTTTTATTCCATTTCAAATGCATTTAGTAATGCAATTTCAACTTTATGAATTTATAAACAGCTGAATTTAAAAGTATTGCTGTGTAACCCCAAATATATACAAAAATTATCAATTATAATTAAGGCTTCTAATAAAATAAATGTATGAACTTAAAGCCCACTGCTCAACAAACACAAAGCAGCATTCCTGCTGCATTTCACTACAACAGTCAATCAAAAGTGCAATAATAAATGATTTTGTTAAATGTATAAACTTTTATCCTGCTACTAAACAAAACATTATAACACTGAAATGCATGTTATGGATATGAAGCACTCAAGAATGTTTTGTTTAGTAGCAGGATAAAAGTGTATACATTTAACAAAATCATTTATTATTGCACTTTTGATTTACTGTTGTAGTGAAATGCAGCAGGAATGCTGCTTTGTGTTTGTGTTATTAGTGTTATCTGAACACTACAAAAGTAAACAAGTAAAGTGCAAGTAAAGTAAAGTGCAATACTACATGCCTCCCATTGACCCTTTATCAAACTGGCATGACATTCACCCTCGCCCCACAGTGGGTCAATAATGGTTATAATAATAATAATAATAATAATAATAATAATAATAATAATAATAATAATAATAATAATAATAATAATAATAATAATAATAATAATAATAATAATAATAATAATAATAATAATAATAATAATAATAATAATAATAATAATGGTCCCCTCTCTACACCTCTCCATCATCCCCCCCCCCTCTCTACATCTCTTCATCATCTCTTCCCCCCTCTCTACACCTCTTCATCATCTCCTTCCCCCCCTCTACACCTCTTCATCCTCCTCCCCCCTGTCTTTAATGAGACACTTGTTGTCTCTCTTGTTGGCGCACAATAGCAGGAATGTCAACTTCAATGTTTGTGCATGCAGTCTGCATCAGATGAAATAATGTTTCATCCGACAGCCTGTTTCTCTCCTTTGACTTGATGTGCTTCATGTTTGAGAAATTGCTCTCACATATGTATGTGCTCCCAAACATAGAGAGGGCAAAGTCCCTGAGGAGTGGGAAGCAGGGCTCAGGTAGCAGTTTCCAAAACGAAATTCCCCTCTCATTTCTCTTTGCTTGAAAAAAAGGATCGGACTGTAGCTTGCACAGTTCAAGCTGCAACGGTGGGGGCTGCTCTGACACCGTAGCGGTGAGGGGGCCGGCAAACAGCGCTATCCGTGACGGCATGCCATTGAAATCTTCAAACCGATCATTGAATTGCATTTGCAGTGTTTCAATGTCGCTCCTGTACTTTCCGACGGCTCAGCCATCGGATTTCTGTGTGTAGCTGCAAGTCGCCATAATCAGTGTCCATCTCTTCCAAAAAGGAGACAAACGTTCTATGGTTTAGTGACCTGTTGCCTCCACGAATTAGATTGGTAACCTTGGTAACCAAATCCATAACATGGCTGTAGTCAAGCTTCTTGGCACAGAGAGCCTCCTATATCAGATAAAAAAAAAAAAAAAAACGATTTAACGACTCTCGCATATAATTTGACTACACTCGACTCACATTGGTCATTATAATGACCCACAATAGATGGAAATTATGTTAGCGAACTTACCTGATGTATAATGCAGTGCAGCATTGGACACTCAATGCCACTCTGCCTTAGAAGCCCGGCGAATCCTGTGCGTTTTCCTTTCATTGCCGGTGCTCCATCGGTAACAACAGCCGACAGTTTATCAAAACCCCCATATTGCTGCACGGCACTTTCAACAGCGTTTCATATGTCCACACTAGGGCTGACCCCTATTAGTCAAATAGTCAACTAATCGATCGAAAGGAGCCATAGTCGACTGCCAACTCTTCTTAGTCGAATACAATACAAAAAAATAAAAATAAAAAAATAAAAAAATAAAAAAATAAAAAAATAAAAAAATAAAAAAAATATTTATTTTTTTATTATTTTAATATTGGCCTGGGGCCGCATAGAACGTCGGTGAGGGCCGCATGCGGCCCGCGGGCCGCCAGTTGCCCCTCCCTGCTCTAAGAGGTAACTCTCTAAATATATAGGTTTCTATCCTACACATCTATAGCGTCATATACACCCGTCCACAGCTACGCCCCCACCCCCATACAGAAATACACACCCTATATCAGCTGTTGTTTAAAGTACCAGGATCGTAGCATAGGAAATGGGGAATTTCTTCAGTAGGACTACCAGCTGTATTACGACCTCTATAAACTATGACTTTTAAAGCATGCTATAGCTAATAAAGTCAACGATGCCCACTTGTACACTGTAACCGGGAATGTCAATAGCCTGCGCTTAAGGCTTTTTGAAAATATGTTGAAGCTGGTGAGAGAGAAAGGCTTGTTAAATAATTGGCAATATATGATAGAGACACTCTCAGAGGATGAAAGTCTTCTATCTGAAAACGGCTTAGTTACTATTTTAGATCATATGAATGGTCATTTTAACAGAGCACACCTGTTATGTTTATACACAGTAATAGTGGATGTTACGGCTTTTACGCTGAAAAATCATAAGTGTTTAGAAACTTTAGATATTAATCACATTATTGATGTTATGCACGCTTATATTATTGATAAAAAAGGTTGCAGCATGATTTGTAATATTCTTTAATAAAAAACATTTATAATATACACAACTACGCTTCATTGTAATAATTGTTATGTAATAATTGTTTTGAATGATTTTAAGTTCATCCTAGTAATAATACAAATATTATCCAGTTGTGCAACTATATTCAGCTATGTGAATGTGATCCCTTAAATACTTCGAAATGTCACCAGTTGTTGGGATCAAATCAAATTTGTAAGGTCCTACTATACTCTGGTTAAACACATATTCTTTAAACAATTCAATAAGAAGTATCACAATCATAAATAAACCATAAAATACCATAAAGTCCACCAAATTTAAAAATAAATTAATGCAACACAGTCATACATATCCTTGCAAAAGTATGGAAAAAACTATAGGACTTAAATGCATCTCCAACCTAGTGTTGAGGAGATAACCCTAGACCCTTCTTAAATGCCGCTGACAGTAGTGTTGCACTAAAAACAGTCAAACAGTCAAACAGTTACAATAAAACATACCAACACATTTGTTATGTATAGAAAAAAGTGTTATTCCCATAGCAGGAGTCGAACCCGCGTCTCCCTGATGAAAGCAGGGCATCATTACCGCTAGACCATATGGGATTTGCATATGGTATACTGTACAGAACCTGTATACACTCTGACAGGGCTCCGGGGGTCGGAAATGTATCTTTCTGTACAAGTTTTTTAAGTGAAATATATTAGTAGGACTCTTTTTACAGCATTCTATATAAGACTTGTAGATATATAAGAACATAAGACATGTTTTGATATTATAAAATATTATAAAAACAAAATATAATCGCTCCACTATACCCCTGGATTCACTATACAATGAAATAAGAATAAAAAATAAGACATGTCGACAATGTAGCTATCAACCAGGCCATCACTGAAACAATATGAATTGTTTTTGCTAGTAGTCTATGTAAAACCCTGCATATTGCAGGGAACTTTCGCAGAGTACATTTCGCAGAGTACATTTCACAGAGTAAATTTGACTCAATCAGAGTACATTTGGATAATTGAATGTGAATGATACATTCCTATCTGTGAACACTAAAATCACGGTAAAACCTAACATTGCATTATTTTCATGGTTATAATGAATAAAAATACATCTTTAAGATGTTTCATGTTAAATGGTTCTTAAAAATGAATTTCCTTCAATCATCGGGACAAAAATCAAACAACCTCGCCGGTAATTATTTTGAATTGAATTATGAATTATAATATTGTATCAACAACTTTCATACATGTTAGCCATACTATACACTAACTATGTTGACTGAATTACATTTTATTTACCTTAGAACCATCATCTTTGAGTTGATTGAATATTTCCTATCGTGTGTAGGATTTAATGCATATCCATAATATTGAGAGCATAAAACTCTGGGGGGCTAAAAAACTAGACGTTGCAAAGTAATTCATAAATGAGTTGTATAATGTACCTTAGATCAGGTTAAAGAAAATACATTTGGGGCTTGATATTACTAAACTTCTAAAAAATACATTTGTATTGAAGCATTTTGTTTTTATACCTTATCATTATGCAAACAGGTAAAAAAAACTATGTTGACATGTCTGTTTTAAGTGCATCCGTCAGTTTCATGGTTTTAGATGTTTTATAATTTATGTTTATCCTTGACATTCAACCAATAAACATCAAATTCAGAATTCACTAGGATTGTGTTCTCATGTTTTTTTTTACATTTAGCTAAAATATAAATACAAACAGTCTATAGTAGATACACTGTTTAGAACAATGTTGTTTGCAAATAGTCTGTTTTACTTATGTAACACGTTAGAGTTGAAATTCATGCATGACAATTGGTAAACCTTAGTCATTTGAGATCATAAATCCCCTCTTTTAGCTAGACCTGATCAAAATGACAGATAAAAACATAACCAAACACCTAAAAAATACACCAAAAGCAGATTGATAAAAATGTATACAGGCAAGCGAGCCTAATCACTGAAATTACAACATCAAACTGTTTGTCTTACAAAATAGGGATGTGTCATGGGGGTGATATATCTCAACCCTTGACTAAAATAGCATTATCCTTCTGACTATTGATTAAATCTACTAAAAATCGACCTGTTTCATGATTTTAGATGTCTATAATTTATGTTTATCCTAGGACCATGCTACAAATCTTCAACACAGTTGGCTGAAAGGTGACTGAAAAGGTGACTGAAAACTGGATTGATGCAAGTTACATGAACATGTCTGTTTGAGGAAACAAAATAATGTATTAAACTATTGCAGTATTACACACTATTACACTATTGCATGATTACACATTTGCACAATATTACACTATATAACACTATTACATACTATTATATGACTACCCTATGACAATATTACACTATTACACACTATGTCCCTATACACTATTAAACACTAGCACACTTAGATAAGATAAACCTTATCCCTGTGGGAAATTTCTATTAATTTTTTCAAATAATTATTATTCCTCTATTTAAATCTGGGGACAAACACAGTTTTACCAACTACAGACCAGTGTCTTTGCTTTCACAATTTTTCAAGATTCTTGATTCATGATTCTTAGATTCTTAGATTCTGAGTGAGAGTCAGTATGGATTCAGGGCAAATCGATCAACAGCCTTAGCCTTAATGAATATATATGAAGAAATAACCACAACCGTATATGAAAGGAATTACACAATAGGAATAGGAAATACACTTAAAAAAGCATTTGATACGATTGATCATCACATTTTAATTTCTAAATTACAAACATGCGGTGTGAGAGGGGTGGCGATGAACTGGTTAAGTAGCTATCTTGAAAATAGACAACAATATGTACAACTCTCTGGTTACACATCTGAATGCATGAATATTGAATGTGTTGTCCCTCAAGGTTCGGTCCTGGGGCCCATACTTTTTATTTTATATATTAATGATATATGTGAAGTGTCAAACATATTGCAATTTGTTTTATTTGCTGTCGATACAAATTTCTGTATTCCAAATTACAAATGAAATGTGTAAACTTAAGATATGGTTTAATAACAATAAGCTATCCCTAAATTTGGAAAAACGAAATGTATGATATTTACTAATCGAAAGAAGGACAATGTGGCATTATGTATTGACAAAGGAATCCAAGGATTATGTTGGATGAGAAAATGACATGGAAGCCACATATAATGTACATAAAAAAATAAGGTAGCCAAGAGTGTTTTGTTTTGAACAAGGCAAAGAATGTGCTTGATTATAATTCTATGCGAATATTATATTGTTCACTCATCCTACCATATTTGAGTTACTGTGTGGAAGTGTGGGGTAACACGTATGAAAGCAACATAAATCCCTTATTTATATTACAGAAGAGAGCAGTAAGAATAGTTCACAATGTAGATTCAAGAGAACATACCAATGAATTATGTATTAAATCCAAACTATTGAAACTTAAAGAGTTAGCTGTAATACAGACTTTATTAGTTTTGTTTAGAGTAAATGCAGAGTATTACAAGCAAATATACAGAGGTTGTTTGGTCCCTAATCTTTCACACCCCCTTGCAGCATTTTGACACCTATAACAGGGCCCCCTGTTCACACCCAGATCCTCAAAAAGACAGATATTTACAGCACTTTATATTTTTGCCCCAACTCTAATCTATCATGTCTTTAACTTTTATACCTAATCATATATTGATTGATTGATTGAAACGTTTATTAACAGATTGCAGAATGGGTACAGTTTAAAAGTTTTTTATTTTGAATAAGGCCTTTTCCCCACACTCTGTGCTATTTCAGGTTACTGTGACATTAAAAGAGGGGGTGGCGATGTCTGAACCGTGCTAAAAAGGGGAAGTTGACCTTAAAAATGCAGGCTTAGCATTGCTACAGTATATGGACATTCAGGCCTTGAGGCGATCTATATCCAAAATAAGTCTTAATTAAAGAGATGGTTGAAATACCCTATTTAAACAGTTAAAACAGCTTGGACATATATTTTCTGGACTGTTTTCACAAACAGTGTTGTATTTGTAAATCTGCTATGTCCTAAATGTCTGGATGTATTGAAAAAAGGGGGACTCTGATGTAAACAAGACATAAGTCTTTCTATGATCTGTAGCCTTTTAATTTTAGTTTTACGAAATAAGAAAATAAGAATCACCACCCAAACTGTCAAATAGTTGGTATTACACCATTTACATTTAGTCAATTAGTTGACGTTTTTATCCAAATTATTATTATAATACATCTCTGTCAGCGGTGTAACAATATTCATCAAAGTGTAGGTTAGTTTATTAGGACATATGCCTGTTTATGGGGAAATCTTTTAAAATATGTGTGAAAACATGTGAACATTGTGTGAACTAAAATATGCTATGAGTATAATGTTGTACATTACTTGTACATGTTACAAAAGATATAAACCATTTGAATGATGACTGTAAATGTGTATTGAGTTGTCCCCTAATCTTCACGCCTCCCATGCTGTGTTTTAGCACCTAAGAGAGGGCCCTGTTCACACCCCCGATCAGAGACACACACCTCACAGACACACATAGATCTTTTCTGTACTTTATATTTTTAGCCCAACTCTTTTAATAATAACTCTAAAATAATTAATGTGCATAATATAAAACACTGTAATGCAACCTTTTTAAAGAATCTAGAATTCAAAGAATTCAAACCCTAGACCCTTGCATGCTAATGTAATGGTGCACTTTTAATTTTACAAATTACATTTGTAATTTTCTTTTTGCTTAAACACAAGTGTATAAAGATTATGTCTTTATCCATGAAACTAATAGACATACATACATTTGTAATTTGGAATACAGAAATTTATTTTACATTTATTTAGACTTTTGCTTAAACACATTAGACACATTACATTTGTAATTTGGAATACAATTATCTAAAGATTGTGACATTTGGCATCTGGCATTAAGAAAAACACACACAGACACATACACACACCTTGGGGGGACTGGTGGTCTACAGAAACGGGAAGTCGCAGAGTCATAAATCTGCTTTTGGCAGATGGTTTTGAGTCATCTCATTGGCCGTAGTCATTCTCCAGCCTCCTATGACATCTACGGGGGATGTCACTATCAGAATTTTCAGAGAAGCTGCAGTTAGACAGAGGGAGAAATATTCAGTCTACTGAGAGACATTTGAGAGAGGGTATTTCTTAAGATACAAACAACACTTGGAAGAAAATGCACTTTCTTAAGATACACTCACCATTTGAAATAAATGCACTTTCTGAAGAAAACACACATTGTATTTTACATTTAGCATTTGATATTAAGAAAACACATACACATTTGAAATAAATGCACTTTCTGAAGAAAACACACATTGTATTTTACATTTAGCATTTGATATTAAGAAAACACACACACATTGTACCTAGGCATCACCGGTACAGCTCTGTACCTATCACACTGGCGCTGCTGTGATGGCTGCCTTTCTGATCGCTCCGACGAGACTGTGCTTTATTTTGTTAATTTTTATAGTATTAGGAGTTTTATTTGCACCAACTGTTGGTGCGTTATATGTGTATGACCGTCAGTCAATCATTGACATTGGATTAAGGAAAACTTACCGTTTGGATTGCTCTCTGGATCGGATCGCTGAACAGCAGAAATGGCCCGCCGAGATCCTTTGTTATGCCGGCCACGGACAAGACCAAAAGCCGCCGCGAAGACGAGGAAAGAGAGCCGGGGTCCGGAACAGACTGAGGTCCAAACGACACAGAACCACATTGCCCAGCATATTGTTGGCCAATGTGCAATCGATAGGAAACAAATTGGACGACATCAGAGCAAGGATCCAATTCCAGAGGGACATTCGGGATTGTAACGTCCTCTGTTTCACAGAAACTTGGCTGAGTCCAGATGTCCCGAATCATGCAATAGAACCGGCAGACCACTTCTTCGTTCTACGAAAAGACCGGACGGCATTAGAGTCACTAAAGAAGAAAGGAGGCGGCATTGCCTTCATGATAAACAAGGAGTGGTGCGATTTAGGCAACACAAAGGAAATGTCTAACCACTGCTCCCCAGACCTGGAGTTTATCACGATAAAATGTCGACCCTTCTTCCTCCCAAGAGAGTTAACGTCCATCATCCTCATCGGAGTGTACATTCCACCACACGCGAACACTGAGGTCGCACTTTCAAAACTTCACGACGAGGTAAACAAACTCCAGGCAGCTAACGTTGACGCGGCCATTTTGGTCTTGGGGGATTTCAACAGCGCGCGTCTTAAAAAGGTGCTGCCGAATTTCTATCAGCATGTGACCTGTCCCACCAGAGGCGAGAACATATTAGACCATGTATACTCGCAATTTAAGAATGGGTACAAGTCACAGGCTCTTAGTCCATTCGGTAAAAGCGATCACGCCGCAATTTTTCTTTTGCCTAAGTATAAACAGAGTCTCAAGCGAACGCCGGTGGTCTCGCGAGAGGTTAAGCGTTGGGCCGTGACGTCAGTGGAGTCACTCCAAGCAGTGCTGGGAAGCACAGAATGGAGTGTATTCCGTGATAACACAGCCAATATTAACGAATACACCGAAACGGTGATTGACTATGTCTGTACTCAGGTAGAAGTAATAATCCCCACCACCAAAATTAATATCTACCCAAATCAAAAGCCCTGGGTAGACAAATCCGTCCGTGAGGCTCTGAAAGTGCGCACATCAGCATACAACACCGGGCTGGTGACAGGCAACATGGAAGAACACAAGATGGCAAGATACAACGTCAGGAGAGCAGTAATAGAGGCAAAACGGCGTTACAGGGATAAAGTTGAACTTCAGTTTGAACAGGCTGACTCTAGAGGCATGTGGCAGGGCCTCAGAACAATGACAGACTACAAAGGAACCCCCCTCAAACTGAACAGTGACATCTCCTTAGCAAATGATCTCAACTCCTTCTATGCGAGGTTTGAGGCTGTGAATAACAACACCAGCCTACAAACCACGGCAATGGGGGGGGGGGGGTCTGCTGATGGAGACTCAGTGTTCAGGGTAACAGAGCATGAGGTGAGACGGATCTTTAAAAAAGTGGATATCAGGAAGGCAGCAGGACCGGACGGCATCCCCGGCCGCGTCCTAAAAGTCTGTGCCGACCAACTGGCCCCGGTATTCACTGACATCTTCAACCTGTCCTTGGAACAGGCCGTCATCCCCACCTGTCTGAAGAAGTCCACCATCATCCCTGTACCCAAAAAATCTACGCCCGCTTGCCTCAACGACTACCGCCCTGTAGCCCTCACCTCCATAGCCATGAAGTGCTTTGAGAAGCTAGTGAAGGGCTACATCTGTTCCTCCCTCCCCATCAACCTGGACCCTCTGCAATTTGCATATCGCCCCAACAGGTCCACGGAGGACGCCATAGCCCATGTGCTGCACACAGCAGCATCACATCTGGACAAGAGGAAGGGGAACTATGTGAGAATGCTGTTCATCGACTACAGCTCAGCATTCAATACCATAGTCCCCTCCAAACTCATAGCCAAGCTCAGGGACCTGGGCTTGAACTATGACCTGTGCCAGTGGGTCCTGGACTTCCTGACGGGCAGACCCCAGGTGGTAAGAGCCGGCAACTGCACCTCCTCATCCATCACGCTCAACATAGGGGCCCCCCAGGGCTGTGTTCTGAGCCCCCTCCTCTACTCCCTGTACACACATGACTGCGTAGCACAGCGGAACAACAACACCATCATCAAATTTGCTGATGACACAGTAGTGGTGGGCCTGATCTCTGCCAACGACGAAAGGGCCTACCTGGAAGAGGTAGAGAACCTGTCACAGTGGTGTCAGGAGAACTGCCTCTCCCTGAACGTCAGCAAAACAAAAGAGATGATTGTGGACTTCAGGAGGTCGGGGGTCAAGGACTACAGCCCCCTCAGCATCGACGGGGCACCAGTTGAGAGAGTGAACAGTTTCAAGTACCTCGGAGCCCACATATCCGAGGACTTGACATGGACCACACACATTGACAGTGTTGTGAAGAAGGCACGACAACGCCTCTACTTCCTCAGGCGCCTAAGGAAGTTCCAAGTCAGTCAGAAGATCCTTAGGAACTTCTACTCATGTACAATAGAGAGCATCCTGACCGGCAACATCACCTCCTGGTTTGGGAATAGCACTGCACAAGACCGTAGCAGACTACAAAGAGTGACACGTTCAGCCGAACGCACAATTAGAGGGGGGCTTCCCACCCTCCAGAACATTTACAACAAGCGGTGCAAGGGGAAGGCTAAGAGAATTATTAAGGACTCGAGCCACCCGAACAACTGCCTCTTTGAACTGCTGCCGTCAGGCAAGCGATACCGGAGTCTTATGGCGAGCACAGAAAGACTCAGAAGGAGCTTCTATCCCCAGGCCATCAGGCTGCTAAACGAACAATAATCGCTAAACGAACAATAATCACTATGCAACAACCATCAAATGCACACAGCACACACACCCACACGCACACACACACTCACTCAAACAAACAACACACTGCAGCACCCACTCTCCACACTTTAGATCACACAAACACACTTACACTTTATATTTATTGATAAAGGATTTGCACTACAACTCGTACACCTACTGTGAATTGTACCTAAACTGCACCTCGTCCATTTATGCCTTGCACTATATAGTATAGTATTGTATATTAGTACACTGCACAGTATTGTATATTGTATGGTAACTACGTCTACGAACATTGTACATATGTCTAAACTGAACACTGTGACCTCTTTTTTTTTCTTCAAATTTTTACTATGTTTTTATTTCATACTTATCTTGTCATGCACAGTCTCTGGAGCGCAACAGTAAGAAGCATTTTGTACAAAAGTATTCTGTACTTCTGTATGACAACTATTAAAGAAACTTGAAACTGTCATGGTTTCATTCATATCTCACTAATAGATCTCAGTTTGTCAGCGTCAGCGGCTCATCCTCCCCCCCGGCCCCAGTCAACCACGGTGTCCCCCAGGGCTCTGTGCTGGGTCCCCTACTATTCACCATTTACATGCTCCCCCTCGGTCAGATTATACGTCACCACGGACTCAACTTCCACTGTTATGCTGATGATACTCAGCTCTACATCAGCACCTCACCATCCTCCCAGCTCCCCCCACAGTCTGTAGTCAACTGCCTCCACGCTATAAAAACCTGGATGGCAACCAAATTACTCAAACTCAACAGCAAAAAAACAGAGCTCATGGTTGTGGCCCCCAAGGCACTGCTCGGGAAGGTTGGAGATCTCCTCCTCCACGTTGACGGCTGTTCCATCTCCCCGTCTCTCGAAGTCCGTAACCTGGGCGTCACCCTTGACTCCACACTTTCATTTCACTCCCACATCAAATCTGTCACCAAGTCTGCCTTCTACCACCTCAGGAACATCTCCCGTCTCCGACCCTCACTCTCAGACTCTGTGGCGGAGACCCTGATCCACTCATTTGTCACCTCCCGGTTGGACTACTGTAATGGAGTCCTGTTCGGGGTACCCAGCAAAGCCCTGGACAGGCTCCAGTATGTCCAGAACTCAGCTGCCAGGGTTCTCACTCACACCAAGCCCTGGCAGCACATCACCCCCACCCTCATCCATCTCCACTGGCTTCCAGTCAGGTTCCGCATCACCTTCAAACTCCTGCTCCTCACCTACAAATCCCTCCATGCCCTCGCCCCCCGGTACCTGTCTGATCTCCTCCACCAGTACACTCCATCCCGGAACCTATGATCCTCTGATCTAGGTCTCCTCTCCATCCCTCGCACCAGGTTACGGACTTTTGGGGACAGAGCCTTCAGCGTGGCGTCCCCTACCCTCTGGAACTCTCTCCCCCCCGAAATCCGCAACGCCCCAACCCTGGACACCTTCAAATCCGCTCTAAAAACACACCTCTTCACCAAGGCTTTCCCCATCAGTTAGTTTTAGATTAAATTAGGTCCATTATCCCCTACTTTCCCTCATCCCCTCTTCCCCCTCCCCCCCCTACTTTCCTTGCCCTATTTTTTGTCCTGATTGTAAAGCGACCTTGGGTTCTATGAAAGGCGCTATATAAATTTGATTTATTATTATTATTATTATTACATTTGAAATAAATGCACTTTCTGAAGAAAACACACATTGTATTTTACATTTGGCTTTTGATATTAAGAAAACACACACACATTTGAAATAAATGCACTTTCTGAAGAAAACACACATTGTATTTTACATTTAGCATTTGGAATACACAAATTCTTAAGACTTTGGAATACACATAATGTATTCAACCTTGTAAAACTTAATTGTGAAGATATATTCTGAAAACTTTTGGAAATACAGAAATACATATTGTGAAAACCATGGAATACATACAATCTGAAAATAAAAAAAACGTTTGAATCTAAAAAAAAAATCGAATATTTTATTTTGAAGGACTTTCTTTTTTTGAAAAAAAATAAATAAAAAACGTTTATTTTGAAAACCGGATGTCCCTCCCTCAAAACCGGATGTCCTGCCTCCTTACATCCTAGACCAATCAGAGAAGCCCTAGGGGGTCATAAATCATCTCAAAATAACCTACCCTAAGTCCCGCCCCCTTAAACCTCTCGGCCAATCAGAACGCTCCAAAAAGGGGGCGTGGCTACAATCAATCAAACTAAAGGGGGCGTGGCTATATGCCCTTATAAGGGCTGACAGAAGCTGTATACTAAATCTCTCTCTATGGAATTAACCATAGGATCCATTTCAGTATTTAAACATGGACTCTAATCAGGTATTTAAACCTGGATTCTACTCCTCCCGTATTTAAACCTGGAGTATCCTCCTTCAGCATTAAATTTTAAGCAATTTTCTACGAACCATACTTTGTATTTGTCGTGGCCTTCAATACCCTCCTGGATTGAATACCCCCATTTCCCTCCCACTGTCTGTCTGCCCTCTGGTAACTTGGTTGAATACACCCATTTCCCTCCCACTGTCTGTCTGCCCTCTTCGGGGGACAATGTGACCTCTTTAAGGGTCGGGGTTACCCCACTGACTACCCTGTAGTAGTACTCAACGGGGGTAGGTGTACTGCCCTCCTCGTCACTCCCTTTCCGGGCATAGTCTGTCAGATATTTTGGGGGTTTGTGTTCCCTTGAGGGATACCTCCCACTGCTTGGGGCACTTGACATCACCCTCGGGTGCTCCTCGTCATCACCCTCTGGGGGTTGCTGACTGTCTGCCTGCACGACCGTACTAAGTACACTGGGTTGATGTGTCTCTGTTTCTACACACCTTACTCTGGAGTCCAGCTCTGGCTCCTCTGTCTGTGTCTCGCTCTCACATGTTGCCTTCGTGACAAACTTGACTAGCATGTGTTTCTGCACTCTCCCGTTACCGGGATGATAAACTAAGAAAGCGGGGCTTCCCTTGTCGTGTCCTACGAAAAATCCTTTTACACCTCTGGACTTGGGCTTTCCCCTGTCATGCAGGTACGCATAACACACTGATCCAAATCGGTGCATTCTGGCTAGATTACACTTTCCTGCAGTGCTGTATACTGGGTGGTGCCCGACTAGTGCTTATTAAAGCACCTGTTTCTGGTGTAAGCGGCTTCTTGCACCGCATAATGCCATAGGCTCTTAGGTAAGTTACTATCTGCTAGCTTACACCTAGCCATTTTGAAAAGGGTATGCCATTCCCTCTCTGCCACCCCGTTCTGGTGTGGGGGATATGGACGTGACGTCTCGTGTCTTATCTTATACCTTCTCAACAGTGATTGGAACTCTCTGTTTGTGAACTCTGTTTCGTTGTCGGATCTCAAGCATCCTATGTTTCCATAAGGGGCTACGTCTGACAGGAATTTCTCCGTGGCCTGGAGTGTGTCACTCTTTGCTTTGAGAAAGTAAACAAACACTGCCCCTGTGCACACATCTGTAAAAGACTGTACATATCTAAAACCTCCTATGGACTCGTTGCTTACTGGGCCGGTTAGGTCCGTGTCAACTAATGCAAGTGGTACTGTTGTGAAGGGCCAGATTAAACCGAATATATATATTTATTTATATATATTTAATTGTATTTGTATATTCTCTAATATTCCCTGATATCCCTTGTATATTCCTTGTACAATATGCATTGAATATCCATTCTAGCCTACTGAACATCCCATAATAGTCTCCATTCTACTATTGGTCGAGACCTTGGTGCCAGGCTGCCATACCCCTCAGACCCAGTTCAAACGTACCGCTCCACATGTACGAACAAGTCCTAGTTCCGCGTAGGAATCTGGCTACCGCACCACTAATGGGACTATTTGTTCATAGTGCGTATATATACTGCGCTACTAAAGTAGGACTTTCTTTTCAGTCCAGTTTCTTACCCTCCAATAGAGTCACAGACGTAAAGCCTCCCCGCGACGCCACGTGTGGGAGTAAGGCCAAGTTCGCCTACCATCGGTATTGAGACATCGTGTATATTAATATTTGAATAGTCATATTTGGCACTATATCGTCGAGTTGGACGTAGTCTATTAAGCTAATAATAGTCTGTTAATATATAGTGCTTCGTGCGGTGATAATACTACCGTAGTCAGTACCCCATCGTTTCGGGCAGAGAACTGGCTGCTTACCCAGGGTGGTTGACCCCATGTGAAGCTGCACCCGAGGAGCCCCAGAGCCGACGAGCGAGTGGACCTGTATACCGGATTATTCTACCGACGACAGCCCGCCTTCCCAGGCACGGATTATGCTTTGTATACTTTGATTATTCCATGGATAAAGACCCCCGACACTGCCGTGTGTTGGAACCCCCCCCCCTGGAGAGGACGCAAGGTGAGGAGACGCTCTGCAAGACGAGGTCGCTTCACGTCTCTCCCCCGTGGACCGGAGAAAGCCGGCCCACAAAGAGTCCACCTGCTTTCATCTGTGGTCCAAGGATCGCCGGCGCATTGAACGGCACTACAGTGGGTTCACCTGGGATACCCTTGGCCGGACGAGGCAGCCGGATTCTACCCCCCCCCCCCTCCTACTCCTGTCGGCTTACAAGCGACCGGATTAACCCCCTCTAGTGTATCTAGTATATAATCATTAAAGTATCATTGCTGTTATTCCTTAACTATTCCAGGTCGTATATTTACCACCTGCGCCTTCAGAGATTGGACATTCTCTATTGATATACCGACGAATACTCTTTGCCATAAAAGTGCATACTATTTCAATTCATAAATGTAATTAAGTGATTAAGTGCTTGTTCTACACACCATCGCTGTGTAGAAATAAAGACCTGTTTCGACTTCGTACATTTGTGTTGGATCCGTTTCATCTACGTGAGAGTGTTTATGATAATATATTTATGCCGTGTACTGGGTGGCCGAATATTAAGTACAAAGGTAGTGGTAGTAAGTATCATATCTAGTAATACAGTCAGGGAATTGTACCCCTCAGTTACAATTGGTCCTTCGAGCCGGAGGTAATTAGTGTAATATTAATATAGTGTTATTAATATTGAAATGGCCTATGATGAACACTCCACGAAACGATCCTCCTAACCAACGCCCGCAGCGCGAACGACGGCTCCCTCAGTACTTAGAGGCTTACGCTGTCAGTCAACAACCTAGTCTTCTACTAACAGTAAACGCGGTAAAACTAGAAAGTAAAAGTATGTCTAACCCCAACGCCCAGACTACCCCGACCATAGAGGCCCCTACGGGCTCTAATGTAACTGACCAAGTTCACGGTGGGGACCAGTGGGAACCAGACATGACTTCACACCCCGCCAGTACTGAAGAAGTAGTCCCCGATGAGTCCCGGGAGTAATACAACGCTACCGAGAGAGAACTCGGCACGGAAGAAGACGGGGAGAGCACCGTGGAGATAGAACTCCAAGGCTCCGCAAGGAGTACCCCGAGGGAAGGCTCCCCTATACAACCGCCTTCTCCCAGCGAGGCAGAGAGGACCCTACAGCAGGCCTTCCTCATCAGCCTGAACGCCGCTGCTGAACGCGACCGACTGCAGATCCAGCAGCAAAGCGAACACGAGCAGATACGTCTAGAAATAAGACGCATTCAGATGGAAGAGAATGTGGCCCGAGAACGAGCCGGTGCTCAACGGGACGCAGCGCGCGACAGACAGCAGTCGCAACTAATAGAACAGCTGATCAGACGGACAACACCCTCTCCCTCCGCCAGAGGCTCCAGGAACTCGTCTAGACACACCTCCAGGGCGGCATCCCCTAGCCGAGTAAACAACCCTGAACTTGACCAACAGACGAGGTCTATACCCCCCACAGACCACCTCCCCCCACCGGTCCAAGCGAGACCTAGCAACCGGGAAGGAGCAGCATATCCTGTGGAGAGGCTAAACCAGAGACTACAAGCACTGGATGACCTAACTGAAGACGAAGAGGAAGAGGAGGAGAACCACGCCCGAAGACAGCACAGTACTCTACCGGACCAGGAGGCCCGGTACAGCCCAGGCTATACTCCCGCGGAGCTACGCTACAGACCCCCGACTCTATACACGGGTGAGCACGACGCACGACCCGCACCGAGGAACAGCACCTGGACAAGCGGGCCATGGTACACTGCCGGTACCAGCCCATACCAAGGAGCGGGAGGAGACTCGCCTAGGAGGCCTCTCCCCCAACGCTCGCCGATGTATCCACAGTCAGCGTCATACATTGGCACGCCTATGGTACCCGACTTCACCCAAGAGAACCGGGCCCAGTATACAGAACTCCGCATGTGTCTGGAGACCATGTTGGTGGATGTATTGGATGAACGCCACAAATACGCCATCCTACTGAAGCACTTAAAGGTACCCCGCGCACATAATATAGCGCTCGCCTACGCGACTTCCACCACCCCATACACAGCAGCGCTGGTAGCATTGGACCAGAGGTATGGGCGCATATGGGATTACGTGATCCAGGAGATCCGACACATCGACCGCTTACCCCCAGCAATAGACAATCGAGCACTGGACGACCTGTCCATCAGAGTGCAGTCCCTAGTAGGGATGTTGGGAGCGCAAAGAGAGAAGGGGAGGCATGAACTTTACGCCAACTCAAATGTGGAAAGGATTCTGGAGAAGCTGCCGCCCGCTCGTCAGGAGCGCTTTAGGCGGCAGAGGGACCACAGAGACCCGAATGGCCCCGAACCGAACCTCCTCGATCTAGCAGACTTCCTGGCGAGAGAAGTCAGCAGCCTACGGCTAGATACATTCGGACGGAGCACCCCTGGCTCCAGAGAAGGAACCAGACGACTAAATGATGGAAGAAGATCGGTGACTGTGATGCACCAATCGGAGTCAGTACCGAGCAGCAGGAGCCACAGTACCCCCTCCAGAACGGAGAAGTGGAAGATAGTGTGCCCCTACTGTGAGAAAGAACACTGGCTAGCGCAATGTGACTCCTTCCCCAAGCTGAACGCGGAGGAAGCAGGTCAATGGATAAAGTCCAACAAGCGCTGTTTTCGCTGTGCGCGCTCACACATGGCAGCCGAATGCCGCTTAAAGAAAAGGTGCACCAAGTGCGATGGAGCCCATCTGGACATACTTCACGACAGTAACAGACGGCGCCCTTCACCTGCACCATCCAGCCGCAAAGCGAGCGTCATGTACATCGATCCCGCCAGCAGCAGTGGAGCCCGAGTACTCCTAAAAGTAGTGCGTGTGACACTAAGCTACCAGAATAAAGTCCTGGACACTTACGCCGTCCTCGATGACGGGTCAGAGAAGACCCTGCTGCTCGCCTCCGCTGCGGCCCAGCTAGGGCTGCGGGGAAGCGAAACCCAAATGACAATTCGGACAATAAGACGAGATTTGAAGACGATAAAGGGCGAGAATGTCTCATTCTCTATCGCAGCAAGCGGCCAGCCTGAGCGACGGTACCAGATTGCAGACGCTTTCACCAGCCAAGAAATAGGACTGTCGCGGTACACATACCCCGTCGCCAAGCTGATGGAGAAATATGCACATCTGCGCAAGTTACCGATCCCGCTCATAGACAATGCTATGCCGACCCTGTTGATAGGCTCCGACCATGCAGACCTCATTGTCCCGATAGACCGGGTTCATACCGGACCCCGAGGCTGTCCTGCAGCAGTCGAGACCCGTTTGGGATGGACTCTCCAAGGCCCGCTCGCCAAATCTCTCAACCGAAGTACAGCCACTAGATGTCTCCACTCCCGAGTCACAGAGGGAGAAACCGCACTCCTGCAACACGTAGATCGGCTATGGACCTTGGAACAAATGCCCTTTAAGAACGGAAAGAAAGACATTCGCTCTAAAGATGACATTTACGCCATTCACCTCCTCGAGACAGGGACCAAGAGAGTCCCGGTCAACGGCGTGTTGAGATACGCCACGCCACTCCTGCGGCGAGAAGGAATGCCTACTTTCCACGCCAAGACAGACGCCACAGAACGGTACCTGCTGAACACGGAGCGGCGCTTAGCCAAGAACCCCGCCCAAGAGAGTGTATACCGCGCTGAGATTGAGAAGCTCATCACAGCGGGACACGTCACAAAGATGGACATTAAAGAGGCTGACCAGACCACTGAATCGTGGTACGTGCCCCACCACAAGGTCCATCACAACGGTAAAGACCGCATAGTATTTAACTGCAGCTACCAGATCGGATCCCAAAATCTAAATAAAGAGTTACTGCCCGGTCCCACACTCGGCCCCTCCCTACTCGGCGTTCTACTCCGCTTCCGCCAGGAAAAGGTGGCCATCAGCGGGGACATTAAAGGAATGTTCCTGCAGGTGAGATTAGTAGAGGCGGACAAGCCCCTGTTACGGTTCCTATGGAGAGAGAAGCCAGGAGATGAGCACCCAGCCATCTACCAATGGGAAGTCCTCCCCTTCGGAACGATGTGCAGCCCCTGCTGTGCGACATTTGCACTACAGAAACATGTAGCAGAGGACCCAGCAGCGGACGAAGAGGTCCGACACAGCGTAAAGAACAGCTTCTACGTAGACAACTGTCTACAAAGCCTTTCAACCCAGGAAGGAGCCGAGGCTCTCCTGATTAAACTCCGCGCCTCATTGATCAAAGGCGGCTTTGATCTCAGGCAGTGGGCCAGCAGCGATCCGCAAGTACTGCGCAGCCTCTCCTCCGAGGACAAGGCAGCCAGCAGCGAGACCTGGATGGCTACAATCCCGGGAGAAGCCCAGGAGATGACCCTGGGATTGGTGTGGCGATTCAAAACAGATTCGCTTCACTACAGACACAAGCCCCTGACTACGGAGCAGGGAAGGCCGGCGGCGGCGCCGACCACCAGACGGAGTGTGTACACAACACTCGCCCGACAATATGACCCGCTAGGATGTATTCTACCGTACACCACCAGGGCAAAAATGATTGTACGAGCATTGTGGGACAAGGACCAGGGCTGGGACGACCCCATTCCCGCACACCTTGCATCCACCTGGAGAGAGTGGGAGATGGAGCTCCACTCACTCCCAGGCGTTAATATGCGCCGAAGCTACTTCCCACCCACGGTGAGGCCAGAGACATGTAAAATGGACTTACACGTCTTCAGTGACGCCTCAGAGGTCGCATACGGATCAGTAGCCTACTTGCGGGCCCAAGACCAGGGGGGAGAGATCTACACAGCATTTGTCCTCGCCCGCTCGAGAATAGCCCCACGCAAGCAACAATCTATCCCACGTCTAGAGCTCTGCGCAGCCCTAGCCGGAGCGCACCTAGCCACGCTCATCCAACGTGAGCTCACCATACCGGTGTCTAGAACAATCCTGTGGTCAGATTCCACGACGGTACTCGCCTGGATCAAATCGGACTCATGCAAGTACAAAGTCTTCGTGGGAGTCAGAGTCACCGAGATTCAAGACTTAACTGAAGAGTTAACCGGAGAAACAGAGTGGCGCTACGTTGATACAAAACAGAACCCAGCTGACGTCATCACCCGGGGGATGCCCCTGGATGACCTCACCCGTCGCAATGTCTACAGTGACGGCCCCGCATTCCTAAGACTCCCGGAAGGACAGTGGCCCACGCCTATCCCGAGGGAAGCAAGTCCAGAGGAGGTGGAAAATAAGAAGTCTGTGTTCTGTGGATTGAGCACCGTAGCCTCCACCGACCCTAACATAGACGATTGCACGTCCATAGAGAGTGCACAACAAAGAACATTCCTGCGGTACCACCCGGAGTGCAAGTCCCCCGCTGATATGTCAGCAGCTAACTACGAGGAAGCAGAATTGCTTCTACTGCAGCGAGCCCAGAGAGACTCGTTCCCCGATGAATTGGCCTGTCTACAGGGAGGAAAGCCCGTCCCATCCGACAGCAGATTAATTCACCTGGCCCCCGAGAGCGACGCTCATACCCTCATCAGAGTGGGTGGTCGCCTACGCAGAGCCCCCAATCTACCGGATGACATTAAATACCCGATCGTATTGAACAGCCGACACAAGGTCACAGAGCTGATTATAAAGAAATACGATGAGGATGTACATCACGCAGGAGCAGAAAGAGTCTTCGCGGAAATCAGACGTCGTTACTGGATCCTACAAGGAAGAGAGGCGGTACGACGCTTCCAGCGAACATGTCTAGACTGCCGCAAGTGGCGCGCGCAGCCCAGCATACCAAGGATGGCTGACCTTCCTCCATGTCGCCTCCGAATCGGTGACAAGCCATTCCACTCAACGGGTATGGACTGCTTTGGCCCGCTGCACATAAAGAAAGGAAGAGGAACCGAGAAGCGGTGGGGTATTGTATTCAAATGCATGACCACCAGAGCGATACACATCGAGCTTCTCCCGACCATGAGCACAGACTCATTCCTTATGGCCTTCCGAAGATTCACATCACGGAAAGGAAGACCGTCTACCCTATTGTCCGATCATGGGACAAACTTCAAAGGCGGCGAAAGAGAGCTGAGAGAGAGCTTCCAAGCTATGGGCCCAGAACTTAAGACCCACCTCGCTCCAGCACAGGTTGATTTCCAATTCAACCCCCCAAACGCACCCCACTTCAGTGGCACTTGGGAACGAGAAGTGCGCTCCATAAAGACAGCCCTGTACGCAGTACTTGGGGCCCAGACTGTGGCGGAAGAAGTCCTAATGACAGTCCTCACGGAGATTGAGGGAGTACTTAACTCGAAGCCCCTCGGATATGTCTCCAGTGATGTGGCGGATATCGACCCAGTTACCCCCAACACACTCCTGATCCTGCATTACCCCAGACAATGTACCGGCCTGAAGAAGCGAACGGCCGACGAATGTGGAGGTACAGCCAAGTATTAGCCGACAAGTTTTGGAACAGTTTCCTACTGCACTACCTACCGTCTCTACAGACCCGCCAGAAGTGGGTAAAGGAGAGAGACAATTTGACAGAAGGAACAGTCGTCATGATTATCGATCAATCACTGCCCAGAGCTATGTGGCCGGCCGGCCGCGTAAGCAAAGTGATCACCGGTGCCGACGGCAAGGTCCGAGCAGCTGAAGTGCTCGTCCAGGGTCGCACTTACACCCGTCCCGTGGCAAGGCTCATAGAACTGCCTCGACTCCCAGACACAATCGATGATGACCATGACCCTACAACCCTATGACTTTGTGAAGTTGACTGACCCCTACAGCAAACCCTTATGTGTAAATAGACAACGCGATTAATCTGTCTCTGTTTAACTGATTAGGTCTGGGACCTATTCAGGGGGTGGCTGTTGTGAAGGGCCAGATTAAACCGAATATATATATTTATTTATATATATATATTTAATTGTATTTGTATATTCTCTAATATTCCCTGATATCCCTTGTATATTCCTTGTACAATATGCATTGAATATCCATTCTAGCCTACTGAACATCCCATAATAGTCTCCATTCTACTATTGGTCGAGACCTTGGTGCCAGGCTGCCATACCCCTCAGACCCAGTTCAAACGTACCGCTCCACATGTACGAACAAGTCCTAGTTCCGCGTAGGAATCTGGCTACCGCACCACTAATGGGACTATTTGTTCATAGTGCGTATATATACTGCGCTACTAAAGTAGGACTTTCTTTTCAGTCCAGTTTCTTACCCTCCAATAGAGTCACAGACGTAAAGCCTCCCCGCGACGCCACATGTGGGAGTAAGGCCAAGTTCGCCTACCATCGGTATTGAGACATCGTGTATATTAATATTTGAATAGTCATATTTGGCACTATATCGTCGAGTTGGACGTAGTCTATTAAGCTAATAATAGTCTGTTAATATATAGTGCTTCGTGCGGTGATAATACTACCGTAGTCAGTACCCCATCGTTTCGGGCAGAGAACTGGCTGCTTACCCAGGGTGGTTGACCCCATGTGAAGCTGCACCCGAGGAGCCCCAGAGCCGACGAGCGAGTGGACCTGTATACCGGATTATTCTACCGACGACAGCCCGCCTTCCCAGGCACGGATTATGCTTTGTATACTTTGATTATTCCATGGATAAAGACCCCCGACACTGCCGTGTGTTGGAACCCCCCCCCCTGGAGAGGACGCAAGGTGAGGAGACGCTCTGCAAGACGAGGTCGCTTCACGTCTCTCCCCCGTGGACCGGAGAAAGCCGGCCCACAAAGAGTCCACCTGCTTTCATCTGTGGTCCAAGGATCGCCGGCGCATTGAACGGCACTACAGTGGGTTCACCTGGGATACCCTTGGCCGGACGAGGCAGCCGGATTCTACCCCCCCCCCCCCTCCTACTCCTGTCGGCTTACAAGCGACCGGATTAACCCCCTCTAGTGTATCTAGTATATAATCATTAAAGTATCATTGCTGTTATTCCTTAACTATTCCAGGTCGTATATTTACCACCTGCGCCTTCAGAGATTGGACATTCTCTATTGATATACCGACGAATACTCTTTGCCATAAAAGTGCATACTATTTCAATTCATAAATGTAATTAAGTGATTAAGTGCTTGTTCTACACACCATCGCTGTGTAGAAATAAAGACCTGTTTCGACTTCGTACATTTGTGTTGGATCCGTTTCATCTACGTGAGAGTGTTTATGATAATATATTTATGCCGTGTACTGGGTGGCCGAATATTAAGTACAAAGGTAGTGGTAGTAAGTATCATATCTAGTAATACAGTCAGGGAATTGTACCCCTCAGTTACAGGTACCCTTACTCTGTCTGTGGGATTTCTGTATCTCGGTTGAGTAAACCTCCCCGTTTTGCACACTGCACAATTTTTGTCAGGTCTACGCTTCAATGTGCATGCCTTCTGACACTACTTGCAGTTTCAGTAAATCCTCGTAATTACAATGATCCATAATCTCGTGCCATGTCTGAATATCGTGACTGGCCGTCACGCTACACGTATCATTATTATCATTACACTTGTCGTTGTCATTACACTCCGTTTTCAGATAATATATTCTCTGGTACATCTTTATGTCAAACCGGGTACCGTCAGATTCTACAAGAACATTGTTACCTTTATCGAAGAATACCTTGGCACCGCTTGCAGTAGCAGCTATTACAGAGAATAGTCCTTGTGGGAACAATGGTACGTAGAAAGCGTTCTTTAACGTCACCGTACGCCGGCGCCCCTTACTGTCCGTGAGGCATACCTGTGCGTCTCCTCTCTCTTGCGCCAATCCGTAGGTGCGTCTCCCGTCTGCCAGCTCCATGCTGTGCCTCTCCGGGTGGAAAGTGTCGTCAAAGTTCTTGAACCGACTCCTGTCGTTGATGACATGGGACGACGCACCTGTGTCCACGATCAGTCCCCTCCTCTGGGCTCGCTGCAGCTGGGCCGGTCCGGCGGTGCACGCCGTCCACGCCCCGAAAGCGCAGTCGTCTTGTCCCGTTATTCTCCGGGCGTCGTCTCGATCCGTCTCACGTCGACCGTCGCCGTCATCGTGTCCGCTGTCGTCATCCTGTCCACAGCAGTCTTCTTGTCCGTAGCCGCCATCTTGTCCGTAGCCGCCATTTTGTCCGTAGCCGCCATTTTGTCCGTGGCCGCCGTCTCGTCCATGGCGTCATCTTGCCCATGCGCGTATCGCGCGCTCTGGTCGTGTTTCTTCATGCACGCTCTGTCTGTGTGCCCCGTGGATTTGCAGAAGCTACACCAGACAGTCTTTGTGCATTCGCTTCTCCGATGGCCTTTCTCTCCGCATCGCCAACACGCGAGTTCCGTCGTGGTCCTGGTTCTCTCCCTTGGCGTCGCTCGAGCCTTTAGCACCCTCTCTCCCGCCTCCGCGGCGGCTGGGTGGGTATCTTCTGAGGCCTCGAAGTTCCTTAACTTAGCCTTGAACTGTCCGTTGAACCGTGTGTTACCAGGAGTGTGAACGGTTTGTACAGCTCCGGTAGTCCTCTCATCATCATTGCCATCATTAGCCCATCGCTTGGTGCTTCTCCAGCACTCCTCAATGGCGTCGTGATCTGCTCCGCTCTGTTGACGTATTCGGTCACAGTCTCGGTGGGCCCCTTCCTCAGAGCCGTTAGTGCTATGTAGAGGGCCACGACTCTGGGTCTTCCTCGCCCGATGAAATGCTCTCTCAACACCTCCAGGCTTTCTCTGCCTCTGTCTTTAGTGTCGCGGAATATCAGCCCCAAGCTGGTGTCATCGAGCAGCGGCGCTAACTCACAGTACGCGTCTGCGTTACGCTGGTCGTCCAGGGCTTGCTCTTCCGCCGCCAGTTCTCCCGTGGGGGCTGCCAGGATCGTCTCCTTCAGACCCGCACCGTAGTCCTCTGCTTTTCCATCGAATGAGGGCCATTTGCCCCTTCCCTTGTTTTCCATCCTCTTCGTTGGTGGTAGGCGTAGCTTTAGCTCTTGTTGGCCTAGCGTCTAGCCACACGGTGCTCCCGGCGCTAACCTAGCCTATACTTCAGCTAAGCTTGCTACCCTTATTATTTCGCCCCGGCGTTATCTGGGCCCATAACCTGTTAACAGAATTCGGCTATAGGGCGACAATAATGTGGTCAAGAGGCATGGTTTCTATCTTTAGCCTTAACGATAGGTTATGTATATAACCTAGTTATATGAGTACTGGCTGAGCGTCCTGCTCTTTGCCATCGAGATATACCTCATCTCCAGTACCTACTGTACTTCATTAACGAAAAAACAAATGCACCCAGCATCTGACCAGGTCCCGCCCCAGTGCCGTACTATAAGGCAGCAGGCGTGGTCACCACTCGCCCTTCCTCGGAAAAAGTTTCCATCAGAAAAGTTTCCCAAGGGACCTCAGGGCGCGCTAAGAGCAGGACGCTCAACCAGTACTCATAACTCGTTATATAGTCGTACTGGCGAATCGCGTCCTGCTCTTCGCCATCGAGATATGGGGACAGAGCAGACGCGAGGACCGACAAATGCACCCCCTGAGGACCAGAAAGCCCACATCAGGGGGGAGGGGAGTCCCGTCACCCCACTCTTCCTAATGAAGAGGGGGCGGCAGTCAACTCCACCCAAGTGGGAAAAAGAGGGAACTAGAAACCTCCAAACGCACAGCACAGGCGGGACCACGTGTGACACAACACCTTGTGGTCCACACCCCTGCTACCCCACCGAAGACGGGAAGCAGGAGAGGTTCCAGACCTCAGAACCGCCTGGGAGACAGAACCCCTGGTCATGTCCATGAGGTAAAACCTTACGAAGGGACCCGGTGAGGACCATGAAGCCGCAGCACAGATGTCCTCCACCGAGGCCCCTCCTAACAGGGCGGCAGAGGCCGCCACCCCACGAGTGGAGTGTGCCCCTGACACCCCCATGGGGGCCAGCCCAGCCAACGTGTAGCAAAGGGCAATGCCCTCGCACAACCAATGGGACAGGCGCTGTTTCGACAGTGCCTTACCAGCGCAAGAGCCACCGCAACAGACAAAAAGTTTATCTGTAGCCGAGGCCCTGAGTACGGCTGAGGTAAATCCCCAAGCCCGGACCGGACATGACAGGTGAAGGCTCGCTTCTAACTCACTAGCGTGAGGAGGCGGATGAAAACGCCTGAACCACAATATCCCCGGAGCAAAGAGCTTCGGATATTTTTTGGCACGAAGACTGGGTTAGGCCTCAGAGTGGCACCGCTATCGAAACGAATAGACAGACACTCAGGCCGCACCGAGAGAGCACAGAGCTCACCCACGCGCTTAGCGGAGGTGATGGCCAGCAGGAACGCAGTCTTGAACGACAGCTGTTCCAAAGGCGCTTGCTCAAGAGGCTCAAACGGGGCCTCAGACAACCGACCGAGGACCAATTGAAGATCCCAACTCGGAGCCAGAGAACGTTTCACCGGCTTAAGGCGCCGAGCGCCAAGCAGGAAACGCTTCACAAGAGGGTGGCCTTACACCACTCTTGAAAAATACGCCACCTACCCGCATAACCCGCGATAGTGGAGGGAGCATGCGCGTTCCGGATGGTACCAACCGCAGAAGGATCCATCCTCTCCAGACTCACCCTCTCACCAGCCAAACCATCAGCGGCTGGCCCAGCACAGGGACTAACACAGAGACCCGTGCGCTTGAGAGAGGGCCCGCGATGACCAAGGAACAGGCCACGACGGGGCTACCAAGAGCTGGATCAGGACCGGGAACCACACAGCTGCGCCCCGGTCTGGCGCAATCAGGATCAAGGACCTGCGCTCCTCAACGTACCCGCCCCAACAACTGACCTAACAGATGTATGGGGGGAAAGAATCCCAGGCGGCACGGCATCGGTCCCAGACCTGCCTGACTATGTCCGGACGTAATCCCCACCCGTCAGGGTGAGGACCGCTCCGCGACATCACACCTGTACCCACATTCACCCTGCCGGGGATGTGGAGAGCCCTCAGGCTGCGCAGATGGAGAATGCCCATAGCCAGCCGCCCGGTGCAGACGGGGGGAGCGTACTCCTCCCTGTCTGTCGATATACGACGCTGACGTCGTATTGTCCGTCCTGATCAAACACCGTTTGAGGACCAGAAGGACCACGTTCAATACCAACACATTGAACGTAGTGCAGACCGGGCAGCATGGCTTGCCAGCTGCCCCCTACTGCGTTGGCCTGACGCGTCTCCAGCGAGGGAGGCGTCGGTGAAAAACGTGACGTGTGACAGCCTACTGCCCATGGGGACCCCCCTGGTGAGGACCCCAGGCCCTCCCCAGGGGGCGAGGTCCCCCAGTACTTACACAGGAACCTTAGCCGCTTCCACTTGCCTCTCACCGGGTCTATTTCCATACTGGAAAAAAACCACCTCCGTAACCTCCTCCTGGGGTGAAGAGGAGGCCAAGAGGGACCACGGAATGAGCAGATGCCATCATACCGAGCAGGCGTATCACGGACAGCGCCGTAACCGTCCTAGGACGGAACCTCCCGAGCGTGTCGACAACACGCTCTGAGAGGGATGCCCATAGCACTCCACCCGTTGACTGGGAAGAGGAGTACTCTACTTCCAGTCTACAGCAAACCCCAGGCTGGTAGGAAACCTGCCTGGTATGAGACCTGACGATCCACCTTGACCGCCAAGGACCAGAACGTCGTCAGGGCAGAATACACTTCGTAACCCCTGACGACGCAGAGGCCCCAGTGCGGCCTCCACGCACTTGGTGAAGATGCGGGGAGCCAGAGAAAAGCCGAACGGCAGCCTCTGGTACTCATACGCTAAACCCTGCAAAGGAAGCGTAGGTAAGCCCTAGGATGGAAGATCGGGGATGCAAATACGCATCCTACAGGTCTATGGAGGAGAACCAGGCCCCCACCTGACAGTGTTCAACAGGTAGGAGACGATTCAAAAAATGCTGAACCTTCCCATGGGACAGGTCCAGCATGGGTCTGACACCCCCCCCTCCCGATTTCTCAGGCACCAGAGAACACCGGGAGGAAAACGCCACGACGATGGCTTGCTTTGTCCACAGAGATTGGATCTCATTGACCAGAGCTGTCACTGCTGGTGACCCTGACAATAGGGTTTGTACCAAACCCGAAAACGGGTGGGGTTGTGTAAATACAAGTCCCCGCCTCAGCGTTCTCTCCATCCACCTCGACATATGGTACTGCTGTAGCCATATGTGATGACACCGCCATTTGGCGCAGGTCCGCTAGGAACTGTAGATAGGCGGCCCGGTCCCACCCGCTGTGCGTAGCCAACCCTGGACCCGTGCGAGCAGAGCGTTCCGTGTTGGGACATCTGACCCTGACACTACCCACGAGGCAATCGCACCCAAGGGGGGACCCCGACAGAAAGGGCCGGTTTGATACGGGGGAAGCTGACATCAGTCTAGGTGACAAAAGCTCCCCCACTGAACACCCCTCCAGAAGATGCTGAGGAGTTGATATGCAGCTGGACATGCAAGGTGTGTGGCCCCCATGGGTTCCTACACACCGTAGCCCTGCAGTGATATTACTACCACCCAAATCACGCGCGCCTGCAAAACCACTGCCAATCTTTCAGAAGTGGGAGGCACCAACATGATACCCGGCCTGGCGAAGGCGAGGTCAGGGAAGCCTGCACGGTGTGCCTCAACATTTTTTCGAGCCCCCCTGCTGACAACACTTGTAGTTGACAGACGTAACACCAGGCTCAACCAAACACAGCTTATGGTGTGGGAGCCGCTTGACAGCACAACATTCTCATGGACAGACCCAGGCTCAGCCATCAACTGGGTGTCAGCCCCTGTCCCCATGAGAAGCGAAACGTGGGGCCGCATGCACTTCAACGAAGGCTCGCGGCCCGCAGCCAAAGGAAACAAATCAGAACCCCTTTTCCGCTGGTGTTGGGGGAGGGAGTGATCGGAGAGCGGGATGCTCGCGGCAGGACGGCGACGGCTTGTATATTCCAAGCCGAGCTCATCCAACATGGCCGATCCCTCGGCCGCCAAGGCTGTTGGCCTTGTGGACAACCGTTGACTCAACGCCCAGGATACCTCTGGCGGGGGAAACATGGCCGCCTGTCGAGGGCCTCGCCATAGTCGCTGACGAGGCCGTGCTCTCACCTCTGGCTGCGCGGCGTGAGGCGGTGTGGGGCCTAGGACAAATACCGCCCGCGCTCCAGCGGAAGACCAAGATCCTCTGCGGAGAGGGGAGCCCTGAGGAGGGAACCTTCCTGTGGTTATAGCTTGCGGCTAGGTCAAAGCTAATAACGTCAACAACCTCGCGCGATGTTTCGACGTCGGCTGGCCCTCATGGCCCCGCCACCAGACACAATTTTTGACAGAAAAAACAGCAAGTCGAACAAAGTTACTAATCGCTGCCAATTCCATACCGTGGCGGTACAGGCTTAACACAGCCCACCAGCCACTCGCCGGGCCGACCCACCTCATGGCGTCGGCTGGGCGGGGCACTGTTTCAACATGCCAGAGGCAAAGGACTGATGCTAAACATGGAGCACCAGTGGTGGTTACAACCAGTAACCTCCACTGTGATGTGCACCATGAAGGGGTTAATGAATAAATGAACTAAACACCACCAATATACTGTAGAACACTTCTTCATTCACCGCAAGGATAGAACAGTAGAATCCGGCAAACAGCGTGGAGGTGGAATAGCCTTCATGTTGAACAACAATTGGAGCGATCCAGCCAACGTGAAGGAACTTTCGAACCACTGCTCCCCCAACCTGGAATATATATCCATCAAGTGTCGACCTTTCTTCCTCCCGAGGGAGCTAACGTCGATCATCCTGGTCGGAGTGTATATTCCACCGCAAGCAAACACTGGTGACGCGCTCTCCAGGCTCCATGACGAGGTAAACAAACTCCAGTCAGCGAACCTTGACGCTGCTATTGTGGTTGTGGGTGATTTCAATAGCGCCAATCTGAGAAAGGTATTGCCGGACTTCTATCAGCATGTGACTTGTAACACCAGAGGCGGTAACATTTTAGACCACTGTTACTCGCAATTCAAGGGTGGGTACAAGGCTCATTCTGCTAGTGGCTTCGGAAAATCTGATCATGCCATCTTTCTTTCACCAAAATATAAACAAATAATCAAGAGCACTCCGGTAGTCTCGCGAGAGGTGCAGAAATGGGATGTGGAGTCAGGGGAGACGCTACAGGCTGCGCTTGAGTGCACAGACTGGAGCGTGTTCCGTGACAACACAGATAACATTAATGACACGGAGACAGTGCTGGACTTTGTTCGTACTTTGGTGGAAGAAACAATCCCCACTACCATAATTAAAGTTTACCCAAATCAAAAGCCCTGGGTAGACAAATCCGTCCGTGAAGCTCTGAAAGCACGCACCACAGCATACAACGCCGGCCTGGTGGCAGGTAACATGAATGACCACAAGGTGGCGCGATACAACGTAAGGAGGACAGTAATAGAGGCAAAACGGCGCTACAGGGATAAAATTGAACTTCAGTTTGAACAGGCTGACTCCAGAGCTATGTGGCAGGGCCTCAAAACGATGACAGACTACAAAGGCACCTCCCTCAAACTGAACAGTGACATCTCCTTAGCAAATTATCTCAATACCTTCTATGCGAGGTTTGAGGCTGGTAATAACAACACCAGCCTACAAGCCACGGCAATGGGGGGGGGGGGGGGGGGGGGGGGTCTGCTGATGGAGACTCAGTGTTCAGGGTAACAGAGCATGAGGTGAGGTGGACCTTTAAAAAAGTGAATATCAGGAAGGCAGCAGGACCGGACGGCATCCCCGGCCGCGTCCTAAAAGTCTGTGCCGACCAACTGGCCCCGGTATTCACTGACATATTTAACCTGTCCTTAGAACAGGCTGTCATCCCCACCTGCCTGAAGAAGTCCACTATCATCCCTGTACCTAAAAAATCCAAGCCTGCTTGCCTCAACGACTACCGCCCTGTAGCTCTCACCTCCATAGCCATAAAGTGCTTTGAGAAGCTAGTAAAGGGCTACATCTGCTCCTCCCTCCCCATCAACCTGGACCCCCTGCAATTTGCATACCGCCCCAACAGGTCCACGGAGGATGCCATAGCCCATGTGCTGCACACAGCAGCATCACACCTGGACAAGAGGAAGGGGAACTATGTGAGAATGCTATTCATCGACTACAGCTCGGCATTCAATACCATAGTCCCCTCCAAACTCATAGCCAAGCTCAGGGACCTGGGCTTGAACTATGACCTCTGCCAGTGGGTCTTGGACTTCCTGACGGGCAGACCCCAGGTGGTGAGAGCAGGCAACTGCACCTCCTCATCCATCACCCTCAACATAGGGGCCCCCCAGGGCTGTGTTCTGAGTCCCCTCCTCTACTCCCTGTACAGACATGACTGTGTGGCTCAGTGGAGTAACAACACAATCATCAAATTTGCTGACGACACAGTAGTGGTGGGCCTGATCTCTGCAAACGACGAGAGGGCCTGGCGGGATGGTGCCAGGCCCTCCCTGAATGTCAGCAAAACAAAGGAGATGATTGTGGACTTTAGGAGGTCGGGGGTCAGGGACTACAGCCCCCTCAGCATTGACGGGGCACCGGTTGAGAGAGTGAACAGTTTTAAGTACCTCGGAGCCCACATATCCGAGGACTTGACATGGACCACACACATTGACAGTGTTGTGAAGAAGGCACGACAACGCCTCTACTTCCTCAGGCGCCTAAGGAAGTTCCAAGTCAGTCAGAAGATCCTTAAGAACTTCTACTCATGTACAATAGAGAGCATCCTGACTGGCAACATCACCTCCTGGTTTGGGAATAGCACTGCATAAGACCGAAGCAGACTACAGAGAGTGACACGTTCAGCCGAACGCACAATTGGAGGGGGGCTTCCCACCCTCCAGAACATTTACAACAAGCGGTGCAGGGGTAAGGCTAAGAGAATCATCAAGGACTCCAGCCACCCAAACAACTGCCTCTTTGAACTGCTGCGGTCAGGCAAGCGATACCGGAGTCTCAAGGCGAGCACAGAAAGACTCAGAAGAAGCTTCTATCCCCAGGCCATCAGGCTGCTCAACGAACAATAAACACTATGCAACAACCGTCAAATGCACACAGCACACACATCCACACGCACACACTCACTTTAAACAAACAACACAATGCAGCACCCACTCTCCACACTTTAGATCACCTAAACACACTTTATATTTATTGGTAAAGGATTTGCACTACAACTCGTACACCTTACTGTAAATTGTACCTAAATTGTACCTCATCCCATTTCTGCTTTGCACTATATAGTATTGTATATTAGTACATTGCATAGTATATTGTATATTGTATGGTAACTCAGTTACTTCTATTCTGCATCGAACATTGTACATATGTCTATACTGAACACTGTGACCTCTATTTTTACTTCTATTTTACATGCTATACTATTTTATTTCATACTTATCTTGTCTAGCACAGTCTCTGGAGCGTAACAGTAAGAAGCATTTTGTATAAAAGTATTCTGTACTTCTGTATGACAACTATTAAAGAAACTTGAACTTGAAACTAGAATGGGCTAGCCCATACACACACGTTAAGGGGATGCAGACCAAAGAACCAGTCCCGCATATCATTCATATATTCACAAACAACACACCAGCCCTAGACCTCAGCCCATTCACCCATGAAAAGGTAAACAAAGCCCCCCGCAATACTCCCACATTGACACTGATTGACCGTCAGCATGAATGGTTAAGAGAAGGGAAGACTGTAGACATACATCCCGCAGCGGGGAGACAAACAGAAACAGTAGCCCAGCATAGCATAGCGTTAGCCGCGCGCTCCAGGGTAACGGGGAAAACAACAGCGTTTACCCTGACATCCTGCCCCTGGCGCCGATACACAACTCGGTTGTCTCCCGGGACAACTAGATCAACATCACCAACGCCAGCATCGTCATGCCTAGTGACATCCCACAGCGGGGAACATTAGAACAGTGACCCAGCATTATAGCATTTAGTATTAGCAGTGCGCTCCAGGGCAGCCTGGAAAACGTCCAACTCAGAGGGACGTTCACCCAGACATCCTGCCCCTTCCGCCGATACACAACTCGGTTGTCCAACAGGACAACAAGCAGCATTACTAACACCAGCGTTAATGCCTGATGGCACAGAGCCTACCTGGTGCGGGTTAGCTCGATAGCTAAACACTGCACGCTGTCCCTCGAACCGCTGCCAAGAGACGAGGAACACCAGGACAGACCCGACGTGCCGTTGGAACATGCCGAGAAGATTCCAGGGGTTGGCAAATCTCCAGCGAATACTCAACATTGCGCAATTCTCCATACTTTTCATAACGCTAGTTCACAGGGTGCAAGCATCCGCCATGATGGAAACGAAATAGAGGAAGGGCGATTGGTGACCACGCCTGCTGCCTTATAGTACGGCACTGGGGCGGGGCCTGGTCAGATCCTGGGTGCATTTGTTTTTTCGTTAATGAAGTACAGTAGGTACTGGAGATGAGGTATATCTCGATGGCGAAGAGCAGGACGCGATTCGCCAGTACGACTATATAACTGGCGTTGTTTATTATTCACATGGCAGAGCAGTAACACTACAGGTCTCCTCTCACTGAGAGGCTGGGGGGAAGAGAAAGAAGTGGGAGGAGACATCTCTATTTATACTCGCCACCTGGTGGTGCTCCTGAGTGTCTCCGCCTAGAGCGCCCTCTAGTGGAAACAGTTATATATGCAGATAGACAGTTACTAGTGTAAACAGTTATATATGCAGTTAGACAGTTACTAACAATCCTACACAGAACCTCTGCCTTCAACAATGGGAGCCCAAACAACTGTCCTCACCCAGCAGTAAAACAGAAAGGGGGTAAACCAGCATGAACTAGAAGAAAAAAACTCTGTAGAGAGCAGACCTCCATCAAGACCTAACAATCTAACATAACATAACTACACTAGAAGAACACACTCCGTAGAGAGCAGACCTCCATCAAGACCTAACAATCTAACATAACATAACTACACTAGAAGAACACACTCCGTAGAGAGCAGACCTCCATCAAGACTTAACAATCTAACATAACATGTAACTGAGGGGTACAATTCCCTGACTGTATTACTAGATATGATACTTACTACCACTACCTTTGTACTTAATATTCGGCCACCCAGTACACGGCATAAATATATTATCATGAACACTCTCACGTAGATGAAACGGATCCAACACAAATGTACGAATTAGAAACAGGTCTTTATTTCCTACACAGCGATGGTGTGTAGAATAAACACTTAATCACTTAATTACATTTATGAATTGAAATAGTATGCACTTTTATGGCAAGGAGTATTCGTCGGTATATCAATAGATAATGTCCAATCTCTGAAGGCGCAGGTGGTAAATATACGACCTGGAATAGTTAAGGAATAACAGCAATGATACTTTAATGATTATAGGCTGGATACACTAGAGGGGGTTAATCCGGTCGCTTGTAAGCCGACAGGAGTAGGAGGGGGGGGGGGGTAGAATCCAGCTGCCTCGTCCGGCCAAGGGTATCCCAGGAGAACCCACTGTAGTGCCGTTCAATGCGCCGGCGATCCTTGGACCACAGATGAAAGCAGGTGGACTCTTTGTGGGCCGGCTCTCTCCGGTCCACGGGGGAGAGATGTGGAGAGACCTCGTCTTGCAGAGCGTCTCCTCACCTTGCGTCCTCTCCAGGGGGGGGGGTTCCAACACACGGTAGTGTCGGGGGTCTTTATCCATAGAATAATCAAAGTATCCAAAGCATAATCCGTGCCTGGGAAGGCGGGCTGTCGTCGGTAGAATAATCCGGTATACAGGTCCACTCGCTCGTCGGCTCTGGGGCTCCTCGGGTGCAGCTTCACATAGGGTCAACCACCCTGGGTAAGCAGCCAGTTCTCTGCCCGAAACGATGGGGTACTGACTATGGTAGTATTCTCACCGCACGAAGCACTATATATTAACAGACTATTATTAGCTTAATAGACTACGTCCAACTCGACGATATAGTGCCAAATATGACTATTCAAATATTAATATACACGATGTCTCAATACCGATGGTAGGCCGAACTTGGCCTTACTCCCACACGTGGCATCGCGGGGAGGCTTTACGTCTGTGACTCTATTGGAGGGTAAGAAACTGGACTGAAAAGAAAGTCCTACTTTAGTAGCGCAGTATATATACGCACTATGAACAAATAGTCCCATTAGTGGTGCGGTAGCCAGATTCCTACGCGGAACTAGGACTTGTTCGTACATGTCGAGCGGTACGTTTGAACTGGGTCTGAGGGGTATGGCAGCCTGGCACCAAGGTCTCGACCAATAGTAGAATGGAGACTATTATGGGATGTTCAGTAGGCTAGAATGGATATTCAATGCATATTGTACAAGGAATATACAAGGGATATCAGGGAATATTAGAGAATATACAAATACAATTAAATATATATATATATATAAATATATATATTCGGTTTAATCTGGCCCTTCACAACATAACATGTTACTAAAGTAGAGGAATACACTCTACTCAGAACTAAGTGGGTCTTGTGACTCCACAGGTCGATAACCTCTTGCTGTTTCCTGTTTGAAGTTGCTCCAAATGTCCAAAACGTGCAAATTCTGACATAATATTACAGACTACATTATAGTCTTCTGCCATGGCTGAAGCGAGGCCGCAAGGATTATTTCTAGCTCATTGAAATAATTCATTGCACCTTTTTCCAAAGACTGTTTGTTGGAAAAAGGTGGCTCAGGAGGTAGAGCGGTCGTCTGGTAATTGGAAGGTTTGCTTCCCGTGTCGAAGTGTCCTTGAGCAAGACACTTAACCCCTAATTGCTCCCTCTTATGTCACGTATGTCACTTGGAAGATAATTCCATGCCCTGATAGCCCTATATAAAACTGTTCTTTGCATACTGTTCGTATTTGCATGAGGTAGAATAATCTGCCCTCTACTTGCCCCTCTGGTAAAATGCATGTGCACATTTGAGCTGTAAATTATTTTATCTGTGATATATTTAGGACTGTGGGTTGTGATCACTTTATGAAAACAAATTAAAAGGTTGGCAGAAAGTCTTTTCTCAACACTCCGCCAACTAAGACGTTCATGCATTTGAACAACACTAGTCCTATATGAACAACCAAGAACGAGTCTTGCCGCCTAGTACAATGGAAAGTGTCTTTAGGTAATAGGCCTTATCTTTGCCCAGGTAGGCCTATAACTTCTACCACTTGCGTAAACAGTAGGTTGTGAATTGCACTGGCCAGGGTTAACTCACTAAAGGGTTAACTAAAGCTAAGACCTAGGGAGTGAGGTTCCACCAAGGAAACTATAAAATAAGGAAGGGTCATCAGTCACTGTATAGTGTGTGAACGCACATTGGTGCCAAGTGTGGAAACGTTCAGTTCGGCTGACATTGAGTTGAATGGGATTGTCAACTCATCGTCATTTAAACAGGTTATTACATCGAATGTCAGAATCATCAGCAATTTGTTGCATTGTTAACTAGCTAACGTTTTATATATTGGTTGATGTACATTTCTTCAGATAGCAGTATATTTTAATATAGGCTTCAATAGAACTGACACTAACGTCTGACACCAAGCAGAGCATAGCACGCTGGTATTCTGACGTAATGACCCTTCCTTCTTTTATAGATTCCTTGGGTTCCACCTGTGATTTTCCTCCATTGTAGCCACCCATTGAAAATCAAAACTACAAGTATTAGAGAATCAGAAATCAGAAATTTCTTTATTGCCAAATAAGCTTGCAGATACAAGGAATTTGTCTTGGTCATTTGGTGCATCAACATTAACAGACAATTAAAGTAGAATAAAATAAAATGGAATATATAAACTTATTAGAATAGAAATACAATAGAATAAAATATAGGACAGGACTGTATACAATTGTGCAGGATTGTAAGTAGGGTATACACTAAATTAGAATACAGCCACGCCGTATTGTGTAGGTTCATAATATTTGACAGATGTATATTTAATTATTATACTGTCACAACCAATAAAGGTAAATGTTTTAACTTAATCTTTGAGACTTTTTTTTGTTGGGAAGACTACAACAAAAATGATGAACAGATACTACTTTGTTTGTTGTAGCAGGGTTGTCTGACCAAATGTGGCATGATGTGACTACAACTCCCACGACTCCTTGCGCGCGGCGCTTACATGCGGAAGTGATAGTTTTTCGATCAGTGGGGAAAGGAAAACCAACGTGACTCCACTTCACATAAGAAGTAAGGTTCTGCTCTTTCTCTGGTGTCTAGATTCGCGTTGGAAGAAAAAAAAGATGGAGAACGTTTGCGTGGATAGTTTGATTCTGAAGCTCCACGACGTCGACGGGGTGAAATTCGGGGAGTACAAGTTGAAAAGTGGAATGATTACCCCGATTTACATCGACCTCAGAGTCCTGGTGTCCCACCCGTCTCTCATGAACCAGGTAAACACGTGTTGTCGTCCATGTGGATTCCAGGGTTGACACTCAAAAGCACAACGTCAGCTCATGTTTGCTAACTGCTAAACGTTAGCACTGACAGTTCATTCACTTAAAGGAAAACTCCAACATTTTGGGAAATTAGCTTATTTGCTATCTACCCTGGAGTTAGACAAGAAGATGCATACCTTTTTCTTCTCTGTGCATGCAGTAGGAGTAGGAAGACGTTGGGAACTAGGCTAATGGAGGAACCTACTTCCAGTGACTGACGCTAAGCTAGGCTAACGGTGCACGTCTTCCTACTCCTACTGTATGCACAGAGAAGAAAACAGGTATGTATCTTCTTGTCTAACTCCAGGGTAGATGGCAAATCATTTCCCAAAAGGTTGGAGTTTTCCTTTAAGTAAAAGTAAAAAACCTCACAATAGTAATGTGATGCTGAAAGTAAAGGGCCTCTGTTCAAAAGTAAAATAATAATACAGTATATAAGTATTTGTATATTGAATGTGTTTGACACATCAGGGACCCCTAGCTGAGAATATCATTGTTTTTAAGATGTGATTTGGTCCAGGATCCCATAGTCTTTAATGTATGTAAGTGGAGAGTGTGAAACCTATAATCAGAATAGACATTATTCTTGTATTCTCTCTCATTGTTCTACTTCTAGTGAATAAAATAGTAGTACAATTACTAATTTAGCTGGGGACCCCTTGGGACCCTCTCAAGGACCCCTGGGACCACTTTGAGAACCACTGTTCTATGCAACATTTTTCTTAAAAGTAACTAGTAACTAGATGGGTTCAGATAAATGTAGTAGTTAAAAAAAAAGTTAACTTTCCTAAAATTAAAATCATTACAAGTACCTCAACAATTTACTTAAGTAACAGTGTGTTACAGTACTTGAGTAGTTTTCTAACTCTGGGATTCCTCTCACCTCTTCCAAGGCCTCTTATTACATAACTCTTACTACGTTGACACTCAGGCAACCATTCTGACACAGTGACCTGAATGAATGAACACTTTATTTAACAGATTGCAGAATGGGTACAATACAGTACGGCTCAATACACACAATTGTTAAGGGGATGCAGACCAGAGAAAGACGTTTATCTTGTTTACATCAGGGTCCCCCATTTTCAATTCATACCTTCATTTGCTAGATATGTTGTCATACAAGACAGACTGTTCTCTTTGCCAGAGGCGGAAGCTGGAGCGAGAGAGAGAAAACGGTCACTATTATTCACTGCATATTCCTTTTTGTGAGATAAACTTTGGCTTTATTTCATTGAAGTTCTTCATTTTGTCATGGAAACCCCTGGGACTCCTTTTAATGACCTTTGACCCACCTTTTGAGAACGTACGGTTATGTATAACCATAGTTATGAGTATAGTGACTCTGCGTCATACTGTAATACTCTTCCATATCAGTATTAGCTAGGGCTGGGCGATATGGCCTAAATATGATATCACGATATTTTCTGACCTTTCGGCGATACACGATACGCATCACGATGTTTTTCTTTTTTTCCCCAAACAATTCATTATGAGGCTTACCAAGACAGTATTTGAGTTTGCAAGCTAACATTAAAGACAAAATAAAATACCCATGCATTTAGCATTTTTATATTATATATTAGATTTAGATTATTGGATTATTAGATTATATATTGCATATATTTAGCAATGAGATATTATATGATTTAGATATGAAATATGATGAATTGAAAATGGGGGACCCTGATGTAAACAAGACGAAAGTCTTTCGCTGGTCTGCATCCCCTTAACAATTGTATGTATTGAGCTGTACTGTACCCATTCTGCAATATGTTAATAAAGTTTTAAATCAATCAATAGGATTTTAGCATTTTTATGAAACTACTGTATATTTGTATGTCTCTAAATGTTTTGATGAATTGAAAATGGAGGACCCTTATGTAAAAAAGCCGAAAGTCTTTTTCTGGTCTTCATCCTCCAGTCAGTCCACTGTTGTTGTATTGAGCTGTACTGTATTGTACCCATTCTGCAATCGTTAATAACGTTTTCATTCATTCAATCATTCGCTTGTACCCGCCCTGCTGTTCTTAGCACCAATCGGCAAGCAGCGCTATTCTTTTTTTACTTCCTGAATGCCCTCCTTGATTTTAACGAGAGCTCAGCTCAACGACAACAACAACAGCTCACCGCAGCCGACGAGTGATTACTAGCGCACCGCAGCATGACAACGAGGCATAATGATTTTACTGCAACAAATGTTATAATAAAAGCCTTTCCATACATCTGTCTGATTGAAAACTTTATTAACAGACCGCAGAATGGGCACGCACAACTCGGCACGGACTGAGATATGAACAGTAACGCTTGCTATCTATGTCGTCATAGGACGTTGCTATGTTTGGGTAAATACGCTGATGTGTAACTATATAACGTGTAACTATATAATGTTGATGCCACAAAACGAATGCCTTTGTTAATCATAAGTACTAACTAACTTTGATGCAGTAGTGTGTGTGCGGGAGCGGCGTTGTTCAAAAGTTTGAACGGGGTGGACCAGATTGACGCGACACAATCCTCTTGGGCAAAACATCACGATATCCACGATACGTTAAAAAAGTGTATCGTTAATGAACTGTACCCGATATTTATATAATATCGTCATATCGCCCAGCCCTAGTATTAGCACTGAACACATTTTCACATGCACCTTTACACACATCATCTGTCTGGCCACACCCCCATCCGCTCCTCTACATAAGCAGGGGTGTGGCCATACTAACAGCTCCTTCCCAAGTCTTTCACCACAAAGGCAAGACCACAGGGTCCTCACTCAGTGAGTTTGACGCAGAGCGTCACTATACTCGTATAACTATGGTTATATACATAACCGTACGTTATATATCGTATAGCTCCGCTCTGCGTCATACTGTAATACAGGAGCTAAGCAGAGCGAGAGCTCGACAAATGTACCCGCTGAGGTCCCCCACAACTAGGGCTGACCTTCGAAGCTTTTTTTGGCAATTGAAGCTTCGGGGCCGAGCTTCGATTTTAATTCGAAGCTTCGAGAGAAAAAAAAGAGAAAAAATATTAATTATAATATTTGTTTTTATTTTATTATTATTATTATTTTTTTATCTTATGTTGTGGGACTTGTACAGCACCTTGGTAAACTTTGTTGTTTTTAAATGTGCTCTATAAATAAAGTGGATTGGATTAATTAATTAATTAAGTAGCCCCTTTCGTGACTGTGACGCAGCCAACAAGGTTTCACTCTGCTGCGCTGCCTGGGTGCAGTGGGGCTGCTCTCACAGCCAACGACATGACATTACATAATTATGTTGCAACCTTCGTCTATCAAGCAAACAATTATATTATATTTAATTTATAATTATATCAGACAATGCTCCTACAAAAGCAGATGATTACAATTAAATGATCCAACTTGGTAACACATTAGTCATAGCGGCATATGCATAGCCTTATTCATATTTTGTGTGGCATTGCCGTCGTGTACAACGATACTTACGTTTTTTAGGTGATTTGACAAAGTTGTTGTAGAGTTGTGATATGCCATTTTCTTCTGGCATATCTGGCACTCGGCTTTTTGGGCATTGTCTTTGCATATTTTAAAGTGTAACCACACGTCTGATGACTTCTTCGTCGACATGTCTGCTGCACATGTCCTTGTTGTTTTCAACACAGATAATCTCCACCATGTGCTTGTTGTAGAGAGGTGTAGTCGAGGTGCCGCTTACTTTAGTAAAACATTTAATTTTATAATTTTTTTAAACTTAGATTTCTTTTTTATGTTCGAAGCTTGTGCCATCGAACAAAGCTTCGAAGTATTTAAGACAGCCCTACCCACAACCATCAGACCCGGGGAGGACCCGAGCCCCCGGACCCCCCTAATGGAGGATGGGAGGGTATCGGATCCGACTGTGCGAAGAGGAGATTAGCAACTCAACGCACAGGGTGAGCAGACCGTGGGACTTACCCACGACTACACAAACGCGCAACCCACATGCCACTAGGGAACGAACGGAAGGAACAAACCCCCGTTACAACCCCTAACATCACTGGGTCAAGAGCAAAAGCCCAACCCCGTGGCAAGGCCGTAGCAGCGGAGCACGAAGGAGGACCCAGACCCAGGAAGGGACTGGACCCCCCCCCCCCCCGGAAAAGGGCGCCTGGAGAGGCCAACAACGCCGCAGCATCGAGACCCCACCAGGCGGTCACTAGTGACACCACCCCCCACATCGCCAGCGTATTCGGACAGGGCCCATCCAAGAGCAGGCCCTTCCCCCCTACAGCATGCCGCCCGAAGCACTCAAGAGGCTACACCCACAGCGGGACCAGGCAGCGGACCGGGGAGACAACCCCCAAAAGAGGTCGATCCCTCAATCCAGGCAACAGGCCACTCGACCTGAGCCTGGAGCACTGCGGACTAGACAGGCGCCAAAGGGGTCTGCTGAAACAGCACCCCGGCGGAAGGGGCGTATGCTGGCATGCTGTGCACCATGTCGCAGCCTCCACAAAAAAACCCTCGACTCTAGAGGGGCCGAGAAGGCTGACATGATTGGCAGACGTCATGAAAGGTGAGGGGGCACACTCACAGGTAGACTGGGCCAAACCCGGCCTACCCCGAGAGTTGACTCCGCTACCAACACACCAGGGAACCAACCACCCCCTTGGTTCTAACATGAGGCGGTTGTTCCTATAACCCCCCAAGAAAAAACTCAAACACAACTGCGGGTATACACTGGCTATACCGCAGTACAAGTGTTTCAGTTTTCAAGAAGGGGTTAACCCAGGCCAACAGGTAGACGAAAACAATTTAGAACCCGTGCCCGGCGGACCGGGACGTACACAGGGATGCCAGAGGAGTTCTACAAGAACCACCTCAACAGCCCCCTCCCAGCCCCGCCAAGCAGAAGAGAGGGGCGAAAAAGAATGGAGAAGGACCAGGCTCCTTCAGCACAGCGCAAGGTACAACACAACACGGACCAAGCAACAGTGAGGGGTAACACGTAGTAACATAACCACGAACATCTCCATAACGTCAAACCCTGCAACGCCCGGGCCGACCCGGCATTTTCCCCCCTGAAAAAAGCACAAGTCCCTCAGGGTACCAGAACAGCAGATCTGCGCCCCGGCGGACAACGGGTTAACTGACCTGGTCCGGCGCGACCAGAATCAGTCCCGTGTCCTAATCACGCCGCCATCCCCAGTCCCAGGAGGGGGGTAGGTACGCGTGTTGATCCAAAACATTATAGAGGGCGCCACCCAGGCGGTCCCCTTCGTACCGCGCCCAGTGGCCCACCCCAAGGGCGTGAGACCCCTCTCTACCAATGCTTTCGGAAGAGACAAACTCCATCCCAGTTGCCCCATAAAAACGCTGTTTCAATGATGAGCAACCAAGGCGCGCAAGCCCATGCGTGGTTCCTATCAGAAGCACCCAGGGCCAGCACTATGTACACGTCGAGACCCAAAACATATCAATGGACATTCTAACAAGAACCCAGATACCGTTCCTCCAAGCCGCCTGGGAGAACGACAAGAAGCCGCTTTTTTCACAGAAAAAAATACGGACATGGGCCCCATACGACACGGCTGAGGGAAAACAACACCCCGTCAACCATGCTCCATAAAAGAGGGGATGGGGAGCGACGTACCCTATGACGGGGGGAATCCCATGACTCAACCGACCATTACAGGCGAGGAGTCAGCCAGGGAACTCCCTAAACAATACCCCGTCAACCTGCTCCATAAAGGAGGGGACGGGGAACCCCCAGAGAGACTTCCCACGTGAGCAATACATTGAAAAGCTTATGTAACATTGAGCCACGTGACCAAAGGCTCAAGATACATATATACAGAGCGTAGCAGAACTCTTTGAGTTCCTATGCACCGCAACACCAACTTGACAATAACAGAGAACTACGCTAGCCACAGACGACAACACGTCTGCGAACAGGGTTTATAACAAGGTCGAGGTTTATGTGTGAACACGACACCCGTGTTTCATGTTTCAGGAAAAAAACACAGAAGATCGAGAGAGAGGGTCTATAAGACCGTGGTACAAGCTACACACACGAGTACTTCTGCAGGCCAACACTCCAGTGTTGTGGCTCAATGCCACTGTTTCAAATGTAACAGAACACACAACCCTCTCAGACAACGGTACATTTTTACCACTATAGGAAGAAACATATTTCTTCAGGACGAGGAAAGAAAAAGCCTTTCGACTGAGTGTTAGCTACAGGCCTTGCTAAGCACATATATATGTAGCGACCAGCTAAAGACTAACAAGTCCTGCTCTCCTATCAACCCCACAACTTAGGCGAGGGTTCTACACATCGTATCCCCAACATATGCAGTGAATAAACACACAGTTTGTAACAAAAAATAGTCCCTCCTAGGAGGGACCTTTTTATTATAGTAACAAATATCATATTTGCGGCGGGGAAGGGAACGGCGGGGAAAGTCACTTAGCGGCGCCTGCCGCGAACAGCGCAGTGTTTGCCCCCACGGGGAGCAGGCCCGGAGGGACGGTACTGGGGTGCCTGGTCACGACGATCCCTACCGTCACCTCCAGGCGTGGGTTGGCTGGCTGTGGCGGTCGAGGCACTCTCTCTCCTCCTGGCCTTCCTGGCCGAAGGTCCAGCAGTGGTGGCGACGGTCGCGGGTCCCCGACGACGTGGCCTCCGTCGAACCTCACCGGCAACATCGGGTGGGGGAAAATGTGGCTGGAGCACTGCACGCTCCTCCTCCATGTCCCTGCAAGCAGCTGTCATCGGCTGCATTGCCGACCCGAAGAGCCCAGCATCGGAGAGGGGGGCCGTGAGCAAGGGAAGTCTTTTCCGCTCCGGCACCCACGCCTGCTCCAGCCAAAGGTGGTGCTGGGTTAGAGTGGCCAGGGCGCGTACTTTCCCGGCGGCGATTGCCTGCAGCTGTATCAGGTGCAGGATGGCTCCAGCCGCCTGGGCGTGCAGGAACTGATGGTGTTCGTCCAGCACCGCGCCGCCCGCCATCATCCCTGACATGAAGCGCGCCAGCTGCGCGATGTTGGATGTCGCAGCTAGGCTCTGTGTCGGGGCGATGAATGACTTGTCACTCCAGTTGGCCAACCGCCTAGCCGATTTCCCTTGGGGAACCGGCTTCCGCAACGGCTCCCACACCACCTCAGGACAAAGGAGAGACGCCATCGGGCTATCAAGCCGAGGCACCCCTTCCTTCAGTCCCTCGATCAAACCCACCACCCGCGTGACTTGCATGTATGCCGCGGGTAAGGCCAGTGATGCGGGAGATTACCTGTCCCTGACGCACGTAGGCCTTCATTGAGGGGAAGAATGGGCAGACAACGCCCGTCTCCCTCACAGGACGACGTTGCCATAGACCTATCAAGTCATCGGGCACAGGTGCAGGCAGTGGCTGCGGCAACGGCACGCCATTAGCGGCTGCGGCTGCCGCCATGAGCTCCGGGAACAGTAGAGGAGTGGATGGGGGTGTGGCCAGACAGATGAGGTGTGTAAAGGTGCATGTGAACATTTATTCAGTGCTAATATTGATATGGAAGAGTATTACAGTATGACGCAGAGCGGAGCTATACGATATATAACCACTGTTCTAAGTAGCTCAGTCGTTTTAGGTCGGCCCTTTTTAAAAGCATGGGTCATCTTGGGAAGGTTACCGAACTTTGGAGACCAGACAGACTCACCTGGGATTCCTCCTAGTGAAAGATCTTGTAACGTCTACCCCCTGTTACCCCCTGTCATGTACTGTGAAAACACAATGACCTAAAGATTTGATGCACCGATGTGAAAATTGTGGCCGATACCGATAACCGATATTAATATTGCTGTTTTGGCCGATACCGATATTTACCAATGTCGATATCTCTGTATAGAAAACACTTTTTTATGATAATCAAATAAAGAGCTATTTTCCAAAATGCATAATTTTTTTACTTTAGTAACTTATTTTCAGAAATGACTGATATTTTGAAACTATTTAAGGGCAAAACATGTAAAAAAAAAAAAAAAAAAAAAATAACACTTTGGCTGCCTAAGGTTAAATTCATGATATACCATAGATTGCCAGCGCTATTTGTCTATGGAGAAAGTCCCCTTCTTTGCAGGGCTATAACTTTTTAAATTCTATTGCTACATTGCCATTATTAGGGCCCATTCAAAGTCCTATATGTATTGTTCATTGTGTAGCAACGTTAAACTTTTTCATTCACATATTCATAGTAAAGTATGGTCTAATGCAGGGGTGGCCAACCAGTCAGAGACTAAGAGCCACAAAGAAATGACTGTGGTACCACAAAGAGCCACACCATATACCAGCGTTTCTCAACCTTTTTTTTTCAGTCACGGCACCCTTCATGTGTTTATAGGTCTCACCCTCTGGCCTCTGAAGTTGCTAATGTCTTTTTTATTTGGGCCTCACAGGGTTAAAAGTACCCTGTGAGACCCACGGTTGCAAAATTACAAAATCACTTTTAGCCATTTAAAAAAATAATGTTTATTTAAAAAATGTTAAAGGGGAAATTTTACTATTTCTTTCACTATTTGGGAACTTTTACACAATTCCTGTGAGTCTATGGAACACCTAGGTTTTTTTCAAAAAAATGCATTGTTTTGTATTTCTAATCAAGTACTAAAAACCGCATTTTTCTACCTTAAGATCTTAAGCCGTTTTGAGGCTGGGCTCCAACCACTGTGTGGCCTGGTGCCAACTGCCACATCAACTGCCACATTATTATGCAGCTGAGAAATCTCTGACATCACAGATATGCACATTTTCAGATGACTCAGTTCAGTGAGGGTGAATATTGTGAGAGGAGAATTGGAAGAATTCGCCAATATGAGAATTAGAGACATATATCCTATTAATATAAGTCCACATAGCTAAGAAACAATGGTAAACACTGAAAAAAGCCATTTATAAGATAGTTCCCCTTTAAGCACATGTATAGTCAATTGGTCCTGTTGTTCAGCCTCACAATGCTATTTGATAGTAAATGTGTTTATATGTCCCACCCTCTGGCCTCTGAAGTTGCTAATTTCTTTTTAATTTGGGCCTCACAGGGTTAACCTCTTAAGCCCGAGATATACAGTAAAAGTGTATATTTTCAGCATTATGTTTGTTTACCAATTATTTGAACTGTTATTAGTGAAATATAAGATTATAGAAATCTCAGGGCATTGAGTCGGAAACCGGTGCATATTGACAGGAGGAAGTGGCACAGCCAAAAGTGAGTGTAGTCTTTTGAAGGAAGAGACTCAGGGCTTTCAAATTTCGAAAAACTACCCTACCCAGCTCACACCAGCCCCTGTCAATCATCTGACTTCTGGATTTACTTTTTAATTTCTCTTATTTTTTGGGATTATCTCCCACAAACCTGAACGTTATTGCCATAAAACAGAACGCAGTTAGTTTCTCTACCTTTCTGTGAACGTCTTGCAAAAAACGGTGTTGCAATATGATGAAAAATGGTGGAGAAATTTACATTATAAAAAAGATGGCAGAATTCAGTACTGTATCTACAAAACCTTCTGTTTAATCATCTTCCCTTTATTCATTTGCTTAGATTTTTCAGGTCTGGTCAATTTTAGCATGGTGTTATTTACAGTCAAAGATATTTTTTTTTTAAATAGAATTGATATTCTCCTTTGGTTCATTACAATTTACTCAAGCCTAGTAACAGACACACTATTTCTGACACTGATCCATATATGTCCCTAGATTCAGATACCAAGAACATGCAAATGGACCATTTAAAAAAAAAAATTTAAATGTTTATTCTATGTCCTTATGGAATGAGTGACATAAAATAAAAAAAAGTAAAAAAAAAAAAAAAAAATGTTATGGATGGAAGAGCCGCACATTGACGGGCAAAGAGCCGCATGCGGCTCGCGAGCCGCGGGTTGGCCACCCCTGGTCTAATGTATAAGTATGTTTTCATCTCTTTCTGCAGCTTTCTCCAGAACGTGATATATAGCCCCAAATGCATTATATTGATGATGAAATACAGTTTGATGGCAATCAGCGCGATATAAAAAATTCCAACTAGACGTACTTCTAGAAGTTACTACACGTCATCTGATGTTGACCGGATGGGCGAGGGGGCGTTTATAATTCCGTGGGCAGCGTTATACCAATCATCTAATGTGGGTCAAATGTTGATAATAGCAGTTAGTATCGAAGACGGTAACGTTACACGCTCAATAGGGGTGGACGGTATAAACGGTATACGGTATAAACGGTATGAATTTGCTCTACGGTATGGATTTTGACTATACCGTGTAACCGTAAAATAGCAATTTTAGCAATAGCAAACTCTAAAATAGCAATGACGTCATGTAACCACAGCGCGACTATTTCACTCGCATTTGCCCCTAAAAATAGATAGAATTAGTCATAGATAATAGATATGTGCAAACTGGAAAAAGTTATTTAGGAGGCTTCGCGCAGTGGGCGTGCCAGCCCCTACCGCACGCATGTAAACACGGGTCTAGTAGTCTAGTGGGACGCGACACGGGAGGACGGCGGCGTCTCCCTGAGCTAACGTTAGCTTAGCTACCGTTACAAAATGACCCAGTCAACTATTCACTTTTAGTTTAATACATGATGAGGCATTGTCTAACCGAACGGTATCTAGTCGGCCAGCTACCGATAGCTCCTGACATCAATAAACGCTCCACAAAGTCTAGTAGACTAGAGACGTGTATGCTACCTGTTAGCTCACGTTAGCGCAAGTTAGTTCACCGTTCAAAACGAAATGTCCCATTGAACTAAATAATTCACTGAGGCGTTGTATTAATGTTATATATCCGGTAGGGCTGACCTTCGAAGCTTTTTTTGGCAATCGAAGCTTCGGGACCGAGCTTCGATTTTAATTCGAAGCTTCGAGAAAAAAAAAAAAAAAAAATTTTATATGTTTTTTTTATTTTTTTTATCTTATGTTGTGGGACTTGTACAGCACTTTCGTAAACTTTGTTGTTTTTAAATGTGCTCTATAAATAAAGTGGGTTGGATTAATTAATTAAGTAGCCCCTTTCGTGACTGTGATGCATCCAACAAGGTTTCACTCGGCTGTGTGATTTAATTCAAGGTGGATCGCTGTTGTCGTTTGAACAACTTCAGATTTCATGGGAACTACCAATCCCCCAAATCAAGAATGTTTAAGATGAATGAAGTAAGATTTTGATTATTTGAAATATGGCCTGTGTAGACTAAACTATGCACAGAATTATGTCAGTCTACAAGGTCCGGATTCTACATGGTCCGGCAATGTAGACTAGTAGAGCCATATGAAATCCGTAAAATCTTTTTCCAAATTCCATTTTATTTTTTTCCAAATTCAGTTTTTTCCGTTTTAATATTTCAGAATTCTGTATTTTGCTTTGTACGCTCATTTTACCATCAGAAATAGTGTCTAATAAGTGGGAATGAATAAATGTCCACAATTTAATAAGATATAACAGTCCATTTAATAGGGCTGTCTTAAATACTTTGAAGCTTCGAAGCTTCGTTCGATGGGCATGGGATTCGAATATGAAAATAAAATTTGATTATTAAAAAAATAAAATAAAAATTATATATATTTTTGCAAAATCAACTCTGCCTCTCTTTGTTAACTACAACAAGCAATGCCGTTTGTTATTTAAGATGAGGTCGGACTCGGCACTGACAGATTTGTGTTCATTGTGCTGCTTTTATAAAGCCTCAAATGACTGCTTACAATATTTCATGAAAGCAAAGTGTTTTGTTTGTCTAAGATTTTAAAAGGTTTAAACTTTACAGCACTGACAAAATTGACAAAGTGCTGTACAAGTCCCACAACATAAAAAAAAAGTAAAAAAAAAAAAAAAAAAAATTATTTTTTATTTTTTTATAGTGGATTCCATTTTTATTGCTCAATTCCGCGATTCCGTCCGCGATTCCGTGATCGCGGATTCCATATGGCTCTAATGTAGACCTTGTAGACTCCACTACAGACCAATTATCAGTGAATGTTCATGCATTTTTAAGAAGGGCAACTTCCACAAAAAAACAAAGAACTCACCAAAACATCTCAGTAGCACCTTATCTAAATGTTATATTTCATATATGGAGATTCATATTTATTTATGTATTGCATGCATTTCTACATTTTATTTCCTATTTTGTTTATTCATCCCAGTATCTTTCTTTCTTATGTGTGGAATTCTACAAGGCGCGCGCACACACTAAGGCTGAGCCCGAACGTTCGAACGTTCGAACGTTCGAACGTTCGTTCGTTACGCTGACATTCGGACTTTAATTAATCGGTTCGAATGATCGGTTAAAAAATAATAAAGGATGCGCACGGGGTTGAGGTGATGTGAATGCGAGGCGCTCGGCTCAACCAGTATGGTCTGCCGGGCTGCAGCGGGATACTATTTCTCAACCAGAGCTCTATTTTGATTGACAGGCGATTCTGCCAATTACGTCACACCGCTTGCACCCGCCTCTGCTGTTACCACCAATCGGCAAGCCTCAACAGACTTACCGTAGCTACCGGGGAGCCGTAGTTAGCTCCCCGCCGAGGAAGTAATCGGAATGCAGAAGGATCATTAATGAATACCATCCTTTTTCGGCCACGGAGCGCGAGCTTCATGGCGGGAGGTGGTTGCGTTGGAAACAACAGCAGGCGCACGGTGGACAGACCCATCCACCGTCTACCTCGGAACGGTGGTAGGGCGGACGGGCGGCTGCGGCAGGCGTGTTGGGAGCCCGGCCGTTCCGAGGTAGACGGTGGACGGGTCTGTTGAGCCGAGGCGTGCGCCTCTCCTCCCGGCTCCCCTCCCCGTCGACCAAGAGTGAATACATGTTATTGAACGTGTAACACTAACGTTAATGCCACAAAACTAATGCATTTGTTTATCTAGCCCCTTACGTGACTGCAAGGGCTATTGTTTATCATACTTTGATTCAGTAGCTTGTTTATTTTCTTCTGAGTGCTTTGTTTAATTACATGTTTACATGAACAGCCACCACTGTAAACATGTTTTTCACCAATAGACTATGCAATGCCGCCCTCCGTAGGATCTATAATAATACAATAAAAAAAAAGATTATTATTAAAAAAATGAAAAAAATAATTTTATTACATTTTTTTTTTATTAAAACATTTTAAAAAACGAACGTTCGAACGTTTGTTCGATAAACCCTGGCGAACGTTCGAACCCTAAAAACAGGGTTCGGGCTCAGCCTTAGCACACACACACACACACACACACACACACTTACACACACTTACATTTAGTCATTTAGCTGACGCTTTTATCCAAAGCGACTTACAAGTTCTGTACGACAAGACAGCAAGAAGGGTACAACTCTATCAGCTGAGTAACAATGTTCATCAAAGTGTTGCGTGTTACAGTGTAGGTTAGTTTATTAGGACAAGTGCATGACAGTAAGGTTAGTCACGGTTAGTTTTTTTTTTTTTTTTTTTTTTAATCATTTCAGATAATGGTTGAAGAAGTGAGTCTTTAGTCGACGGCGAAAGATTGGACAGGATTCGGCTGTCCTAACTGGGATGGGTAGTTCACACACACACACACACACACACACACACACACACACACACACACACACACACACACACACACACACACACACACACACACACACACACACAAATCGAAGTAAAAAAAAAATGTGAAAAAAAAAATTTTGAAAAAAGAATTAATATTATTATTATTTTTTTTTTTTTACTTCGATTTTTTTTTTAATGTTCGAAGCTTGTGCCATCGAACGAAGCTTCGAAGTATTTAAGACAGCCCTAATATCCGGCTAGCAGTAGCTACAGACCTGCTCCTGATATCAATGTCTTATAACACTGATTCGATGCGTATTCGAGCTGAGGGCTTGCTGAGCACACCAATAGGGTCCAGGTGCAGCGCCGGAGAATCCTGGCCGTAGCTCTGCTCGAGGCTACTCGAGTATAGGTCCAGGTGCAGCTCCGGAGAATCCTGGCCGTAGCTGGAGGCTACTAGAGTACACACAGACAGTGGAGCTTGTTGCGTGGTGGCGATGTCTCGCAGATAATACAAGTACAAGTCTAATTATATAATATATATATTTTATAAAAAAAAAAAAAAAAAATTATATTAAATTAAATTTTTTTTGATCAAAATGATGATACCGTGATATATACCGTTACCGTCTATGCTTCAAATTATACGTGATATAAATTTTAGACCATACCGTCCACCCCTAACGCTCAAACTCACCCCAGTCTCCGCGCGCCGTTGGGCGATCATCGTAGAGTAGAAATTCTATCATTATGGGATGTCGATTTACCCGGTCCATCTCCAGCTTGTATAATGGTATATACGTCCAAATCATGTTGTTTATCGAGTTATTGGCAATCGATCGCTATGTAGCGTGACGAGCCAGAGTCATGGGACATGTACCGAGTGGCCGGAAGCAATACGGACGTCTAGCACAACCTCTATGGCACATCCTGTTTAAGCGATTGCGCCTATTGGCCACCAGATGGCGCTCCTGAACCGCCAGAGAGCTCAGTGGGTCCTGCTGGTGGATCTCAGGCCAGCGGAGGGGACATATGAATCCGATCGCAGATTTTTTAAATATTGATATAAGGACGACGTAAAGCGTCCTCCGGCAACTTGAGCATGGCCGGGAATGACGTCTAAAGACGGTTCCCGGCACCCAAAGTGTTAATATCAGCCCTATCTTGATATCGGACCGATACCGATGTGTAAAAAAACTGCCATATCGGCGGCCGATATATCGTGCATCACTACACAAGACAGAAAGTTGTGTTGTGTGAACACACTACAGTACAGCGATGGATCTGGTGATTTTAATGTCAGGCTTTAATAGCAAATTACATGAACCCTTTCACTACCACCCTACAAAGGGCTTTCACTACAATGTCCTCTCTCTAGTCTAGGACATGACTTTCACACATGAACTATGGACACTGGCCAGACAATCAGGTGTGGGAATTACCTTGAGTTGCACTTTCACACATGTAGCTGGCTCCTAAGTAGAGTGAGGGCCTGGCACAGAAAGAGAAAATACTAGGCATGGGCAAAACTCACAATCACTGGGAACCATTTATTGCATGTAGATTTTTATACATACGGGATACATAATGACCTATTATTTTACATCAGATTTGCATATATGGGATGGAAAATAATAAATGTTTTTCCCCATAAAAATTCAGATGTAATCACAAGAACTGGCATTTAAGGGGTTCAAATTCTGAAAAGGAATTCAGGTGAGGACTGAAGTTTTTGAATTTTTTTTAATGATACATGAATAGGTCATATTTCTATGCCAGGGCTGTACCTAGCATGCCATTCAACGGTGTAACAGTTAACACTTTGAATGCCACTCACGGCTTTTCTCTGGTTTACCCCCCGACCATTGAATGCCACGTCACAAGTATTCTGGGTTTATTTTTATATTTTTTTTTTATTAGCGTTCTGAAATCATATTGCATCAAGCGAGCCTACCGTTCCAGGCACTGCCAGGCACTGCCGGCGCTCAGATGTGAAAAAAGCGCCCCCTATCGTCTCCCAGATGGTAAATCACCCTTTTGGATTGGACTCAATGAAAGTGAATTAGGGCTGGGCGATATGGCCAAAAATGATATTGCGATATATTTTGGCTATATCGCGATACACGATATATATCGCGCTATTTTTACATTTCCTCTAAATCACTTAAAAATGCTTGATTTAACCCTTTGATGCATACAGTCACACCAATATGATGATTATAATAAGTCCCTGCAACATATGTTTGCATTATTAAACCATGAAGATGCTTTAAAAAATTATTTAATGAAAATGTACTAAGAGTAGTCTACTGACACACTAATAAAAAAAATTATTTACATCTAAGACAATTTATATAAAAACTCTTGGGTGCCTAAGACTTTTACACAGTACTGTGTTTTCTATCCACTTTAGCCAAACACACACACATATATATATGTATATATACACACCAGCGTTTCCGTTAGCCGGTAATTACCGGTATTTGACCGGCAAAATATGTTGAAGTCCGAATATTTAAATCTCTCCGGTCATAATGTCCGGTGAAAATAATTTCTCTAAGCACAATTTTATTATTTGAATTGTATTAAAATAGGCTAAAATTAAATAGCCTATGCGATGAACGAAACAATCATTACATGTTGCTTCACTCTGATAAAGCGCGGATGGCGCCGCTCGGATGTGAATCTTTTTTTCTTTCTTTTTTTGAGCCTGGCCGGCCACCATAACGACAAACAGGTATACGAGCGAGAGAGAGAGATGGCCAAAACAAGCTAAGCTTAACAAATATTTCATGAAACCAAGCACAAGCAGGTCTAATAATAATGACAACGAAGATGAGTCTTCTGAACTTGAAGTCACAGAGACCGCTGATGCCGTGGTGAAAGAAAACAGAAACAGAAATGTCGAGCGTTCAGGCCCGAGTGGAAAGTTTAATTCTCCTGGCTGAGGTGCGACATTATATCCACATTTTCCAGTTCACTGATCCAGCCGGGGTTACCACAGTTCATTCTGGAACCTCAGATCCCCGCTGATCATGGAGTTCTACAGTATCGCGTTGGATCCATACACGTATCGATTTTTTCGAATGGTGATCACCAGGAATTGGAATATACCAGTTGGATTAGGGCTGGGCTGGGCGATATGACCAAAAACGTTATCGCGATAAAATTATAAAATTATTTTCATATAATTCGATATCGATAATTATCGTCGATATAATGTCCGTCAAGTTTAATTAACTTCTTATGCTGCTGCGAATGTCTCAAGTCGAGTTGATGTCGTCATCAGTCCGCGCACGTTACACGTTAAGCAAGCGGAGTATCTCATGACAATAAATATGACACTAAAATACTCTCTTCCGCCACAATATATTGAAACGAACTGTATACCCCACACTACTATAAACGTGGCCTCAGAATTCAAAACACACACATACTCGGCACGTAAATATATAAAACGTCGCCGTGCAAGCTAATTAGCCTAGCAAGCCTGTAGTATCTAAGCGCTGTATTCCATGACAATGTGCTAAATATTACACTAAAATACTCTCTTCCGCCACAATATATTGAAACGACGTCCACTGTATATCCCCACTACTATAAACGTGGCCTCAGAATTCACGTCACACACATACTCGGCACGTAAATATATAAAACATCGCAAGCTAATTAGTAGGGATGGGTACCTTTCACATTTGAACAGATACCGGTACCGGTACCGGTACCTGTGAATCGATACCGGTACCCAACGGTACCTTTTTTCGGTACTTTAAAAAAAATAAAAAATAAATAAAAAAAAATATTTTTTATTATTTTTTTTTTTTACTTTTTTTTTTTTTTTTTTTTTTACTTTTTTCTTTTCATGTCAACGTTCACACGCACAATATATGCTTACCTAGGATTTGACTTGATTCAACAACAAAGCAGTCGGAGCAATGACAAGCCGAAAACTGTCGAAATTTAATTTACCTACCTCAGTCGTAAAAAAAAATCCAAACTTCAAATAACTACAATTTCGACAGTTTTCGGCTTGTCATTGCTCCGACTGCTTTGTTGTTGAATCAAGTCAAATCCTAGGTAAGCATATATTGTGCGTGTGAACGTTGACATGAAAAGAAAAAAGTAAAAAAAAAAAAAAAAAGTAAAAAAAATAATTAATAAAAAATATTCTTTTTTATTTTTTTTTTATTTTTTTTCGGTTTCTCACTTGATTCGATACTCGGTAGTACCGACGTGTTTCGGTTCGGTACCTCAAAAGTACCGAATTCGGTACCCATCCCTACTAATTAGCCTAGCAAGCCTTGTTGAGTGAGTCCTACCTCCTTCCGGGTATATTTCGCTCTCGGCCATCTCCTTCACTGATTGGTTGTTAGCTGTTGTGCGTAAACACGTCATCACGTAACGTTGGTTGTTGTTAGTGAGTGAGCTGAGCCGAGGCTGAACGGAGCCAAGCTTGGAAAATCGATATATCGAAACTTTGCGACCACGTTTCATGTTTATTTCGAGGAAATAATTTATCGCGATAGTTATTGTTATCGTTTTATCGCCCAGCCCTAAGTTGGATACCATCTGATGTCCAGGGCTGTACGCTAAGCTTTTTCACTAGGGGCACACTTGCCCCTAAATGAGAAATTTAGGGGCAAATTTTTAAATAACTATTTTACCATTATAGTAGGGCTGGGCGATATGGCCTCTAAATGATATCGCGATATTTTGACATTTCCTCTAAAGCACTTAAAAATGCTTGATTGAACCCTTTGATGCATACAGTCACGCCAATATGATGATTATAATAAGTCCCTGCAACATATGTTTGCATTATTAAACCATGAAGATGCTTTAAAAAATAATTTAATGAAAATGTACTAAGAGTAGTCTACTGACACACTAATAAAAAAAATTATTTACATCTAAGACAATTTATATAAAAACTCTTGGGTGCCTTTTACACAGTACTGTGTTTTCTATCCACTTTAGCCAAACACACACACACACACACACATATATATATATATATATATATATATATATATATATATATATATATATATATATATACACACACTACTGTGAGAAAATAATAATCACACAGACTTAATGATTTTAGAATATTTCAGATAATGAAATTAAATGTTTATATCATCAACTATCCAGTTAGTATTTATACTGTGTGTAACATTTGGCTACTTTAAATAATTGAATGTAGAGAGAGAGAGAGAAAGAGAGAGAGAGAGCGAGCCCCCCTTCGGGTTTTGATCGTCTAAGCTGCCGTAGGTGATGACGTCACACTCTAATGTAAACAGGAAGAGATGGAGACACACGGAGATGGGAATTGAATGATATACAGAAACGAATAACCAATAAATATGAAGTTATGTTTAAACTTCTGTTGTCAAGCGTTGTCAATATAACCCACCCCCTTTCCTCACGAATGGAACTAGTCTTGTGGAGTCCGCTTTGACCGTTTTCCAGGGTTAGCAGAGATCGCTAGTTAGCTTAGCATAATCCTAATGGAGACCTTGGTTAGAAGCTACCGTTAGCTCATTGCTCGTGTCAATTAAATTGCATGTTATTAAAGGTCCGCGCTGATCAGTCTAATGAAATTACAACCGCAACATTATATTGCACTGTACAGCCCTGGTTGTAGGCTAATGTTTTACTACAATTTGTATGGATTAATTTAGGAGTGAAATGCGAATGAAGGGTTGAAATCACCACTCGCAAGCTTGCCCCCAGATATTATTTTAAACTTGCACGGACCAAATTAGGGGGCAATTTGCGATCATATCATCGCAGTGTACAGGCCTGATGTCAGGTAAGGACTCTATGTTATCAGTGTTAGGATAATCAGAGTAAGTTTGATGAAGTTATAAGCTGTTTTGTGAAATGTCTTCTTTCGGTTTCACTGTAAAAGTCCGAGAGGAAATCAACAGGGCGATTATATTAATGTGCTTGCGTGCACGTATAATATTGATCATCTAGCGTTTATTTGAAAACGATTCATAAAAAGGCCGACGAATATCAACGTTGTGGAATATTCCACTAAAAGACGATTTTCATAGAATGCTCCAGAATGAGCTGTTTTTTATCTGAAAACGGGGGCTTTTCTAAATGCTCTGAAACGGAAACGACGCGATAAACAGCCTTGACAGCACTGACTGGAAAATAGTCTTTGATAATGCGATGGGCAGATTAGACACATAGCCATAATTTAAAACATAGATTAGGCGATATTAACGTTAACATTGGCGCCGATGGTGGCATTCAGCCGGTAAAAAGGAAAACCAGGCTGACCGGAATTTCTCGAATATGTCCGGGGATAGAAATCTTGCAGGACACCCAGACCGGCACGAATATGTTCTAACGGAAACGCTGATACACACCCTACTGTGAGAAAATAATAATCACACACAAAGGTATAATGGCTTATAGCAGACTTAATGATTTTAGAATATTTCAGATAATGAAATTAAATGTTTATATCATCAACTATCCAGTTAGTATTTATACTGTCTGTAACGTTTGGCTACTTTAAATCATTGAATATAGAGAGAGAGAGAGGGGGGGCGAGAATGAACAAGAGAGCCAGCCCCCCCCCCCCCCTCAGGGTTTGTTCTAGGTTCGCGCTTTGATTGTCTAAGCTGCCGTAGGTGATCACGTCACACTCGAATGTAAACAGGAAGAGATGGAGATGGAGACACACGGAGATGGAAATTGAATGATATACAGAAACGAATAACTAATAAATATGAAGTTATGTTTAAACTGCTGTTGTCAAGCGTTGTCAATATAACCCACCCCATTTCCTCACGAATGGAACTAGTCTTGTGGAGTCCGCTTTGACCGTTTACCAGGGTTAGCAGCTATCGCTAGTTACCTTAGCATAATCCTAATGGATACCTTGGTTAGCAGCTACTGTTAGCTCATTGCTCGTGTCAATTAAATTACATGTTATTAAAGGTCCGCGCTGGTCTGTCTAATGAAATTACAACCGCAACATTATATCGCACTGTACAGCCCTGACTACACTAACGTTAGCCTATAGCTCCGCTGTCCCTGCTACACTCGGGACCAATACACTAACGTTAGTCTATAGCTCCGCCGTCCCTTCTCGAGGAAAGCACTGCGAGTGTCTCTCGGCCGCGGGCGGCGCCATATAAACTAAATACTCGATGTTCGCGATATAGTACAGTACTACATCTCGGGTAGAACAATCCGCGATACATCGAGTATACTGATACTGGTATGTCTGATATGGATATATTATTAGAAGATTGAATAATTGGTTGATATAAACGTAGATAATGCATAAAAACCTAAATTGTATATTATACTGTATTGTACTATGAATTGATTAGGAGTATGTCTTGTTGTTTTTAATTTGTCTGTATGCCATGTGAATGTCTGAATGTATAATGTAAGTCTGTAACTGTATTTTATGTGTTATGACCTCAGGAAGAATAGCCACAGCACTGCTGGGATCCAAATAAACTTAAAACGTAACCGCCAATTAGGGATAGGCGATATGGGCAAAATATCATATCATCAATATCTTAGTTTTTAAGGTATTTGACAGGGGAGGAAATTAGGCCACTTTACTCGCCAAATGCGAGTATTTTTTACGTTTGGCGAGTAATTCATGAAGAGCACTCGCCAGTCTGGCGAGTACTAGTAATTACAAAACAAAACAAAAAAATCATTCTGCAATCTGCTGATTTGCTCACTGGCACAAGCCGAACTCTGACTCCCCCCTTGATTCCTCCCATTTGCGCCTCATAATAATCCAACCATAACCAATGAACATCATCGTTGTACAGATGCGCTCTAAGCTCCTCCAATGAACACTCATTTTCTAGAAGATGCCGCCCATCAAGGGGAAGTGGACAAATCACTGCGCGCGGACCTAGAGCTGCCGCGGTATTGCTGTTTTCCTTACCGCACAAATTTGCAAAATATTTCCTACCGCGCGGTTATTACAGCACGCACAAAAAAAAAAAAAAAAAGTTTGAATGAATTTTTTTTTAGTAGTAGTCTACTCTTTATAGCATATAGCCTGCCTCTAGTCTAAATGTCTATCTTTAGAGGATGACTTTGCAGCATGAATATTGTTTGGGATTCGGCAAGCACGCATTAGTTATTGAAAGTGAAACTCTGGTCGTGCGCAGTTCACTCGGTGTCGCGGGCAGGGCTGGTTACCCCCCCGACCCTTTCTTCTTATTATTACTATAAAGTTACTACTTTATAATAAAGGCATTCGTTTTGTGGCATTAACATTATATAGTTATACGTTCAATAACATCAGCGTATTTACCGGACGATAGCAAGGCAAGCAATACTCTATTCATATCTCAGTTCCTTTCTTTGCTCAGAGCGTGCTGAGTTGTCCCATTCTGCGGTCTGTTAATAAAGTTTTCAATCAGACAAGTGTATAGAACGAAGGGCTTTTATTATAACATTCGTTGCAGACAGTAAAATCATTGTCTCGTTTAGTACTCCTGAAGAGCGATGGTAGTCCACTCCGGCGGAGAGTTAAAGCTAACGTTATTAGCAGTGTTGTGATGAGCTGACATTCAGGACGTAAAAAACGTGTGACGCGTCTCTCTTCTGACCAATCAGTGGTCTGCAATGTTTCACGTGACTTTTCTGGTACCCAATAGGGTCGCTTGGAACCTCGATAGAGAAGTAGGGTATATCTGCAGAGCCGCAAGCCCAACGAGAGGAGGGTAATTGATTATTATTATTATAAAAAACAGCGGTGACGCGGTATTCAGCCTACTCTGCGGTGGCCGTGATGTAACAGCGATACCGCGGTAATGCGGTAATCGCGGCAGCTCTACGCGGACCTACAGACTCCTGCCACCGGCTTGACAACGTAGACAAACTTAGACAAAAACACATCAGTGGATGAAAATAATTGCATGTAGAGTCGTCGCTTTCGGATATCAGTGCGGTCTGACATGGGGGCGAACAACAGCATGCGACGCGTCTCCTTCGAGTCGGATGAGAATGACAAGTCAACCAGCATTAGCCGGCTAGCTACCTAGCATGTAACAAGCTACCATAACGCGCGTTCAACATAGTGGACTATACTGAGCGGCTTTGCTTAAATGCAGCCGAGTGACATTTTATTATTACCGGGTTTCCCCCCATATCACCACTCGCCCATATGCCCTTCACAACGGTGATGTTGTCATACTTGGCATTCAGAATACACCTGCTGAACCCCTAGCGTTGTCGATTCGGTTCCAATGTATTGTCATCTTACAGCACAAGTACAGTACAACCAGAATACATTTGGCATACAACCAGAGTGCAAATGTAACAAGTCAAGTTGTTTTATTTAGCTATTACATTACAGTGAAATGCTTGGTTCTTTCACTGCCCAACTCAGTCCAACCTAGTCCAGCCCAGCCCAGCATCTTTCACTGCCTAGTTCAGCCCAACCCAGTTCAGAATAGTTCCCTCTTTCATGTTAATATGTGATATCCTAATATTTTGAAGAGTAGAGACAGTGTGATTAATACATGTTGTATGCTAATATTGTGAAGAGTAGAGACTGTTATTAATGTTTTATGCTAATACATATTTTAAAGAGTAGAGACACGGTGTGATTTTTACTATGATTGAAAATCAATTTAGACGAAGACATACAAAGAAGTAATTATCACAATTAGCGATTTTTTTTTGGCTGGTAAAAAATCAGTTTGTCTGGTAAAAAAAAATCAGATACTCGCCAGTTGGCTGTTGGAAAGTTAGTTTCCTCCCCTGGTATTTGACAGTATTTTGTCTTCCAGTACAAATTACAATGTCTTATGATGTTGTATTTTTGCATCATGTGTGGTCTAAAAATTAATAATGGGGACAGTTCTTGTAATTGATCTAGTATTGAGGGACATCACTTCAGCCGGCAGTCGCAAAGCAGGCTGCGATATAGTCACAATGTAGTTGCAATGTAGTCACAATATAATCACAATGTAGTCACAATATAGTCACAATCAGGGCACGAAATTAGAGCCGCCACCCGCCATTGGCCGGCAGATTTTAGGTTTGGCGAGTGAGACTGAGAGGTCTGTCCGCCATGTGGCGGGCAATCAAATAAATGTGAAAACCGATCGAAAAACATGATCCAATTCTTAGCGGAGTTCTCACTCGCTGACTTCTGAGCACACAGACATGCAGCGCACTGCTCCTCCTCCTCCTGCCCCTCCAAAACCCGTGTAAACACAGAGGCTCATATTGCATCGGGCAGTCTGCTGACTGCTCTAGTCTAGTGGGACCTCCGTCAGCTAACGTTAGCTACCGTTACAAAATGACCCACTATTCACTTTTAGTTTAATACATGAGGCATTGTCTAACGTTATCTAGCCGGCTAGCTACTGATAGCTCCTGATATCAACAAATGCTCCAGCAATAGTTTAGTAGTGCATGATACCTCCGTTGGCTAGGTAGCTCACGTTAGCTCACTACGAAATGTCCCAGTAAACTAAATAGTTCACTGAGGCGTTGTCTTAACGTTATCTAGCCGGCTAGCAGTAGCTACAGATAGCACCTGATATCAATGTCTTATAACATTGATTCGATGCGTATTTGAGCCACTGGCTTCCATTGCATGAGGGCATACTGAATGTGATTTAACCAACGCAGAGTATAGGGTCCAGCTGCAGCGCCGGAGAATCCTTGCTGGAGCTGGAGGCTACTCGAGTATACACACAGACAGTGGAGCTGTTTGCAGATAGCGAGCATGACTTGTTGCGTGGTGGCAATGTCTCGCAGATAATACAACTACAAGTATGATTATATAATATATATATTTTTTATAAAAAAAAAAAAAAAATTGGTTGGTAAGAAATATGCTCGGCAGGTAGATTTTTCCGATCTACCCGCCACTGGCCGGTGAGTCAAAAAGTAAATTTCGTGCCCTGGTCACAATATAATCACAATGTAGTCACAATATAATCACAATGTACTTTGTAGTCACAATGTAGTCACAATATAATCACAATGTATTCACAATATACCGTAATTTTCGCACTATAAGCCTTACCTGAATATAAGCCGCAGCAGCTAAATTGAATGATGTGTTGAGTAGCCTCCAGCTCCAGCAAGGATTCTCCGGCCCTGCAGCTAGACCCTATATTCAGCTAGACCCTACATTCAGCATGCAAGGATTCTCCGGCGATGCAGCTGGACCCTATTTATAACGTTACGGTTCTTTTGTCAAATCACATTCAACATGCCCTCAGCTAGAATACGCATTCAATCAATGTTATAAGACATTGATATCAGGAGCTATCTGTAGCTACTGCTAGCCTGGTAGATAACGTTAAGACGATTTAGTTTACTGGGACAGATCGATCTAACGTGAGCTAGCTAAGCTAGCTAACGAGGGAACGGAGGTATTATGCACTCGAGTCGACTATTGCTGGAGCATTTGTTGATATCAGCAGCTATCAGTAGCTAGCCAGCTAGATACCGTTAGACAATGCCTCGTCATGTATTAAACTAAAAGTGAATAGTTGACTGGGTCATTGTTTAAACAGTAACGGTAGCTCATGGAGGTCCGATATAGACTAGAGCAGACTGCCCGCATATCGCAATGGTGGCGTTTCAGGAAGTAAACAAGCCAAATGAGAGCTTCCGATTGGTCATTTGCTTTCTTTCTCACGTCACTACTAGGGATGGGAATTGATAGGATTTTATCGATACGATTCCATTATCGATTCTGCTTATCGATTCGATTCTTTATCGATTCTCTTATCGATACCTGATCAATTTATAATTTAAATAAATACATTGGAAATGCAACAGAACTAAGCTGGTTAGAATAACAACATGCAACTTGACATTTCTGATTGTCATTTATTGTTGAGCCCCCATGTCAGGGGCGACAGTGGCTCGGGAGGTAGAGCAGTCGTCTGGCAATCCGGAGGTTCCCGGTTCGATTCCCGCTCCTCCCGGGCAGCGTGTCGATGTGTCCTTGAGCAAGACACTTAACCCCTAACTGCTCCCGATGAGCAGGTTGGCACCTTGCATGGTTGCCTGCGCCGTCGTTGTGTGAATGTGTGAGTGATTGGGTAAAATGTAAGGAACAAATTGTAAAGCGCTTTGGATAAAAGCGCTATATAAAAAAGCAGCCATTTACCATGTCAGAAAAATACAAAAACTGTAAAAAATAAAACATTAACTATAGCCTACACTTAAATAAAATAATGTATTTGAGATTCTCTTAAAATGTATTTATTTTTTTATTCTTAAACTAATTTAATCTATTGAATAACAGTCGTTATTCCTCTGACTTCTGTCTCACACACACACACACACACACACACACACACACACACACAGACACACAGAGCTCCCTCCCCGGGCCCCTGTCCTGTAGGTATTGGCTTGTGTTGCTACACGGACACATTTGTATGTTGCACCATGGTACTTCCTGTCTGACGGACTTAGTAAATAAACAATCCGGCTCTTATTATATGTGAACTAAAGAGTACAATGTTTACAGAACAGTCCCCACCCGCTGTTTTATTGTATTTGTACCTGTACTATCCGCTGTCAGCTGTTTATCTCTCTTTGTGAGCTTGATTAAATAGCGTTAGCTCACGTTAGCTAGCGATAGCTCCGCGGCTAATTTTAGCTCACCCTAAACTAAATCAATGAAAGCATTCAAGTAGTTTTCACTGCACATAGAAGTAGCCAAACAGCGGGAGCATTTCGGGAGCATATGACCAAAAGCCAGGCAATTTCGAGCCCTTAAGGAATCAAATAGAGTCTGCCATGGCTACATGCTAACGCGCGCAACTGTAGGAAAAACCTGGCAGCGTTAAGGGAATCGAAAGTCACAGGAGCCACACGGTTCCAGGCATCGGCCAATTAGGAACCGGTTCCCAACGGGAACCGGTTTTCGATTCCCATCCCTAGTCACTACTGTGATTGGACCGTTGACTTGAGTGCAATGTGGGACTTGTAGTTTTTTAACGATCTCGCGGCGGAGAAAAAAAAGACGAGAGAGGCTATAATCTGTACTCACACCAGGGTTCGAAATTAACGGGGGCTTGGGGCATAATGCCCTTGAAAATGGACAAAATGCCCTTGAAAATCAGTTAAGGAGGGCACTTAATGCCCCCGACAGTTTACTAATTATATATATATATTTATCCGGTAATGGAGCGTCTGTGGGAGTACGGTTCAGATGACGCGCAAATAAAAAAAATTCATTTGGCGGAGCCGGTGTTCTGCACTGGCTGCAGGCAGCAGCAGCCAGCTGCCAGGTGCTAGTCAGTTTGTGTAAAAATGGCACGCACAATATAAATCAATCTTCATTACGACTTTAAAAACATAGCCATTAACATTACATATGCCTACACACATCTTGCCATAGCGTTAGGAGTTTGTAAACACAACGCACGTTTTAACTATGGTAGCCCGACGCAGCCCGCAAGCTAATACTGTAGTCAATGAAATGTCACCGTAGCTACTAGCTACTGTAGCAGAGGAGGAAATGGGAGTCTGAGAGGCGGGGTGTTTAAAGACAATGATAGGCGTTTATTCAACATCCAAGAAGGCTAACATACAACTGTGTTTTACTAACTCCAACCGGGACTATTGCCGCTTTTCCACTGCATGTTGATGTTAGAACGTCTCCTCCTAACGTTACCGGAGCTGATAACATTGTCTGGGCTGGTGTTCCGTGACGCTAAAATGTCCGTGGGGACCCGGCGCCAACCCATAGATAGTTCCAACTCACCGAATTACGTAATCCACCACAGTTGCACTCAATATTTAAATAATGTTAGTCTAAATAAATGTAGACGGAAACATAATAATTTCAAGCAGAAAACGAATCTTTCCATTAAGAACTGACGATCAGGGAATTTAAACATGGTTGACATTGTTTTTGTGTGTTTATATTAAAGAAAGAAAAGTCTAGTGCTGGCTGAGCATATTGTTTGTTTGCACTAAGTTAATACTTTGACAAATGTAGCCTATATTTTTCAGTCAGTTCGGTCTTTGTGTGCCAAACATTATTTAAGGCTGTAAACACTGTAAACCTTTTATTTTATTTTTAATAAATGAGAAGCATGTTTAGATTTGAGTGTTAAATTTTTTTTTAATAAAAATTAACATATATCGAACTGAAAACCGTGACACCAAAATCGTGATACGAACCAAACCGTCCCATTTTGTGAACCGTCCCACCCCTACCGTTTATCATAAAAATGCAGTGCCCCCGAAATACAAAAAAAAGCCCCCGAAAATCAATTAAGGGGGGCAAAAAAAGCCCTTGAAAAAAAATGTTAATTTCTAACCCTGACTCACACAATCAAAATAAGAGTATCGCTATGAACTACACGTCTACACGCCACACGGCGGGCAGCCCTCTAAGTGTCAAGCGCCAAAGGTAAAAACTGAGCGCCCCTGGCGGGCGGCGGGCTTTAGTTTCGGTCCCTGACTCCCTGGTCACAATGTAATCACAATCACAGGAGGAAACCATGATGTGTCAACGTATGTCCACTAAGAGGTTCTTTTTCAACTCTTTCAAACACTGAGGAGGGTGGCCGTGCCCCCATACGATTTTTTTAGGGAAAGCCCTGTAACCTGCAGGTGTATTGTTTCTTCATTACTCGCTAAGACAACTGTCTGTCATGCCTGCAGGTGTCCAGCCTCATCTACGAGCGCGCCCAGACGGAGGAGCTGCAGTTTGACTCTGTGTGTGGAGTTCCCTACACCGCTCTGCCTCTGGCCACCATCATCTGCTCCAAACACGAACTACCCATGCTCATCAGACGCAAGGAGGCCAAGGACTATGGTTTGTGTGTGTTGTGTGTGTGAGAGAGAGAGAGTTTGTGTGTGTCCTTGTTTTTTCCCCCTCTTTCCAAGATTTTACTAAGGAAAGGAAGGTTGGAGATCGGGCGGTAGTTGTTGAGCTTGTCTGGGTCGAGCGGGCTTCTTGAGGATGGGAGTGACGGAGGCTGTTTTGAAGCAGGAGGGGACGAGACCAGATTCAAGTGAGGAGTTGATGATGTTGACCATGGTAGAGCAGGGAGGCAGATCTTGACCAGGGTAGTAGGCATGGGGGTCGAGTGAACAGGTGGAGGCTTTGGCCGAAGCTATAAGCTTGGCAACTTGAGGACCATCCACCGGGGAGAAGGAGGAGCGGCTGCATTGGGGGAGACACCCAGGAGGAAGTGCAAGTGAAGTGGAGGAGGAGGGCACCACTAGCTGCTGGTAGATGGTGTTTACCTTGTCCTGGAAGAGAACCAGAAACCCGGCGCAGAGGACGTGGGCACCAGACGCTAGGGCTGAGCGATTAATCGATTTTAAATTGAAATCGCGATTTGGAATGATGCAATTATCAAATTGCAAAAAAAAATTAAATCGCAATTTTCTCCTTTTCTTTTCTTTTAATTTGTTTAACCAGGAAGTCCCATTGAGATACAAGATCGGTTTGGGAGAGGGAGGTAAGGGCTTTTAGATTGTGTGTTGTGAAGTTTAGACTTCAGAGAGGGAGAGTAAAGTACAGAAAAAAAGGTACCGTTGGGTACCGGTATCGATTCCCAGGTAAAAAAAAACATTTTCAGGCTCGGTGTCCCCGAAAAGACCCACCGCGTGGGCCAGATGCAAGCCGCATTTTACAATAAACCTCTGTGGGGCTGCTTAAATTTTTTTATTATAATCGCAAATTTTATCGCAATATCGGTCAGAAAAATCGCAATTAGATTATTTCCCAAAATCGTGCAGCCCTACCAGACGCGTGATTTTTGTCCGTAGCTTCTGTTTGCGAAGACGCTCTCTGATTGGCTAGGCCGCGTACAGCGAAGAAGAAAATACCCCCTCTGACTGGTTTAGCTCCTAAGGGTCTCTTCCGCCTTGTACATATATTTTCTGCTTCGAAGTGGTTATGCTTAAGTATTCTTTCGAAGTGGTTTAGCATTCTTTCAAAGTGGTTATGCTTACTTAGGCATTCTTTCGAAGTGGTTATGCTTAGGCCCTTTTTCGAAGTGGTTATGCTTAGGCCCTCTTTCGAAGTGGTTATGCTTAGGCCCTCTTTCGACGTGGTTATGCTCAGGCATGCAGTCGTGCACACACGCGGTTACATGGCGTGTTAGTAGGTCACTCAGGGCAGAAGTGCGCGCAATGATGTGCACGCGCGCACTCGTCGCGCCGTGCAATAAGTACCCGGCCGTTGTAGAAAGCAATGAAGCTACCCGGCCGGCGGCCGGCACTCATCACCTAGACTTTGCATAATAATAGCAGGATACCTACGAGAAGTGCCAAACCAAAGTACAAGCCCTGGCTGTAGGCTACCAATTGGTGGGGGGCTGCTTGATCTCCCGACTGGAAGGATGAGACGAGTTGTGCTTCAGTCTGAAGGAAACTGTCCTTCTGTAAAATAACTCTAAGTTACATTGTTAATTTAGTTTGTATTTACTTTTCTAGTTTAAGTTAATTCAATTAAAGAAATTGTAACTACAATTACATTTAAAACATTGTTATGCATAATAATCATCTGTTCTGTGCGCAACTGAGGGCACATGTATGCGTGGCGTTTGTGCAGTTCCCATATTACGACTGCATCATGCTTAGGGTTAGCCAATCGGAGAGCGTCTTTTTCTTCTTCGCTGCAATCAAAGAGCGTCTTCGCTCACAGAGGCTACGGAAAAAAATCACGCGCACCAGACGGGCGGGGGGGATCGAGGGGGCGGAGTAGCCGGTTGATGGTGGAGAATAGTGTCCTGGGGTGTTTTTGCTGGTTACCGATGAGGGTGGAATAATAGTGTGTTTTGGCCTTGGAGAGAGCTACCTTGTGGGACTGCACATGGTCCTTATAGGCCTTGAGGTGGACGGTGAGGAACCCTGTAAATAACAGCTTCTTGGGTGCTGATTACCCGATTCACAAGGTCCAGATTCAATTTGATTCAATATCGATTCAATAAGACTTGATGGTGCTGGTTTCAGGGGTTCGGCACCCGATATTGTTGTCAAAAGATGTCATTTGGTGAACCGAGTTTCACAGTTCAGCAGAAACTCGGCACAAGGCAAACTAGAGAGACACCTGCAGGATGGGAGGTGCGCTACAAATAACGTTTAGTGAAAATATTCTGTCCACTGAAAAAAGGCATACGTTAATAAAAGATCGATGTTGGGATTTGAAGAATCTATTTGATACAGTATTTTCTTGTGTTAGTTTATCGAGGCTCAGGTATTTCCTGTGTGATTATCTTACATCGTTATTTAATCTCCAGGGACTAAGCGGATGGTTGAGGGGGTGTGTCGCGAGGGTGATACCTGTCTGATCATCGAGGACACAGTGACCAGTGGCACCAGCATTCTGGAAACGGCGGAGGTGCTCTATAAAGAGGGACTACAGGTATTGTGTTTTGATTCATCCATCATTTAATTCAAGTGTAAACCTGCCTTATATCACTTTTTCATGGACAAATATTGTTTCTTTAGCTAAATCACAAGAGTTCGTTCGAACAAGATAAACCCATAATTACGCATTTACGACATGTCATATTACGCTAATTTCTAGAGCGTAAATGTGAACGCCACAGATGAAAAACGGTTACATCACTTGAAGAAATGCATATGCTATCATTGTGATTTTAAAATATTCTTACAACAGGTAAGGTAACTGCACAATATCTCTTTAACCTCGCCCTAGCCATATTTTCCGAAAATCTTTCTAAAAGTACATACCCAAGTAAATGGAAGATTGCTCCACTTCTACAAGTCCATTTGCATGTCCCTGGTATCTAGGGACATCTATGGAGTGGACCTCAGGGAATGTATTCCCAGTGTCAGAGAAATATGTGTCTGTTACTATGCTTGAGTAAATTGTAATGAACCAAAGGAGAATATAATATATTTTTATCTTTGACGGTGAATAACACCATGCTAACATTGACCAGACGTGAAGCCACTGAGTTCATTCAGCACCTTCTTGAGATCACATGTACAAAAAAGAATCTAAGCAAATTAATAAAGGGCAGATGATTTACAGGGTTTTTTGTAGATACAGTACTGCATTTTGCCATCTGGACACATGCAATTTGAAATATGAATATAGAATATCAGGCCTATAAATGACCTTATTATGGCCAAATCATACATATATGGATCAGGCCAAATCTCCTATTTCCAATGACAGAGTTCAATCTGGATTTAGTACCACCAGGCGCCCGTTACAGGGCAGAAAAGACTGAATGAAATCTACTCTTAAGTACAGTTACATTTTTGTACATCTTTCATATGATTACACACACGTATGACAGCTTCCTTTATTTCCATCTAATTCATCCGGTTTCCGCCGGGATGCGCCGAGATATTTATGAACTCATATTTCGCTAATAACACTTAAAATCATTGGTAAACCAATGTAGTGCTGGAAATATACACTTTGACTGCTGTTTTGATAGGGTCTTTACTCTTGGCTACGTTTGAAAAAAGCGCTACATTAATTAATACGGACTGTATTAATCTATTTATGACGTAAAATAAATCTCGGCCCGGTACAGGGTCCGTCAGGCTTAAGTGTTTAAATATTGTTGTTACAGAGTCAATGGAATTCACTTCACAAACTAAACATTTTTAAACTGTGAAAACTAAATTAATGGAAATTAAATATTTAAAAAAATACCATCTGCATGTTTTAACAAGGGGTTACTGCTATAAATCCTCACCTGAGACTTTATTTTTCTGAAGGTGACTGATGCCATCGTGTTGATGGACAGAGAGCAGGGTGGGGTCCCCATGCTGGCCTCTCAGGGAATCAAACTCCATCCTGTCATCTCCATGTTTAAGCTTCTCAATGTCCTGATGCAGGCTGGGCGCATCGATGCCGCCACGGCCCAGAACGTCCGCAAGTTCATCTTGGAGAACAACACCTTCAAGTAGGAACAAACACGTATATATATTGAGGGCAGATGTTGTTTTTTGTGTTCCATGGGGCAATTAGAGGTGCTATAGATTAAATTGTATCTAGTTTTAAAAGAATACATCCACAGAGCTTTTAGAAAGGGCATGAATTAAAGTATTGCATTTCCCCACAGAAAAATATTTATTAACCTCTTAACACTTTGAATGCCGACAACGTGTATTGTCGTCTTATCATGCCCCCCGTTGAGTGCCGACGACGCGATTTGTCGCTTTATTTTTTTATTAGCGATCTGAATTCATATTTCATCAACCGAGTCTCCCGTTGGTACAGCAGCCCCTCTAGGAGCCCCGATGGGAAAAAACCGCCCCCTATCGTCTATCCCTGTGTAACTGTAGGTAATTCGATTATACTGGTACATATTATTCATGTACAGAGGTCTATTGACCATACAAGATAGTAATCTGGGCAGGTGTTACATGAGCAAAAAACAACCCCCTCAGTAGAAAAATGCTTCTCAAACAGTCCCGGGTAGGCAGATAGTAAACAGAGACGTTTTCAAATGGCAAATCAGATTTATTATGTGTGGGGCTTCCAACCCACGGCCTTTTCCCAAAGGGAAAAGGGGATGTTGTCAGTGGGGATTTCAACCCAGATCACACAAAGGGAAAAAGGTAAGGGGAGAACAAACACGGTACACATACAGACAAACAAACAATAAACAAGTGAACTGTGTATCCTTCATAAAACACCACCACCATTTGGGGATCGATCCACAACCAGTGATCACTAATACCGCGCCACCACTATATCGCTTCCAACGCGACAGCTAAGAGAGAAGGCAGCCTCCTCACTCCACTCTGAGACGTGGCAGTGACTCCCAATGAGGCCCCGAGACGTGTGTGTCCTGTCAGGTATTTGGCTACCCATCCCCCTTGAGCTAATTGCCAATCAGCTGTCATTCATTAAGCAATCAGCACTCTTCAGTCGGGATGGGCAGCACCTGACAGGGAGAGAAGAGACAGCATTAGCTCTCATGTTTACACACACACACACATCATATACAAAACATAACACATTAAATATACTAACCTGATGTTCAGAAGGTGTCATAAATACAGTAATAATGGTAATGACCAACCCACGTACCCAAGGTACGTCACACCTCCCCCATAAGAGCGAACCTGTAGGGTTAGCAAAACATTATTACTTATTACCCAACATCCGATTAGTACCACACACCAGGGAAAACAGAAACAACAAAAACAAAATTCTCCTCCCACAATCACCCACCAATGGGCACACCAGCACCACACAGGCCTAGAAAACCGAGCCTCCACCGCGTTAGAGCGAGCAATTGCTCGGGCGACAATGCTTCACGAATGAAAAAATTAGGTGGATACGATCCAGGTGATATGTCTCTCATCACCATCTCTCCAATAGATGGTTCGGGAATTACCAGCTGCCTCTGAACGCTACATACAGCAACCTCTTCCATCTCGCCAACAGATGGCCCCTTGTCCCCGGCGAGAGCCTCGCCCCCGACAGATTCACTCAACGTCAAAACTTGAGTTCGCTCCCCGCCCTGTGCCTTGGTGACAACACAAGCAGAAAACACATTGGGGTGATTATCAAGCAATTCATCACAACACAAGTCAGTCAATGGAGCCTTTTCAACCCCCACTACAGGAATCACACTCCCCCCAGCAAACTTGTTCCCCATGACAAAATCCACACTCACACCTTTTGGTTTCTGGGCTGACTTCGTGATTTTGTCCTGTCGCTTCCTCAGCGCACAACATCCTTTTACCACATGGCCTGTCTCTTTACAATAATTGCATACCACCGGTCTCCTAGACGGCGGCGAGCGTGGCCGGATTGCTGACTCAATCAACGCATCGCACAGAACTTTCCCCCCAGCTATATCATTTCCCATGATAAAATCAATTCCGGCTACCGGAAAAGAGGAACGAACCGCCACGGGAAAACAACCTGTGACTAGTTTTGACCTCACATGTATCATATGTAACGGAGCGGGCGTGTAGCCCATCTCTATTCCGCACACAATAGCACTTGTATTACAAGACGACTCCACATTTAACGGCAATACATCCGCCAGCATAAAGGACTGTGAACCACCTGTATCACGAAGGATCCTCACCTCGCGCTGGTCACAGACCTTACCCGACAGTGACACAAAACCAGAAGATGTAAAAGGATCAAAACAACTGTCTGGTTTCCCCCGCCCAGGGCGTGAGACAGTGCTAACCAACCCCACCACCTTTGGTTCCTGCGCTGGCCTGTCAGTATTTTGCCGATCGCGCACAAATGCATAACAGTCCGCCACCAAATGACCTGGCTTGCTACAATAATTACAATGTCTCTTTTCTGACGGAGGCGAGCGTGGTCGAAATGATCGCTCGTCGCCTCCTATATACACATCATTTCGCACAGAACCATGTGATGCAGAAACATTTTTGTGGATCATTGCCAACTCGTCACACAAAACTGCAGCTTCCTGGAGGGTAGAAACATTTCGCTCCTCCAACTGTATTATCATGTGTTCGGGCAATTTTTTAAAAAATTGTTCCATGAGGATTAACTCGCTCAAAGCCTCGACCCCATCCACTTTACACCCTTCACACCAACGAGTGAACACCATCCGTTGTTCATGGGAAAATGCGACATGTGTTTGTGAGGGGGCTTTACTTAGTCCCCTAAACCGCTGCCTATAAGCCTCCGGCACCAGTTCATACACGCGCAAGACAGCACCCTTCACTTTCTCATATACCATGCTGTCCTCCTTTGATAAAAACTGGCATGCGTCTTGAGCCCTACCCGTGAGCCTATATTGCACTAATAGTGCCCACTGATCCTCCGGCCAATTCGCAGCCCCCGCTACCCGCTCAAAATTCAAAAAAAATTTCTCCACCTCAGATTCTCGAAAAACAGGAACCATAGCAATATGTTGCCCAACATTAAAACTGCCATGGCCACCTTCAGATGAGGGTGAAGAAGAGCCAACACTCCCCAGCTCCATCCTCTTCAGTGTAATCTGGAGCTCTCTATCTCTCTCCCTCTCTTCCCTGTCTCTCTCAGCTGCTCTGTCCTCTCTCTCTCGTACAGCTTCCCTGTCTCTCTCAGCTGCTCTGTCCTGTCTATCTCTCTCAGCTGCTCTGTCCTCTCTGTCAGCTGCTCTGTCCTCCCTGTCTCTGTCCTCTCTGCGCAACAGCGCTCTCTCCTCCATCTGGAGACGGGCGAAACGCAGGCTAGAGCGCGCATGGCCAGAAGACGTGGAGTCTTTATCTGAATCGCCTGCGGCCTCACTTTCAGCTCCGGCCGTACTACCATCCTTCCTAATAGCACCACCATCCATGTTAAGATCACGTAAGGGAGAGTTAACCCATTCGCCAGTGTGTACAACCTCCTGATCACTATGACTCACTACTCCCTGAGCCGGCCTAAACACCTGTTGCTCCACCAACCCCGCTATAACAGCTGCCTTCATAGCTGCCTTGGATTGGGAATTTTGTACAGCAATAGCATAATGCCTAGCAATAAGGCCTAATTCCGCCTTAGTGCAACATTCCACTTGACCCTCTGTCGGATCCGCTATAAAGGCTTCAAAAACAAATACCGACACTGCCATATTATGTTTTTATGTGTGTGTGAGAAAAAAAAAATATATACATATATATCACGTCCTCACTTAATTAACCATGACCGTGCACAATAATAATAGACACATTCTGCTTTCATACCTCTTAACCAAAACAATCCAACTGACCACATCTACTAAATGAAAATAATAACAAATGGTCCTAACCACTCAACTAGGAGTCACCTGTGTCACTCTAGCCTATCCCAGATAAACTACTCCACTAGATGGATGAAAGGCTACAAATATCTTCAGTCGCTTACCGATTTAATTGCGCACTCCACCGGAATCACGACTCGTGCCCCCCACCCTCTAGCCAAGCAGGTGACCCCCCCGTTACCTATGTGGCAGAAAAATAGAATGGTTAAGAGCATCACAACAATAATGGTTTACATCAATCAACTGTGCACGGACAATGGACCCCTACCAATACCAATTTAGAAAACGCTATCTTATTACACCTGACATGCTTCAATCGACAAGTCACCCCGTTATTTTACCAACAAGGAACCATACAATTGCGCAAACTTAACGAGCCCCCATGTCACGTACAGAGGTCTATTGACCATACAAGATAGTAATCTGGGCAGGTGTTACATGAGCAAAAAACAACCCCCTCAGTAGAAAAATGCTTCTCAAACAGTCCCGGGTAGGCAGATAGTAAACAGAGATGTTTTCAAATGGCAAATCAGATTTATTATGTGTGGGGCTTCCAACCCACGGCCTTTTCCCAAAGGGAAAAGGGGATGTTGTCAGTGGGGATTTCAACCCAGATCACACAAAGGGAAAAAGGTAAGCGGAGAACAAACACGGTACACATACAGACAAACAAACAATAAACAAGTGAACTGTGTATCCTTCATAAAACACCACCACCATTTGGGGATCGATCCACAACCAGTGATCACTAATACCGCGCCACCACTATATCGCTTCCAACGCGACAGCTAAGAGAGAAGGCAGCCTCCTCACTCCACTCTGAGACGTGGCAGTGACTCCCAATGAGGCCCCGAGACGTGTGTGTCCTGTCAGGTATTTGGCTACCCATCCCCCTTGAGCTAATTGCCAATCAGCTGTCATTCATTAAGCAATCAGCACTCTTCAGTAGGGATGGGCAGCACCTGACAGGGAGAGAAGAGACAGCATTAGCTCTCATGTTTACACACACACACACATCATATACAAAACATAACACATTAAATATACTAACCTGATGTTCAGAAGGTGTCATAAATACAGTAATAATGGTAATGACCAACCCACGTACCCAAGGTACGTCACACTGGGAGATCCCTGTGGGGGGAGCCTACTGGCTCCATTATGCTGGTGAGCCGTCTGATGATGAGGGAAGTGATCGCGAGTTGGGAAGCAGCGTGGAATATATATTTACAGCAGCCAATAATCAATCAATAAACGCGATCGATATTTGGAATGGCGATCAGGAATTGGAATAATCTTTTTGGAGAACATCTGATCTAAGGTAAGGAGTCTGTTACCAGTTTTAGGATAATCAGAGCTGTATTCACTGAGATATCAGCATGTGCCGTGTGTGTGTGTGATGTTGAGGAAATGAGAGAATAGATTTTTCAGCCCGCTTCTATAGCGTGCATACGTACGATAATCTAGCGTTTATTTGAAAACTATTCATAAATAGGCCGACAAATGACAACGTGTCTAGTGTATTCGAGAATATTCCAATAAATGCCGTTTATGGGGGAATCTTAAAATTTTCTAAACATTTTAGCATGGTGTTATTCAGTCAAAGATGAAACCATTTATATTCTTCTTTGGTTCATTACAATTTACTCAAGCCTAGTAAGAGACCATATTTATTTTTTTACTCTCTGGCTAGCTTTTATGTTATTTTACAATGTAGCGCTTTGGGATTTGCTCCACAACTATAAAGCGCCCTACAAATCAAATATATTATTATTATTGTATTATTAAAGCTAGTGCTCTGGTCATGCATCCACTCAACTCATAGAAAATACAGAATCAGGCTATTCTAAAAGTATTGATACTAATACTGATACTAATAAAAAGAGTATTGAACCGTTTTTAACAGCTGGGTATCGAGATACCTTTCTAGTATCTGTATCATGCAACACTAGTAAAGACATTTATTTTGACATTCTGATTTAAGAACTTTCTAAATAAATGAAGGCTGTCAAAGTTAACGTGTTAACGCAAAATCTTTTGACGCAGTCGGTCGGGTGGCGTAGCGGAGATTGCGCTCGTCACAAATGCAAGAGGCTGCAGTCTCGACTCCCAGAGTCAGCATTGCCTGCGGCTTGGGCCGATCGTCATACTAACTCGTTTGGCTGAGTTAGCGGGAGGGAAGTCGTGGGTGGTAATCTGGCGTTGTGGACAGCGACGCCTACAGGTCAGGCCTGGTCGCCTGCTCAGCGAAAGGCAGGAAGTTGTGAAGGCAGCGTGACCTCCCACACGTTACACTTCACCAATGAGAGTCCTTGCTGCCAGGTGAGAAGAGAGCCGCTGACTGTCTCCACATGTGTCGGAGGAAGCATGTGGTAGACTTCAGGGTTCCCTTGTACCGACCAGTAGGGGGAACATGCGCACAACAACCAGGTAGGGGAGGGGTGGAATTGGCATAACGACTAAATTGGGATGAGGAGAAAAGCATAGAAAAATCAGGCAAAAAAAATAAAAAATGTACGCCACAATTCTTCCCCTTGATATTAACGTTTCATTTATTGTTTTCTTTTATTTGTTTACTTCACTTGGTTGTATTATTGATACTCATTGATACTATGTTTGTTTCTGACTCGAAGTGTGTGTGTGCGTGTGCGAGCGGGGGGGTGGGGGGGGAGGGTGTGCGAGTCGTCAGCCCTTTTGTGGGTGAATGTAACAAGTTCCTAACTTTTTCTTTCCCCTATTATTTTATGCAAATTTGCAATGCATGAGGGTCATCCTTTTGTGTTAAATGGCTGCTTACACCAAAAAATGGGGATGAATAGTTCAAGTGTAAAGTTCAACACACTACTGTGTTAGTAATCATTACTATGTAATGTTACAGTTAGTAATTGGTATGTCCATCTGCTATATTTTTGTTGGGCTTTTATTTAAATAAAATGTCTTTACAATGCAGTTTGCACATCTTAGTTACTTGAAGATTCTGGACAGTATTTCTCATTGTGGCAATAAATAAACATGCATTTTTTGCATAAAGCAAGCATTTGTCGACTCATGTTGATAAGAGTATTAAAACTTGAAAAATATCAGTTTAAGGTAGATTTAGAACAGATAAAAAAACATGCGATTAATTTGTGATTAATCGCGAGTTAACTATGGACTATATTTTAATCGATTGACAGCCTTAAAATAAAATCAATTAATATGCTTGTATTAATTGATGAAAAAGTAGCCATGTGCAGTAATAAAGATTATACAATTGAGGATGTAATATATTATTGAGCTGCATCGTAGAATCGAATAGAATCGTGGACAGCTGAATCGTAATCAAATCGTGAGGCCAGTGAAGATTCACAGCTCTACTCTGCATATTTGCGGACAATATTTGATTGAGAGGCAGCTGTGGTCTTTGCATATTTCCTCTGCTCAGCTGGGTTGAAGGTACATGAAAGATCCTTCTGTACAGTAGAGCACAAGGTTTAATTGGGTGATTCCTGATAACAAAGTGGCTCTTCAGGGTGTGTGTGAGGAGCATCATTCACATCGTATTTGATCTAATTGGGGCGACAGTGGCTCAGGATTTGTATTTGATTTTATTACGGATCCCCATTAGCTGGTGCCATAGCAACCAGCTAGTCTTCCTGGGGTCCACACAAAAAAAACATACAAAAACGTATTATTGCAAAGCAAAATTATTAAAAGTCAGTACTCAACACACAATGCATAATGAAACTAACTATTAAGATGGCTAAAATTACATGCAAGCAAGTAGGTCCAGGAGGTAGAGCGGTCAGTCTGGTAAGTGGAAGGTTCCCGGTTGGATTACGGCTCTTCTAGGCAGTGTGTCGAAGTGTCCTTGAGCGAGCCACTTAACCCATAACTGCTCTCGGTGAGCAGGTTGGCACCTTGTATGGTTGCCTCAGCTGTCGGTGTGTGAATGTGAGGCATAAGTTGTAAAGTGCCTTGCATAAAAGCAACATATAATGCAGTCCATCGGCGTGGATGTAAATTAATAGGCGACTGTTCTTCCTGAACCTCGACTGTCCTTGAGCAAAACTTTAATTTAAAATGTAATCCTCATAGTTTGTTTCATAGTTTTTTTCCCCCCTTTTTTTTTATAAACAAAACCTGTTTTAAGTCTTCAGTTTGAAAGGAGCTGAATGGTTTAAATAATAATGACGAAAAACACAAACTAAGTGTTAACTCATTGGGGGCCAAACAGCAGAGGGCGCTGATGGCCCTCAGCGCCAGTGCTTTATCCAATGTAGGATAGGACTTACTTGCGAGTGCTTAAAATATATCAAATATAATAGCAATAGATCTAAATAACACGTTGATTGTCAGTGAGTTGCTTCCAGTCAACATGCACAAAACAGATAATTGTTTCATACATACATTTCAGTTTTATACCGTGATGAATATGAATATATTTCTAGAGCGTTCCGTCTCATCTCAATAAACTCCAGCAAATCGAGCTTCAATGTATTTCGTTAGAATTCGTGCCATTTGTCGCTTGATTTATGAATAGTTTTCAAATAAACGCTAGATTATCGATATTATGTGTCATCATGCGCGAACAGAAGCAGGGTCTGAAAAATCGCTTCTCCGTACTTTGGTCGGTGCGAACCTCACACATGCGCGCTCCGATGGTGTCTCCGGCTGTCCCTGAGCAACGACCGGAGTGTTGAATGTCCCGTGACTAAGACGGGGAGGACGTGACCCTCTTTGCGCCGCCCCTGTGCCTCAAATAGATCCGCTATCAACTCTATCTTTAATCTTTCAATGTTCAGTTGCTATCGCTATTAGCTCTATCTTTAATTTTTCAAAATGTACAGTTGCTATTGCATGCACTCATCTGTGTTTCACCACACACATGAGTGCATGCTTACCAACTGTCCGTCTGCAACACTACTATCACCAACATCTAAGAAGGGAGATCCCCCCTTGAATGGCCCTTCTAAGGTTTCTCTCCTCCACACTGCCTGTGGAGCTTTTTTTCCTATTGTTAGGTTTTAGTGAGTTTTTCCTTACCTTCGCGTGGGGTATGTCTGGGAGTGCTTGCATTCTTTCATTTATTTGCATTCATCTAAAAAAAATGTGGACCCTATGGTGTTCTTGTTCTGTTCTTGACTTATTGTTATGTTGTCTTCTTGACTTGTTTAAAGAAGACCTGTACGGCCCATGGGGACATTAACGTGTGTTGTCGGGCCCTATAAATAAATTTTATTTGATTTGATTTGAAAGGAACATCGGATTAACCCAAGATTTGTAACAAAGTCCTTAACTCACATCTGATGTAGTGCAAAAAGATTAATCGAATTCCTGATCGCCATTCCAAATATTGATCGCGTTTATTGATCCAACGTTGTATGTCCAAAACACATAATCCACGCTGCTCCCAGTGTCCACAGTCCATCTGTTATAACGATACTGCATGCCCCAGAAGTAAAACCTGGACCGGACTTCTTAGATTGATGCACAGCCCCAGCCAGAGGGATTCCAATGATGTGCAATACCATCCGGGAGATGTTAGGCGGCGGTATTTGCCCTTTTTATTTGCGCAGACCCATTCCCAATTATAACGTCAGGCTGGATGGAGGAAAAATTTATGGATATAGCGAATAAAAGAAATATCGATTAAATCGACCCGGAGATATCTCTGGTCTTGGCGCCCAGCGCATGGCGAGTTAACCCGACTTATCTCGGGTTTGGCCTACAAAGGGTTAATAGGCTTTGACAAACATCAAATGGCATCAACTGGCCATGACGGTATAGCATACCATAGACCCAACTAATCAATTATAAAAATAAATGTTGCCAACTATTATAAGCGAGTTGTTGATTAGTCGGTTAGTTGTTGATTAGCTCAGTGGTTCCCAAAGTCGGGGTCGCGACCCAAAGGTGGGCCGCGAGCAGCCACGGGTGGGCCGCGAGATGATTTAAAAAAAATAAAAAAATGTTTTTTTTTATTTTTTATTTTTTTATTTTTTATTTTTTTATTTTATTTTTTTTTGTCAGGCCACTGAACTTAGAAGCAGGCCAGGACAGTGTTTCTAGTTGTATTCTAAAATTCTATTCTATTGTATTCTAAAATGTGACTATATGGTTTTATATTAACTTAATAAATAAACAAAAACGAAAAATCTACTTATTTCAACGAACATTTCAAACTAAATAACAGATTATGCACATAAAACGCTGAAAACAACCGAAGCAACAATAGTATTTTAATGAGGCTATTATTATTATCATTATTATTTTGCAACAAGTTAGCCCTCTCATAAATAGCACATATAAATGAATAACTAACTTGAACTAACTTAATAGGATAGAAGTGATATTTGGCTTAAAAAATCGGTCGCCTGACAAAAAAATAAATAAAAAAAGCCAGACGATGTGCATTGGGCCGCGGCTCTCTGACGCCTTATTTTCTGGGCCCCGGCCTGAAAAGTTTGGGAACCCCTGGATTAGCTGATTAGTTAATTAGTTGTTGCAGCCCTAGACCTCTTGGTGAGTAGTTAACAATATTATGCAGGGCTGTACGCTAAGCTTTTTCACTAGGGGCACACTTGCCCCTAAATGAGAAATTTAGGGGCAAAGAATATTTTTTAGGGGCACATTTTTAAATAACTATTTTACCATTATAGTAGGGCTGGGCGATATGGCCTCTAAATGATATCGCGATATTTTTTGGCCATATCACGATACACGATATATATCGCAATATTTTGACATTTCCTCTAAAGCACTTAAAAATGCTTGATTTAACCCTTTGATGCATACAGTCACGCCAATATGATGATTATAATAAGTCCCTGCAACATATGTTTGCATTATTAAACCATGAAGATGCTTTAAAAAATAATTTAATGAAAATGTACTAAGAGTAGTCTACTGACAATTTATATAAAAACTTTTGGGTGCCTTTTTTTTGCACAGTACTGTGTTTTCTATCCACTTTAGCCAAACACACACACACACACATATATATATATATATATATATATATATATATATATATATATATATATATATATATACACACACACACTACTGTGAGAAAATAATAATCACACACACAAAGGGATAATGGCTTATAGCAGACTTAATGATTTTAGAATATTTCAGATAATGAAATTAAATGTTTATATCATCAACTATCCAGTTAGTATTTATACTGTCTGTAACGTTTGGCTACTTTAAATCATTGAATGTAGAGAGAGCTGTACTGTATTGTACCCATTCTGCAATCTGTTAATAAAGTTTTCAATCAATCAGAGCGAGAGAGAGAGAGAGGGCGAGAACGAATGAGAGCCAGCCCCCCCCCCCCCCCCGGGTTTTGTTCTAGGTTCGCGTTTTGATCGTCTAAGGCAAGCTGCCGTAGGTGATGACGTCACACTCGAATGTAAACAGGAAGCGTTTAACAGACGGAGATGGAAAGTGGATGATATACAGTAACAGAAACGAATAACCAATAAATATGAAGTTATGTTTAAACTTCTGTTGTCAAGCGTTGTCAATATAACCCACCCCCTTTCCTCCCGAATGGAACTAGTGTTGTGGAGTCCGCTTTGACTGGTGTCCAGGGTTAGCAGCAGCTAACGCTAGTTAGCTTAGCATAATCCTAATGGATACCGTGGATAGCAGCTAACGTTAGCCCATTGCTCGTGTCAATCAAATTGCATGTTATTAAAGGTCCGCGCTGGTCTGTCTAATGAAATTACAACCGCAACATTATGCCCTGGTTGTAGGCTAATGTTTTATCCAATTTGTATGGATTAATTTAGGAGTGAAATGCGAATGAAGGGTTGCAATCACTACTCGCAAGCTTGCCCCCAGATGATATTTTCCACTCGCACCGGCCAGATTAGGGGGCAATTTGCGACGAGATGCTCGCAGTGTACAGCCCTGTTATATGACCTCCAGTTAGACTTGAGACTAGACCATTATACTATATCACTAGGTTCAGCTCTTACCACTTCCTGTATCCCTCTCTCACTGTGTGTGTGTGTGCCTGTGTGTGTTTAATTTCCCTACCTGCTGTAGGCCCAAGGAGGAGAATGGCAATGGTTCTCCTGTCATCAAGAAACCCTGTAAGAAGCAGAACCAGAAACTGAGCTACCTGGCCAGAGCAGAACTTCCAGGTAGGAAGCATGTACAATCTGTTCAACGTTCAGAGTTTACCCCAGGAAAGTAGTTTAATGTTTCCCTCTGGACAGTAGTTAGTGGTTTCCCCCAGGGAAGTAGTTTAATGTTTCCCTCTGGACAGTAGTTAGTGGTTTCCCTCTGGACAGTAGTTAGTGGTTTCCCTAAGGACAGTAGTTAGTGGTTTCCCTCTGGACAGTAGTTAGTGGTTTCCCTCATGACACTAGTTGGTGGTTTCCCTCTGGACAGTAGTTTAATGTTTCCCTCTGGACAGTAGTTAGTGGTTTCCTCCAGGACAGTAGTTAGTGGTTTCCCTCAGGACAGTAGTTAGTAGGGGTGGGACGGTTCACAAAATGGACGGTTCGGTTCGTATCACGGTTTTGGGGTCACGGTTCTCGGTTCGGTTTGATATACGTACATTTTTATTAAAAAAAATGTAACACTCAAAAATCTAAACATGCTTCTGAACATTTATATATTAAAAAAAAAAGAAAAAAAAAAGTTTACAGTGTTTACAGCCTTAAATAATGTTTGGCACACAAAGACCGAACTGACTGAAAAATATAGGCTACATTTGTCAAAGTATTAACTTGCAAACAAACAATATGCTCAGCCAGCACTAGACTTTACTTTCTTTAATATAAACACAAAAAAACAATGTCAACCATGTTTAAATTCCCTGATTGTCAGTTCTTAATAGAAAGATTCGTTTTCTGCTTGAAATTATTATGTATCTGTCTACATTTATTTAGACTAACATTATTTAAATATTGAGTGCAACTGTGGTGGATTACGTAATTCGGTGAGTTGGAACTATCTATGGGTTGGCGCCGGGTCCCCACGGACATTTTAGTGTCACGGACCGCCAGCTCAGGCAATGTTATCAACGCGCTCCGCCAACGTTAGGAGGTGATGGCATGCAGTGGGAAAGCGGCAATAGTCCCGGTTGGAGTTAGTAAAACACAGTTGTATGTTAGCCTTCTTGGATGTTGAATAAATGCCTATCATTGTCTTTAAACACTCCGCCTCTCAGACTCCCATTTCCTCCTCTGCTAGCTAGTAGCTACGGTAACATTTCATTGACTGTATTAGCTAGCGGGCTACCAGTGCATGTGAGCGGATCGGAGCGTGAGCGGCGCGGGGAGCGGAGCGGGCGGTTTTGACGTGAGCGAGGAGTGGGTTTTAAAATGTGTCGGCGCGACGTCCGGAGCGAGAGTTCTCCTCCGCTCCAATCCACTCCAGGCCGCTCACAGTGGTTTAACACTGATACATGTAGTACAATGCCAAAGCAACAGATGGCGATGTACAAACATGAAGGCCATTTTCAACCAATGAGAAGGGTGAACCTGTGATATCCTGTTCAGGCTTTGTCACTCACCAATGAAAAAGTATCGACGCCATTGTTGTTGTCGTTAGCTTACATGCTAACGTTAATGGCAGCGACCATAGCATTGTGGCTCGGCTAGCTATCATCGCTTAACACTTTGATTGCCTAAGGCTAAATTCATGATATACCATCCGTTGCCATCTCTATTTGTCTATGGAGAAGTTCCCCTTCTTTGCAGGGCTATAACTTTTTAAATTCTATTGCTAGATTGCCATTATTAGGGCCCATTCAAGGTCCTATATGTATTGTTCATTGTGTAGCAACGTTAAACTTTTTCATTCACATATTCATAGTAAAATATGGTCTAAAGTATAAGTATGTTTTCATCTCTTTCTGCAGCTTTCTCCAGAACGTGATTTATAGCCCCAAATGCATTATATTGATGATGAAATACAGTTTGGTAGGAATCTGTGCGAGATCAAAAATTTCAATTGGACGTACTTCTAGAAGTTTCTACGTATCATCTGATGATGACCGGATGGGCCGGGGATCGTTTATAATTCCGTGGGCAGCGTTATATCATTCATCTAGTGTGGGTGATATGATCATCAGAGCAGTTTATATCGAACACGTTCAAAAATAACGCTGAATCTTACCGTATCTTCCTCGCGCAGTTGGACGATGAGCGTGGAACTGAAATATTCCTATTATGGGATGTAGAAATATGCGATCTATTTCCAGGTTGTATAATAGTATATACGTCCAAATCATGTTGTTTATCGAGTTATTGGCAACGGATCGCTATGTATTGTGTCGAGATCGAGTCCCGGGACCTATAGAGAGTGCCCGGAAGTAATATGGACGATCACCACTTCATCCACATGACTTCCTGTTTGGCGCTTCTGCCGATCGGCCACCAGATGGCGCTCTTGAACCGCTAGAGGGTTGAGAGAAGGCCAGCACTGTGTCTCAGGGCTGCATAGGAAAAATATGATTTCGATCACAGATTTTTGAAATATTGATATTAAAGACGAGTTAGGGCGTCCTCGGCAACTTTAGCATGGCTAGGAAAGACGCCTAAACGCGTTTTCGGCACTTAAAGTGTTAATAGAGCTAGTGAATGGATAAACAACGTTATTTAACATTGCAGAATTGGTACAATTACAATGCGGCTCAATACAAACAATTGTTAAGGGGCCCAGGGGGTGTAGACTGTTGTAGTTTGAGCTAATTTACACCATGCTCCAAAAAAAAAAAAAAAAAAAAGATCTGCCGAGCGATCTGGCGCGGGGAGCGGGGAGCGCTCGATTCAAGGTGAGTGGTGAGCGAGTGGAGAGCGACTTGGGGGCGGGGTCAACATGAGCGATTAGCGGAGCGGACCAAGCTTTAAAGAGCGAAGAGCGGATTTCTCGGCCGCGCCGATCCGCTCACGTGGCCTGCGGGCTACTATAGTTAAAACGTGCGTTGTGTTGTACAAACTGCTAACACTATGGCAAGATGTGTGTAGGCCTATGTAATGTTAATGGCTATGTTTTTAAAGTCATAATGAAGATTGATTTATATTGTGCTTGCCATTTTTACACAAACTGACTAGCACCTGGCTGCAGTGCTGCTGCTGCTGCTGCCTGCAGCCAGTGCTCACCTCTCCCGGCTCCGCCAAATGAATTTTTTTATTTGCGCGTCATCTGAACCGTACGATACACAGACGCCCTGAACCGTGGGGGTCGTACCGTACGGTACACGGTTCGAATGCGTACCGTCCCACCCCTAGTAGTTAGTGGTTTCCTCCAGGACAGTAGTTAATGGTTTCCCTCTGGACAGTAGTTAGTGGTTTCCTAGTTCTGTTAATTAGGGGTGACGCTTGGCATCACTCATGCACTCCCTTGCGTACGTGCACGCGCACTGAATAAATTCCACAAATGTACCTTTAATACCAGTATTAGTCTGACCACACCCCTCATCAGCTTACCTTCATAAGCAGGTGTGTGGTCACCTGCTCTCCTCTTACCCAAGCTTTCACCACAAGGTGAGGTCAAGGGCTGCAGCGGCGTCGGATGCCAAGCGTCACCCCTAATTAACAGAACTTGGTTATAGTCATAACCTATCGTTCTGTATCATTAAGGGGTTCCGCTTGGCATCACGCATGCACAAAGGGAGGCCAAGCGGAGCCACTGGCCGACAAATACACCCCGCTGAAGGCCCCCCACAACCAACAGAACAGGGAGGGCCGAGCCCCCCCGACCCCCCCTAATGGAGGGCACCCCCCCTATTAGAGGTTTACCGGGAGGGCGACGGACCCGACCGCGCGAAGAGGCACTCAAGCAACTCAACGCACAGGGTGAGCAGACCGTGGCTTGACCCCACGACTACACACATGCACAACCTGCATGCCACCCGGGAACGAACGGAAGAAACAACCTCGTTACTGCCCCCAGAATCACGGGGTCAAGGGCAAACCCAACCCCGTGGCAAGGCCGTAGCAGCGGAGCGCGAAGGAAGACCCAGACCCACCAAAGGGACTGGACCCCCTGGAACGGGGGCCCGGAGAAGTCCATGATGCCAGCATCAAGACCCCACCAGGTGGGCACGCAGTGCCCCGCCCCCCACATCGCCAGCGTATTCGGACAAAGGCCCCTCAGCCGAGCGGGCCCCGTCCTCCCCGATAGTACACTGCCTGGCACACTGACCCTGCAACAGGCAGTCAGCATGGCCGTAAGCACACAAAAAGGTTAACCAACGGAAGCAGGCAGCGCACCGAGGAAAACCAGGCAACAGGCTGTGAACCCTAGCCCGGAGACTGCGGACGAGACAGGCGCCAGAAAGGACAGCTGAACACAACTTTATTCCCAGGAGGTCACCCAACCAAGTACTAACCAAGACCAACCTGTATGGCGGCCGAGATCCGACGAGATCGGACGCGTACAGGCTGGCACAGCCGTAAGCCATTACGACAGAGTAGAATACATTGTACCCAACAAGGGTTCCATAGCGCCCAACCCTGTGACACCCGGACCGACCTAGCATTTTCCCCCCTGAAAAAACCCAAGTCCCTCAGGGTACCAGAACAGCAGATCTGCATCCCCGGCGGACAACGGGTTCAACTGATCCGGACCAGCGCGACCAGAACCAGTCCCGTGCCCTAACCACGCCGACATGCCAACTCCAGGAGAAGGGGCAGATATGCGTGTTGATCTTAAACATAAAAAGAAGGCGCCACTCAGACGTTCCGGTGCGAACCGCGCCCGGCAGCCCACCCCCAGGGCGTGAGACCCTTCCACATATGTTCAGATCCATTCCGTCATCATCCCCTGATATGAACGAGAACCCGTCGACAACCACACAGGGCGTCGGAAGAGGAAAAACCCCCATCCCGATTGCTTTATAAAAACGCTGTTTTAACCCCAAGCAATCAAGGCGCGCCAGTCAGTTACCTAATGTCCAACAGAACATCCTGAGTTAGCACTATGTGTGCGTTGGGCATATCCACATCAATAATAGGCTATTTAGACCATCTTATTGAATCCCCAAGACGCCCAGGGGAACGACAAGAGGGCGGGATGCAACCAACTCCATGAATGAATGAATGAAAACTTTAACCAACAGATTGCAGAAAGGGTACAACATAGTACGGCTCAAAACACACAATCGGTAAGGGGAGGCAGACCTGAGAAAGTCGTTAGTCTTGTTTCCATCAGGGGCCCCCATTTCCAATTCATCTAGACACATCTAACTCTTTATAATAATAAAGAAGAAGCATCACCCGTATGAACCCAACTGCACAGCTGGGAGTAAAAAACCCGTTTTCACATGATTTTACATCCAGTCACTCTTCTTTAATCAGAGAGTAAAGACTAGACCCTCCCAGAAAACCTTCCCACACGAGTGGTAGTCATGAGAAAGACATGCAAACCGTGAGTCACGTGACCAACTGACTCAGGTTTACATAAATCGAGCGCAGCAGACCCGTGAGCCCTACGCTCTAACTCGACACCTTAAGACACCGCAACTCATGGAAGGCATCGCCATAGCAACACCGCTATGCCGGGGGGAAATGCTGCCTTTTTGACTCCTCTCTGTAATAGGAGTTGGCAGGATAACCCTCCCCCCCTGCCAAGACGTCTCACCGGCTCGGCCCTGACTGGCTCAGCAGAAGAGATAAAAATCCCCTAAACCAATCAAGTGGGAAGGAGGGGTTTATTCGACACCCCCTCCCAAAAAACCCTTCGTTCCCTACACACAGAAAACAACCGTAGCCATTTTGAAAACCTCCGGTAGAATGCTAATGTATAGCATAAGCTAATACAATGCCCACTACCCACAAAATGTGAACAGGATTTACAACAAAAACAAGTCGCATGTGTGTGAATCCTACACCCGTTGACTATGTCGTACATAGCAAAAAACGCTGACCGAGAGTAACAGCTAGGCCGTGGAACGTGCGTGTACGAGTATTACTGCAACTTAACAACACAGCATTGTGAGACACATATACTTAGTTCAAGCAATGGAATAACACCAGTTTCTACCTGCATGTGGAGCATCAAGCTAATAGAACCTATTACTGAGTGTATGTTGCAGACCTTGCTTAATCTCGTAACACAACACGACTCATCTCACAACGTAAAAGTGCAGATTCATATTTACACAACCCCACCATATGAATTGTTGAAGAAACACACCTTATGTCGGGGAACTTCTTTATTTATCATAATGTTTTAAGGCACAAAATCATAGAGGGGCCGGGGAGGGTGTAAAGGAGAGGGGACACAGAGGGGAAAAGTCACTCTCAGCGGCGTCTGCCACCTCGCGCCGCTCGAGTCTTGCCACCCCGAGGAGCCCCGGAGGGACGGTAGGTTACTGTCTGCTGGTCACGACGTTCCCTACCGTCTCCTCCGGTCGTGGATGGGCCGGCGGTAGCAGAAGCGCCGTCTCTTCTCCTGGCCTTCTTGGAAGGGCCAGCAGCGGAGGCAGCTCGACGTCGCGGAAGCCTTCTGACTCCACCGGCAAGGACGGGAGGCGGAAAATGGGGTTGGAGGATGGATCTCTCCTCTGCCATCTCTCTGCATGTTGAGGTCATCAACCGCAGGGCCTTCCCGAACAGACCAGCGTCGGAGAGGGCGGCCGTCAGAAGAGGGGCTCTCTTCCGTTCCGGCACACGGGCCTGCTCCAGCCAAAGATGACGCTGGCCCAGGGTAGCCAGGGCGCGCACTTTCCCCATGGCTATGGCCAGCACCTGGGAAAGGTGCAGGACAGCTCCTGCCGCCTGGGTGATCTGATCGCATTTTACCTCGTTCAGATCCGTGCCGCCCGTCATAATCCCCGATACAAATCTAGCCAGGTGGGCGATGTTAGACGCCGCAGCCAGCGATTGTGTACCAGCGATGAATGACTGGTCACTAAGGCTGAGCCTGAACCCTGTTTTTAGGGTTCGAACGTTCGCCAGGGTTTATCGAACGAACGTTCGAACGTTCGTTTTAAAAAAAAAAATTTAATAATTTTTTTTTTTTATAAATTTTTTTTTTCATTTTTTTAATAATAATTTTTTTTTTATTGTATTATTATAGATCCTACGGAGGGCGGCATTGCATAGTCTATTGGTGAAAAACATGTTGTTTACAGTGGTGGCTGTTCATGTAAACATGTAATTAAACAAAGCACTCAGAAGAAAATAAACAAGCTACTGAATCAAAGTATGATAAACAATAGCCCTTGCAGTCACGTAAGGGGCTAGATAAACAAATGCATTCGTTTTGTGGCATTAACGTTAGTGTTACACGTTCAATAACATGTATTCACTCTTGGTCGACGGGGAGGGGAGCCGGGAGGAGAGGCGCACGCCTCGGCTCAACAGACCCGTCCACCGTCTACCTCGGAACGGCCGGGCTCCCAACACGCCTGCCGCAGCCGCCCGTCCGCCCTACCACCGTTCCGAGGTAGACGGTCCACCGTGCGCCTGCTGTTGTTTCCAACGCAACCACCTCCCGCCATGAAGCTCGCGCTCCGTGGCCGAAAAAGGATGGTATTCATTAATGATCCTTCTGCATTCCGATTACTTCCTCGGCGGGGAGCTAACTACGGCTCCCCGGTAGCTACGGTAAGTCTGTTGAGGCTTGCCGATTGGTGGTAACAGCAGAGGCGGGTGCAAGCGGTGTGACGTAATTGGCAGAATCGCCTGTCAATCAAAATAGAGCTCTGGTTGAGAAATAGTATCCCGCTGCAGCCCGGCAGACCATACTGGTTGAGCCGAGCACCTCGCATTCACATCACCTCAACCCCGTGCGCATCCTTTATTTTTTTTTCACCGAACGTTCGAACCTATTAATTAAAGTCCGAATGTCAGCGTAACGAACGAACGTTCGAACGTTCGGGCTCAGCCTTACTGGTCACCCCAATAAGCCAATCGCCTAGCCGATTTCCCCTGGAGGACCGGCTTGCATAAGGGTTCCCACACCATATCCGGACAGAGGAGAGCGGCCATCGGACTGTCAAGCTGAGGCACGCCCTCCCCCATACCTTTGACTAACTCCGACACCCGCGTAACTGGTACGTAGGTGGGGGTTAGTCCCATGATGTTGGAAACCGCCTGACCCTGACGAACATAGGCCCCCATTGAGGGGAATGGGTAGACAACGTCCACCCCTCTCACTGGGCGACGCTGCCAGCGATGACCTATGAGATCATCAGGGACAGGTGCAGGCAATGGGAGCGGCAGCGGCACGCCGTTTGCGGCGGCGGCTACCGCCATGAGCTCGGGAAACAAAGCCCGCAGTTCCCCCTGCGGACCTTCCTCCACCGAACCCGCATCCCTCACATGCAGCAGGCTGCAACTGGTCAAGGAGCCACAGTTTGATGTGGCCGACAGTAGGGCATCCTGCTGACGAGGCCAAGGTGGTTCCTCGACATCCTCGAACAGGGAGCCCCATGGAGCCATTTCTCCCCCCTCCGGTGTTTCCTGAGGAGGGATACTCTCCTCCACGGGACCATCATACAAGAATCCGTCCGCCTCTTCCATGAAGTCCTCAGTTTCCATCGGAAATCCAGAGCCGGACGCATCCTCGCTGGTCTCCAGCAGTTCCCCAAACCCAGGCCGTTAGCGCCTGCATGCTACCATCTTGCGACGTGAACGGGCAGACGCGAAAAGTTTGCGTCGCAAATCCTCCCGCTCCAAAACAACCGACCGTTCACCAACGGACGATTCCCTGGAACCAGAGGAACCAGAGTCGAGATCAGGCCATCGCCGGAGCGACCGCACCGACTCCTCGGCTCTTCGGAGAGGCAAACTATCCCATCGGCTGTCTCCTGGGCTGGGTCGGCAACCACGAAAGTGGCAACAGCCCAGCACCAGAACGCACGACGGAGGCGGGAATGGAGAACCGCTGGTGAAGAGTAGGTCTAGCGGGTCTACTCTCCGCAGAATACATTATGACCCAAACTTTTTCTTTACAACATATGAGAGAAGAAAAAATTAAGCACAATGTAGACTTGTCACAACTCTTTTCAACTAATCAACACGTCAAGTGGGGTACTACCGAGGCACTTCCTTGTGGTGAAAGCGAGGAGGAGGAGAGCAGGTGACCACACACCTGCTTATGAAGGTAAGCTGATGAGGGGTGTGGTCAGACTAATACTGGTATTAAAGGTACATTTGTGGAATTTATTCAGTGCGCGTGCACGTACGCGAGGGAGTGCATGAGTGATGCCAAGCGGAACCCCTTAATGATACAGAACCGGGCCTTCATAATCTCCCCCCCCCCCCCCCCACCAAACGCAGATATATATATTTTTTTTTTTGCGATGGAAATGCTTCAATCTGGTGCACTTTGAGAGCTATATAAAGAATGACATCCTCAAGGCATGTAGATTTATAATATTTTAACTTAAAACTAGGCTACTTTTGCGTATACAGTCATTAATATATTCCAAATAAAATAAGTCCCTCGATACTCCGTGCTGCTGCTGACTTGAAATAAAATAGACCGTGTCTGTGGGCAGTCGACCCGACACTAAACAGCAGTCTGTTATAATCACATTTGTATGAGCTAACAAATTCCGTTATATTGGACATTTGTATTAATTATATCAAGCGAAGAACTGAGAAACCAGAGAGAGACGGCAACATTATCGTGTGGTTCAACGTTGCGTGATCGCTGAAACCAATGCCGATCTCCGCCTCCCAGCGAGTTGTCATTATTAGACATGCTTGGTGAAGCAACAACGAAACAAATGTAACTATTTTAATACAATTCAAATTGTGCTTAGAGGGAAGTTACGGTATGCAAAGAAAGATCAAGTCAAGAATTACCAAATCAAACGCACAGCAGCCAAGACAATATTTCAAGACAGACATATATTTGTGTGGAAATAAAATGCGCAGCGGCAGATCAATATAATCAATATAAATTAATTTGTTTCACTCACCATTTTGACGTGGTTCACCTGAAGATGAAATCCATCCTCCTGTCCGTTTGGGTGAACTTTTCAATGGCCCGGTCATAAAGCTGATCAGTCCTTTTCAGATCCAGGAGCATTTCTTTTTCAATTGACATAGAGGATAATGCAGAGAGTCGGGATTGTCCGGTTGTATTCCTCGCATATGTTTTAATTCGCTTGAGGGCAGAAAATGTCCTTTCCACGGTTGAGGTGGTGACAGGGATAGTTACAACTAAACACGTCAGTTTATATAGCTGCTTCATGCTTTCACTGAGTTTTTTTTGTTGAAGAAATAGAAGAAGGTCAGATGGGTCCTTTCCCTGAAAATCTGTTTCAGCCGTGGCAAGTCAAAACGCGGCCCGTAGCTGTCAGTCAGGCTTGTGAAAGCAGTTTCAGGGAACGTTTTCTTATAGATGGTGAACTGCGTGGGATCCAGAAGGGAAAGGAATGAAAGCTTTTCGTGATCTTTAAAACGAGTTGTCATTTGATTTAGAATATTGTCAATAATGCCATCATGCACCTTCTTGTAGTATGTACGTGGATCTCCGCACGCTCTGCGCCCAGGTGGCACACCGGTGGTGTTCACTGTCTCGTCATAGAGTTGATTAAAACGTGGCCTCTGCTCCTCAATGCGAATGCAAAACTCGTCCACCCGAGCCAAACAAAACTGCATGTCAAATGACTTGCTCTGCAAAATGTCAAAAAGAACATCTGCATGGGAAAACATTTCGTAAAATGTTGAAATTAAAAAGCTAAATTCAAAGGTGCTCAAGTATGATATATGAGCATCAGCACCGCCTGTAGCAGTATCGTCAAATTCCTCATGGTGGTCAACTATGTACTGGAACACGTCCTTAAGAGCATCTTTCTGTTCAAATACAGTGCAAACCAATCTTGATGTGAAATTCCACCTAGTTGGTGCAACTCGTGGCAGTCGCCTTTGACACATCTGGTCAAGCACTTGCGTACGTTTGGGGCGATTTAGTAAAGAACGCGGCCATGGAAGACAGGTGTGAGAGGAAGATTTTGCATTCTTGAATTTTTTTTTACACCTTGAGATAAAACTAAATTAAGGACATGTGCATAACAGTGTATGAAAAGCGCATCGGGGACCCTTTCCTTCACTTTGGCTTGGACACCGTTTAGTCCCGAGGCCATAACAGGTGCACCATCGTAACACTGCGCTACAAGTTTATCTGTGCATGCATATTCCTCCAAGAAATTAAGAGCCAGGGTTGCAACCTCTGCTGCTGTTTTGCCCCTGACACATCCACATATTTAATGAACCTCTCTTTTACGCCACCGTCTGTTACATAACGAAGAACAATCGACAGCTGTGCAGCATTGCTCACATCTGACGTTTCATCCAGCATTAGAGCTACACATGACGCGTTCCTTATTTCTTCTTTAATTTCGTCATTCATCACATCAGCAACAGCACTTATCAAATCGTTCTGTATTTGACTTGAGGTTCCAATAAATACCTTGGAAGTGGTCAGATGTTAGTGCAAAGCTGGATCATATTCTGCTAAAAATGACAAAAGCTCCAGGTAATTCCCCCGGTTCAAAGATGTTCCACTCTCATCATGGCCCCTGAAAGCCATCTCCTGTTTCCCTAGGAAAACCATCTCCTGTTTCCCTAGGAAAACCACACAGTGTATGAGCCGTTTTAAAATCTCCCGTTTTTTTTCACCTTTTCGTTGTGCATCGTTGTTTCTCTCTCTTCATCCAGCTGTAAATCAATCCTTGCGTCTCCAAATGTTTTCAGACTAATTGTTGCCTTAAGGTGACTTGCCGAGCCTTCATGCTTTTGTGCAGACTTTGTTAAACAGCTAAGGTTATCGAAGCCTTTAAAGTTCCACGCACCCTTGTCGGTAGGGATGGGTACCGAATTCTGTACTTTTGAGGCACCGAACCGAAACACGTCGGTACTACCGAGTATCGAATCAAGTGAGAAACCAAAAAAAAAAGAGAAAAATTTTATTATTTATTTTTTACCTTTTTTTACCTTTTTTTTTTAACCTTTTTTCTTTTCATGTCAACGTTCACACGCACAATATATGCTTACCTAGGATTTGACTTGATTCAACAACAAAGCAGTCGGAGCAATGACCAGCCGAAAACTGTCGAAATTGTAGTTATTTGAAGTTTGGATTTTTTTTTTACGACTGAGGTAGGTAAATTAAATTTCTTGAGACTAAAGTACCGAAAAAAGGTACCGTTGGGTACCGGTATCGATTCACAGGTACCGGTATCGGTTCAAATGTGAAAGGTACCCATCCCTACTTGTCGGTCCCAAACAACAAACATTCCCAGCAGAAAAGCTTCTTCCGTGAAACCGAGCCAGTAATCCAGGGGTACCGTTCCCAATTGCTAGCCTGGAAATGTCGCTCGTAACCGGCCTTTGATGCCTGGCTGATTTCCAGTCCTTCTGGGGTTGGGTGGCCTTTTTTGACAATGTCCATCTTTTCATTGAATGTTCTTCTTGAAAAGGGAACTGTTAATAAATCCGCAACAACATCGACGGTATCATTTGCTGCTGCCATGTTTCATTCGTTTGTTTAGCTCGTGTTGTCTTGCTTGATAGTTCGCTACGGTAGCCAGTTCCGCGTTTTGCGCTCTGATTGGCCGACGCAGCCAGTAATAGTTCGCTACTCTCTAGAACAGTGGTTCTCAACTGGTCTAGCCTCGGGACCCAACATTTTCCTTAGTCATTAAGTCGTGACCCAAATATTTGAACCACTATGATTTTTTATTTTTTTTTTAATGTCAGTAATAGACAATCTTTCATGCACTGTTAAAAACATGAAATAAACACTAAAAAGTGCAACTAGGGCTAAAAACCCAATGAAATTAAATAATAATAAATAATATATGCTTCTTAGCAGATTTCTTAGCTTAACATAACAAACCTAAGTTTGGGGGAACTAATGGGAACTGGGGTTGCAACAAAAGTGCAACTAGGGCTAAAACACAATAAAATAAAATAATAATAATAATAAATAATATATCCTTCTTAGCAGACTTCTTAGCTTAGCACTTTAATCGCCGGAAACGCCGAAACTCGTCATTGCCCGCCATGCTCATTCTGCCGAAGACGCCGTAACACGTCTTTGATATCAATATTTCAAAAATCTGTGATCGAAATCATATTTCTCCTCCGGGGACCTGAGATATACTGCTGAGCTCCACTCAACTCTCTAACGGTTCAAGAGCGCCATCTGGTGGCCGATCGGCAGATCGCCCAACCGGAAGTGACGCGCCAAACAGGAAGTGCTCACCCATATTTCGTCCGGGCACTCGCGATCGTTAGCAGGACTCCATCTCGACACACTGGATAATCAATCGCTCGCCCTAACTCAATAAACAACGTTATTTGGACGTATATAGTATTATACAACCTGGAAATGGTTCATCTAGATCAGTGGTCACCAACCTTTTTAAGCCCAAGATCACTTTTTTTTTTTGGTGAAGGCAAGATCTACCTATTGAAGCGTTGAGAGAAAAAGACAGCCAAGATTGTACTTTAAACTAAATTACTTTTATTTGCCTGTATTCTAATTACATGCAATGCTTTGGTCCAACATTAAAACGTCAAAGTAGAACTATTATGTACTTTCTCAGTCAGTGCTAAGTGCAGTCATCTTATGCAGCATCACTTTTCACATCAAAACAAAAGTAGAACTGTAATGTGGACTCTCATATTATTAACATTGACAAACATATTTACAATTAGCATTTTATAAAGTAGAACTGTAATGTGTACTTTCTCAGTCAGTGCTAAGTGCAGCATTACTTTTCACATCAAAACAAAAGTAGAACTGTAATGTGTACTTTCTCAGTCAGTGCTAAGTGCAGTCAGTGCTAAGTGCAGCATCATTTTCACATCAAAACAAAAGTAGAACTGTATGTGTACTTTCTCAGTCAGTGCTAAGTGCAGCATCACTTTTCACATCAAAACAAAGGTAGAACTGTAATGTGGACTCTCAGGGTAAGATCTAAAAAAAAAACATTTTTAATTTTCATGGAAATATCTACAGGGACAGTCTCAAAGATCGACCAGTCGATCAAGATCGACGGGTTGGTGACCACTGATCTAGATCAACATCCTATAATAGAAAACTGTCTACTCCAAGCTGATCGCCCAACGGCCCGAGGAGACTGGGGTAAGTTTCAGCGTTTATTATTACCGTGTTCGATATAAACTGCTCTGATGATCATATCACCCACACTAGATGAATCATCTAACGTTGCCCACGGAATTATAAACGACCCCCCGCCCATCCGGTCAACATCAGATGATAAGTAGTAACTTCTAGAACCACCTCCAGTTGAAATGTTTTATCTGGCACCGATCACTATCAAACTGTATTTCATCATCAATATAATGCATTTGGGGCTATAAATCAAGTTCTGGAGAAAGCTGCAGAAAACGATAAAAACATACTTATACTTTAGACCGTATTTTAGTATGAATATGTGAATGAAAAAGTATAACGTTGCTACACCCTGAACAATAGATATAGGACATTGAATGGGCCATAATAATGTCAATTTAGCAATACAATTTAAAAAGTTATAGCCCTGCAAAGAAGGGGAACTTCTCCATAGACAAATAGAGATGGCGAGGGATGGTAAATTATGAATTTAACCATGGCGATCAAAGTGTTAACATCCCAGAGAACTAATGGGATAACTGGGGATGTTGTTTGCTCCTGACAAGAGTCTCAAAGTCTGGGGTGATGGTAGACAAAGCAACTCTGAGGTCATGCTCAATGTCCAATCTGTTCCTCTGCTTTGTCTTCAGCTGGACCAGAGTTGAGAAGCCACTTTCACAAAGATAGGTTGTGCAAAAAGAAAAAGAAAAAATCGTTTATTTTTTTCACACACACATCCGCGACCCACTCAAAATGGCCCCGCGACCCACTTTTGGGTCGCAACCCACCAGTTGAGAAACACTGCTCTAGGATACCTTGGCATCTAAAAGACTACGCCCATTGACTACAGCTCCAAATGTGATTGGCTGATCAAACTGTCACTCCACACCTGAGCTCCTGTTAAGCTGTATTGGGCAGGTCATGCTAGAATACCCGATGGAGGAAAGTCTGCCCAGTGACTTGTGAAAAGAAATCTCAGATTGGCTGTTATTTTCTCCTGTACAAAAACGCTCTAATGCGCAGTGAATGGGTCGAAAACAACTATGGCGAGCGAAACAGTGCGGTTTTTAACAGATTAGCCACACAAACTATTTTAATAAATTTGATAATTTTTTTTTAAATATAAATAAAAAAAGTAATTTTTAAAATTAATATTTTCTTTCTTCTGAGACTCACAGGGCCTTCTCTGAATACCTTGAAGGCCCTGATAATTCGCCACTGGTGTTTTCTGTCAGCACAGTAGTTAGTGGGTCCCCCAGGTTCCCCAAGTTAGGTAGGAAAACTCAAGTTGAGTTGGTACCATGTAAGTGTCTCAGAGACAGGGGGTTAGGGGTGATGTGATGTGTGGCCATAGCTAATTTGTTGTTTGGCTTAAAAACTGCTCTTGCCAATAATTGAACCTGTCATTGGTGCCTTCAAGGAGGTGTGTTAAAATGTAAGCTTTGACGTGTTTGACAATAGCAGTTTTGGCTGAGCAGCCCGGAGGTTGGAGTCTGAGGTTTTATTGGGATCAAAATGTATTGCCTTGTCCAACCTTACTGGAAGGTTCCCTGAAATTAGCCCTGGTTTCCCAAACCAATCACTCTAATCAAAGACGGTAATGGATCTTTGTCTCTCTCCCTCCCTCTCTCTCCCTTTCCCTCCCCCTTTACTTCCAGAAACACATCCCCTGGCCTCCAAGCTTTTCAGGATCATGGAGGAGAAGCGGTCTAACCTCTGCGTGTCTGCTGACCTGACGAAGTGTGAGGAGGTTCTGCAGCTAGCCGACTCCCTGGGGCCCAAGATCTGCCTGTTCAAAACACATGTGGACATCTTACAGGTAGACCCTATAGAGACCCATGTGGACATGCTACAGGTAGACCCTATAGAGACCCATGTGGACATGCTACAGGTAGACCCTATAGAGACCCATGTGGACATGCTACAGGTAGACCTTATAGAGACCCATGTGGACATGCTACAGGTAGACCCTATAGAGACCCATGTGGACATGCTACAGGTAGACCCTATAGAGACCCATGTGGACATGCTACAGGTAGACCTTATAGAGACCCATGTGGACATGCTACAGGTAGACTAGATAGAGACCCATGTGGACATGCTACAGGTAGATCTTATAGAGACCCATGTGGACATGCTACAGGTAGACCTTATAGAGACCCATGTGGACATGCTACAGGTAGACTAGATAGAGACCCATGTGGACATGCTACAGGTAGACCTTATAGAGACCCATGTGGACATGCTACAGGTAGACCTTATAGAGACCCATGTGGACATGCTACAGGTAGACCTTATAGAGACCCATGTGGACATGCTACAGGTAGACCTTATAGAGACCCATGTGGACATGCTACAGGTAGACTAGATAGAGACCCATGTGGACATGCTACAGGTAGACTAGATAGAGACCCATGTGGACATGCTACAGGTAGACTAGATAGAGACCCATGTGGACATGCTACAGGTAGACCTTATAGAGACCCATGTGGACATGCTACAGGTAGATCTTATAGAGACCCATGTGGACATGCTACAGGTAGACCTTATAGAGACCCATGTGGACATGCTACAGGTAGACTAGATAGAGACCCATGTGGACATGCTACAGGTAGACCTTATAGAGACCCATGTGGACATGCTACAGGTAGACCTTATAGAGACCCATGTGGACATGCTACAGGTAGACTAGATAGAGACCCATGTGGACATGCTACAGGTAGACCTTATAGAGACCCATGTGGACATGCTACAGGTAGACCTTATAGAGACCCATGTGGACATGCTACAGGTAGACCTTATAGAGACCCATGTGGACATGCTACAGGTAGATCTTATAGAGACCCATGTGGACATGCTACAGGTAGACCTTATAGAGACCCATGTGGACATGCTACAGGTAGACCTTATAGAGACCCATGTGGACATGCTACAGGTAGACCTTATAGAGACCCATGTGGACATGCTACAGGTAGATCTTATAGAGACCCATGTGGACATGCTACAGGTAGACCTTATAGAGACCCATGTGGACATGCTACAGGTAGACCTTATAGAGACCCATGTGGACATGCTACAGGTAGATCTTATAGAGACCCATGTGGACATGCTACAGGTAGACCTTATAGAGACCCATGTGGACATGCTACAGGTAGACTAGATAGAGACCCATGTGGACATGCTACAGGTAGACTAGATAGAGACCCATGTGGACATGCTACAGGTAGACCTTATAGAGACCCATGTGGACATGCTACAGGTAGACCCTATAGAGACCCATGTGGACATGCTATAGGTAGACCTTATAGAGACCCATGTGGACATGCTACAGGTAGACCTTATAGAGACCCATGTGGACATGCTACAGGTAGACTAGATAGAGACCCATGTGGACATGCTACAGGTAGACTAGATAGAGACCCATGTGGACATGCTACAGGTAGACCTTATAGAGACCCATGTGGACATGCTACAGGTAGACCCTATAGAGACCCATGTGGACATGCTACAGGTAGACCTTATAGAGACCCATGTGGACATGCTACAGGTAGACCCTATAGAGACCCATGTGGACATGCTACAGGTAGATCTTATAGAGACCCATGTGGACATGCTACAGGTAGACCTTATAGAGACCCATGTGGACATGCTACAGGTAGACCCTATAGAGACCCATGTGGACATGCTACAGGTAGACCTTATAGAGACCCATGTGGACATGCTACAGGTAGACCTTATAGAGACCCATGTGGACATGCTACAGGTAGACCTTATAGAGACCCATGTGGACATGCTACAGGTAGACCTTATAGAGACCCATGTGGACATGCTACAGGTAGACTAGATAGAGACCCATGTGGACATGCTACAGGTAGACCTTATAGAGACCCATGTGGACATGCTACAGGTAGACCTTATAGAGACCCATGTGGACATGCTACAGGTAGACCTTATAGAGCCCCATGTGGACATGCTACAGGTAGACCTTATAGAGACCCATGTGGACATGCTACAGGTAGACCTTATAGAGACCCATGTGGACATGCTACAGGTAGACCTTATAGAGACCCATGTGGACATGCTACAGGTAGATCTTATAGAGACCCATGTGGACATGCTACAGGTAGACTAGATAGAGACTCATGTGGACATGCTACAGGTAGACTAGATAGAGACCCATGTGTACATGCTACAGGTAGACCTTATAGAGACCCATGTGGACATGCTACAGGTAGACCTTATAGAGACCCATGTGGACATGCTACAGGTAGACCTTATAGAGACCCATGTGGACATGCTACAGGTAGACCTTATAGAGACCCATGTGGACATGCTACAGGTAGACTAGATAGAGACCCATGTGGACATGCTACAGGTAGACTAGATAGAGACCCATGTGGACATGCTACAGGTAGACTAGATGAGACCCATGTGGACATGCTACAGGTAGACCTTATAGAGACCCATGTGGACATGCTACAGGTAGACCTTATAGAGACTCATGTGGACATGCTACAGGTAGACCTTATAGAGACCCATGTGGGCATGCTACAGGTAGACCCTATAGAGACCCATGTGGACATGCTACAGGTAGACCTTATAGAGACCCATGTGGACATGCTACTGGTAGACCTTATAGAGACCCATGTGGACATGCTACAGGTAGACCTTATAGAGACCCATGTGGACATGCTACAGGTAGACTAGATAGAGACCCATGTGGACATGCTACAGGTAGACTAGATAGAGACCCATGTGGACATGCTACAGGTAGACTAGATAGAGACCCATGTGGACATGCTACAGGTAGACCCTATAGAGACCCATGTGGACATGCTACAGGTAGACCTTATAGAGACCCATGTGGACATGCTACAGGTAGACCCTATAGAGACCCATGTGGACATGCTACAGGTAGACTAGATAGAGACCCATGTGGACATGCTACAGGTAGACCCTATAGAGACCCATGTGGACATGCTACAGGTAGACTAGATGGAGACCAGAGCATGTGAGCGGATCGGCGCGGGTGAGAAATCCGCTCTTCGCTCTTTAAAGCTTGGTCCGCTCCGCTAATTGCTCATGTTGATCCCGCCGCCACACCGCTCAGCGCGCCGCCAGCGCTCAACTTCATTTTGGCATCAAGTGCTCCTCGCTCCACCCCGCTCAGCAGAAAAAAAATTACAGCGGGGGAAATAAAAGAAAGTGCTGTTTTCCTGAAATTGGCTAATTAAACACATCGGATTTCCTGAAGGCCTTCGTTTCGAGCATGCGTAAATTCTTGATTTCGTTATTTAAAATATCATAGAATAATGAAAACAGACAGACCCAGTTTAAATGTATCAACCGAATATGGTATTTTTTTTTATTTACCACTGCACCATGGGCAGGGCACCACCAAGACATTCAACGCAGTGACGGAAAAAACTAATTATGCACAGCCCTCGGCATATACAGTACCTTGTATTATCCGACGTAGCTAATTGAATTACACTGTAGGCCTATACCTTTTTGCATACTGTTAATAAAGTATTAAATCAACCAATCAATCTGAGGTAGAACATAATCACAGGGCAGCATAAGACGGATACAAAATTATGCGTATGACATGAGCCTCAGAGGAGGCCGTAATAGGCCTAAGGCCTTGGCTTAGCATGCACTGAAGACAATTAATGCAACAGGCTTGTTATCAAACGAACTCAGGAAATCGCATAGCTAATATGCCTATGAAAATAAAAATATAACTTACTCGACATAACTGTCTACAAAGTGTCTCACAGTAAAACACAAACGAAAGTGTGCAAGTTCCCTATAGCCTTTGAAAAACTCGAATACAATCAACCAATATAAAAGTGCTGTTGGATATGCTACATTTATATAAATGTATAAAATCTAAAACAGAGTGCTACATTCTTATGTATAAAATAAAAAATAATGGCCATTAACTTTAGGCAGGCCTATTGCATTTTGCAATAAAGTAGGATATTATAGGCTATTCGTTTTTGTCACTTTGTGCATTTTAAACAAAATAAAACAGAGTGCTACATTCTTATGTATAAAATAAAAAATAATGGCCATTAACTTTAGGCAGGCCTATTGCATTTTACAATAAAGTAGGATATTATAGGCTATTCGTTTTTGTCACTTTGTGCATTTTAAACAAAATAAAACAGAGTGCTACATTCTTATGTATAAAATAAAAAATAATGGCCATTAACTTTAGGCAGGCCTATTGCATTTTACAATAAAGTAGGATATTATAGGCTATTCGTTTTTGTCACTTTGTGCATTTTAAACAAAATAAAACAATGCTCATGTGCCTATATCTGCCATGCAGTGCCACGCAGCTACATTATCTTTGAGTTCACTTTCAAGAACACGAGTTTAGCCAATGTCTGAGGCTTCAAACTCATGCGGTGATTTCTTGACATCAAACCAGCAGCGGAAAACACCCTCTCTGCGCTCGCAGAGCCACTGGGAATACTGAACACTTTGCGGGCAACTTTACTCAGGCGTGGAAGGGACTTGGAATTTTGTTTCCAAAATGCAATGACATCTTTGACATCGTCAGGGTTTGATCTTGGGGACGAGAGGTAGGTTTCAACTTCAGTTTTCGCATTGCCTCCTCCCGTGGGCTGATTCTCTGAGAAGTATGATCCAAACATACGAGGCCTCTTGATTTCTTCGGGCACGTCAGATTCTCCGCCGTCTGACTCGGGTTGACCTGCTGCCTCTCCAGCAGCGACTGCTGCAGTCATCTCCTCTGTTTCTTTGACGAGGAGGTCGCGTATTTCTCCAAGTTTATTACAAACCAACTCATCACGGATTATCCACTCTGTTTTGAAACGAGGATCTAACAGCGACGCGAAGAGGAGGTGTTTATCATCATAGTACATTCTGAAGCGAGTGGACACGTTATTGGACAGTGTTTCCGCGAAAGAAGCTATTCCTAATGGAAGGGCAGCGTTGTTGTTGACAAGCAGGGATTTGAGCTCGCCTACAGCCGGGAGAATCATGCCCAAATTCCCAAGCTCCCGTTGCATGTTGTCTGTGAGGTCAGCCAGCGGTGACAATACTTCAACAAGGTGATTGAGCCGACGCACGTCATTAAGTGTGAGAATAGCGGCAGTGGTTTTAAGTTTGCTCTGCCACAATGCATCTTTTTTGAATAGCTTTAGGACAGACTCCACCATGCGCAGCTGGCTGCTCCATCGCGTCGGGCAAGCAGTGGTGGGTCGTACACCCAGAGAGTCAGTTTCCTCCGTGTTCAGACAACTCTTACGCACACTTTTCACTAGCTTTCCCACTTTAACTAGCAGGCGATTGATATCATCATGCTCGTTAACTGCGTCTTTGATAGCTAACTGAAGCAGATGAATTGGGCATCGCAGGTGTAAACTTGATACGGTGAAGTACTGGTTTACCATAGCCTCTACAGTATTAGTGACCACGTCCACTTGGTTTTGCGAGAGCGCAGGTTCCTCCTCCGCTATTTCCTCCCCTTCCTCCACCACCAGTGCCACTTCATCATCATCATCTTTCTCCTCTTCTCCTTCAGCGTCAGGCAGGATGTTAAATGCCTTGACCATGTTGCTGGCACTGTCTGTCACCACACGAATCACGCGTTGATGAATGTTCCAATTTTTCAGCACACTTTCATACTTTTGATATATGCGATCTGCAGTGTGAGACCCTGTTATGTGCTCACAGCCTAACAGAACCGTGTGGCCCTTGAACGTCCCGTCGATAAAACTTGCCACAATAGCAAGGAAACTGTGGCCTCTTCTACTTGTCCAAATATCAGATGCAAGAACGAACCCTTCACCCATTCCTATGAGCTCTCGTAGTTTGACTTCCATCTCTTGTATGGCATGTGGCATAAGTGTGTCCCGGACAGTATTGTAGCAGGGCGGGGTGTAACCTGGTTGGGCCATGCCGGCAAAATGTCTCATACCTTCACGTTCTCCTTTACTTAAGGGGTCGTAATCCATGGATATCATTTTAAAAAACGCTTCATCCAGCTCCCTTTTTCTTTCACGTGTCACGTTAGGTGCCTTTTTTCCAGTGAGGAAATTGTGCAGCGAGTCACGCTGTTTATCTTTTTGTTGCTGCTTCGTCTGGGCATCTAAAACAAATAATAAATGCATGCTTTATATTAGGTCTACAATACATTAAGCTGTAATAAGGCTACCAATTTCAAAATGGCTAATAATGACAAGTAACAAACCTTTGGATTTCTTCTCATTATGTTCGCGAAATATGTGGTCATGCTTCCTCCCAATGTGTCTCTTTAGATTCCAAGAAGAATCTCTTCGGACGGTAATATAGTCTGCACATTCTGTCTCCTCACCATCATCGTTAGTTGTTTTCACGATACATTGGAACTTATTATCTGTTACTTTTTTAAAATACTTCGCAAACACGGCCATGCTTTCACGTTGTGGGATTTCTTGTAAGCACATGCAGTTCTGTTTACATGACGGACACTGAGGACAGGTGCATTGTGGACCGGTGCCATCTGGTCTGGTCTGGTAGACGCCTCCCAGACCAGTGCCGTGCGCACTGAGGAGCGGACCTGAGCGGCTTGGAGCGGAGGAGAACTCTCGCTCCGGTCGTCGCGCCGACCCATTTTAAAACCCACTCCTCGCTCACGTCAAAACGGCCCGCTCCGCGCCCAGCGCCGCTCGCGCGCCGCGCCGCTCACATCCACTGATGGAGACCCATGTGGACATGCTACAGGTAGACCTTATAGAGACCCATGTGGACATGCTACAGGTAGACTAGATAGAGACCCATGTGGACATGCTACAGGTAGACCTTATAGAGACCCATGTGGACATGCTACAGGTAGACCCTATAGAGACCCATGTGGACATGCTACAGGTAGACTAGATAGAGACCCATGTGGACATGCTACAGGTAGACCTTATAGAGACCCATGTGGACATGCTACAGGTAGACCTTATAGAGACCCATGTGGACATGCTACAGGTAGATCTTATAGAGACCCATGTGGACATGCTACAGGTAGACCTTATAGAGACCCATGTGGACATGCTACAGGTAGACTAGATAGAGACCCATGTGGACATGCTACAGGTAGACTAGATAGAGACCCATGTGGACATGCTACAGGTAGACCTTATAGAGACCCATGTGGACATGCTACAGGTAGACCTTATAGAGACCCATGTGGACATGCTACAGGTAGACTAGATAGAGACCCATGTGGACATGCTACAGGTAGACTAGATAGAGACCCATGTGGACATGCTACAGGTAGACTAGATAGAGACCCATGTGGACATGCTACAGGTAGACTAGATAGAGACCCATGTGGACATGCTACAGGTAGACCTTATAGAGACCCATGTGGACATGCTACAGGTAGACCCTATAGAGACCCATGTGGACATGCTACAGGTAGACCCTATAGAGACCCATGTGGACATGCTACAGGTAGACCTTATAGAGACCCATGTGGACATGCTACAGGTAGACCTTATAGAGACCCATGTGGACATGCTACAGGTAGACCTTATAGAGACCCATGTGGACATGCTACAGGTAGACTAGATAGAGACCCATGTGGACATGCTACAGGTAGATCTTATAGAGACCCATGTGGACATGCTACAGGTAGATCTTATAGAGACCCATGTGGACATGCTACAGGTAGACCTTATAGAGACCCATGTGGACATGCTACAGGTAGACCTTATAGAGACCCATGTGGACATGCTACAGGTAGATCTTATAGAGACCCATGTGGACATGCTACAGGTAGACCCTATAGAGACCCATGTGGACATGCTACAGGTAGACTAGATAGAGACCCATGTGGACATGCTACAGGTAGACTAGATAGAGACCCATGTGGACATGCTACAGGTAGACTAGATAGAGACCCATGTGAACATGCTACAGGTAGACTAGATAGAGACCCATGTGGATATGCTACAGGTAGACCCTATAGAGACCCATGTGGACATGCTATAGGTAGACTAGATAGAGACCCATGTGGACATGCTAGGTAGACTAGATAGAGACCCATGTGGACATGCTACAGGTAGACCTTATAGAGACCCATGTGGACATGCTACAGGTAGACCTTATAGAGACCCATGTGGACATGCTACAGGTAGACTAGATAGAGACCCATGTGGACATGCTACAGGTAGACTAGATAGAGACCCATGTGGACATGCTACAGGTAGACCTTATAGAGACCCATGTGGACATGCTACAGGTAGACTAGATAGAGACCCATGTGAACATGCTACAGGTAGACCTTATAGAGACCCATGTGGACATGCTACAGGTAGACCTTATAGAGACCCATGTGGACATGCTACAGGTAGACTAGATAGAGACCCATGTGGACATGCTATAGGTAGACTAGATAGAGACCCATGTTTACTTGCTACAGGTAGACCTTATAGAGACCCATGTGGACATGCTACAGGTAGACTAGATAGAGACCCATGTGGACATGCTACAGGTAGACCTTATAGAGACCCATGTGGACATGCTACAGGTAGACTAGATAGAGACCCATGTGGACATGCTACAGGTAGACTAGATAGAGACCCATGTGGACATGCTACAGGTAGACTAGATAGAGACCCATGTGGACATGCTACAGGTAGACCTTATAGAGACCCATGTGGACATGCTACAGGTAGACCTTATAGAGACTCATGTGGACATGCTACAGGTAGACCTTATAGAGACCCATGTGGGCATGCTACAGGTAGACCCTATAGAGACCCATGTGGACATGCTACAGGTAGACCTTATAGAGACCCATGTGGACATGCTACAGGTAGACCCTATAGAGACCCATGTGGACATGCTACAGGTAGACCTTATAGAGACCCATGTGGACATGCTACAGGTAGACCTTATAGAGACCCATGTGGACATGCTACAGGTAGACCTTATAGAGACCCATGTGGACATGCTACAGGTAGACCTTATAGAGACCCATGTGGACATGCTACAGGTAGACCTTATAGAGACCCATGTGGACATGCTACAGGTAGACTAGATAGAGACCCATGTGGACATGCTACAGGTAGACCCTATAGAGACCCATGTGGACATGCTACAGGTAGACTAGATAGAGACCCATGTGGACATGCTACAGGTAGACTAGATAGAGACCCATGTGGACATGCTACAGGTAGACCTTATAGAGACCCATGTGGACATGCTACAGGTAGACCTTATAGAGACCCATGTGGACATGCTACAGGTAGACCTTATAGAGACCCATGTGGACATGCTACAGGTAGACTAGATAGAGACCCATGTGGACATGCTACAGGTAGATCTTATAGAGACCCATGTGGACATGCTACAGGTAGATCTTATAGAGACCCATGTGGACATGCTACAGGTAGATCTTATAGAGACCCATGTGGACATGCTACAGGTAGACCCTATAGAGACCCATGTGGACATGCTACAGGTAGACCTTATAGAGACCCATGTGGACATGCTACAGGTAGACCTTATAGAGACCCATGTGGACATGCTACAGGTAGACTAGATAGAGACCCATGTGGACATGCTACAGGTAGACCTTATAGAGACCCATGTGGACATGCTACAGGTAGACTAGATAGAGACCCATGTGGAGATGCTACAGGTAGACTAGATAGAGACCCATGTGGACATGCTACAGGTAGACTAGATAGAGACCCATGTGGACATGCTACAGGTAGACCCTATAGAGACCCATGTGGACATGCTACAGGTAGACCTTATAGAGACCCATGTGGACATGCTACAGGTAGACCCTATAGAGACCCATGTGGACATGCTACAGGTAGATCTTATAGAGACCCATGTGGACATGCTACAGGTAGATCTTATAGAGACCCATGTGGACATGCTACAGGTAGACCTTATAGAGACCCATGTGGACATGCTACAGGTAGATCTTATAGAGACCCATGTGGACATGCTACAGGTAGATCTTATAGAGACCCATGTGGACATGCTACAGGTAGACTAGATAGAGACCCATGTGGACATGCTACAGGTAGACCCTATAGAGACCCATGTGGACATGCTACAGGTAGACTAGATGGAGACCCATGTGGACATGCTACAGGTAGACCTTATAGAGACCCATGTGGACATGCTACAGGTAGACTAGATAGAGACCCATGTGGACATGCTACAGGTAGACCCTATAGAGACCCATGTGGACATGCTACAGGTAGACTAGATAGAGACCCATGTGGACATGCTACAGGTAGACCTTATAGAGACCCATGTGGACATGCTACAGGTAGACCTTATAGAGACCCATGTGGACATGCTACAGGTAGATCTTATAGAGACCCATGTGGACATGCTACAGGTAGACCTTATAGCAGGGTTAGAAATTAAAAAAAAAAATTCAGGGGCTTTTTTTGCCCCCCTTAATTGATTTTCGGGGGCTTTTTTTTGTATTTCGGGGGCACTGCATTTTTATGATGAAAATTAACATAAGGATTATAAAACATTGTTGACACTTTTTTTTACAGTCTTCGTCCCTATGTTTGATAATGTAATGTTAATGTCTCCATATATAGGGCTCTACGCTAACCTTTTTCCCAAGGAGCACATGTGCTCCTAAATAAAATGTTAATAAATAAAATCTAAATAAAAATTTAGGAGCACACAAAGAAATTTAGGAGCACAGTGAAAATTGTTCAAGTAACACAGAGTTTATTAACTATTTATCTCATGCATTATTATACTGTGCGTGTGCACACTATGAATTGAAAATGGGGGACCCTGATGTAAACAAGACGAAAGTCTTTCTCTGGTCTGCATCCCCTTAACTTGTGTGTATTGAGCTGTACTGTATTGTACCCATTCTGCAATCTGTTAATAAAGTTTTCAATCAATCAAACGCAAAGGATATCGGTTGTCAAGCTGCTTTTGTATGTTGTAGTGTTGTTATGATACCAACATTTTGACTTTGATACAGATAGGAAAGGTAATGGAATATATTATTAGATGACAGAACATTGAAAATTCTTTATACAATTATTTAATTCATTATGAAATAGAAATTCCGTTTTTGGGTGGAACGTTTGTTGCAAGGAGGGAGGAGGCGGGGACTGCTGCGTGTTACACACAACACGGAGAAATGGTCTAGCTGCTTCGGTGCGTCGTTAACGTTAACGTCGGAAGAAATTCCCCACTAAGCCCTAAATTCAGAGCAGAGCAGTATCCTAATGACTTTTATGCTTCAGTCGATAAGGTGTTTTGCGAATTCTGTCAACATACCGTGGGGACTGGACCCGCAAAAACACGTGCGAATATCACTTCAAAAGCCATGTCAGCCGGATTCCTCTCTTTCTCCTCGTCTCTCTTTTGCTCAAAATAAAAATTAATGGGCTTCATGGCTGGCTGATTTTTTTGCGTTGTCTGATTCTGAATGTATAACTTGCCTAAGCCGGTACCGTGACTTTGTTTTCGGGCGCTACTGTGATTGGACGTTTATGCGCCTTGTGTAATGTGGGACTATTATAACAGCGGAGCTGTTTTGTAATCGTCACTCGTCTCGAGTAAATGATTTTTCCGGGTGGCGCACACACACATATTATTAGGGCCAAATACAAGGGAAATGCTTGCACTGTAGATCATATATATAATTATATATATAATTAGTAAACTGTCGGGGGCATTTTCTGCCCCCCTTAACTGATATTCGGGGGCATTGTCCATTTTCAAGGGCATTTTGCCCCGAGCCCCCGTTAATTTCGAACCCTGCCTTATAGAGACCCATGTGGACATGCTACAGGTAGACTAGATAGAGACCCATGTGGACATGCTACAGGTAGACTAGATAGAGACCCATGTGGACATGCTACAGGTAGACCTTATAGAGACCCATGTGGACATGCTACAGGTAGACCTTATAGAGACCCATGTGGACATGCTACAGGTAGACTAGATAGAGACCCATGTGGACATGCTACAGGTAGACCTTATAGAGACCCATGTGGACATGCTACAGGTAGATATTATAGAGACCCATGTGGACATGCTACAGGTAGACCCTATAGAGACCCATGTGGACATGCTACAGGTAGACTAGATAGAGACCCATGTGGACATGCTACAGGTAGATCTTATAGAGACCCATGTGGACATGCTACAGGTAGACCTTATAGAGACCCATGTGGACATGCTACAGGTAGACCTTATAGAGACCCATGTGGACATGCTACAGGTAGACTAGATAGAGACCCATGTGGACATGCTACAGGTAGACTAGATAGAGACCCATGTGGACATGCTACAGGTAGACTAGATAGAGACCCATGTGGACATGCTACAGGTAGACCTTAAAGAGACCCATGTGGACATGCTACAGGTAGACCCTATAGAGACCCATGTGGACATGCTACAGGTAGACCCTATAGAGACCCATGTGGACATGCTACAGGTAGACCTTATAGAGACCCATGTGGACATGCTACAGGTAGACCTTATAGAGACCCATGTGGACATGCTACAGGTAGACTAGATAGAGACCCATGTGGACATGCTACAGGTAGACCTTATAGAGACCCATGTGGACATGCTACAGGTAGACCTTATAGAGACCCATGTGGACATGCTACAGGTAGATCTTATAGAGACCCATGTGGACATGCTACAGGTAGACCTTATAGAGACCCATGTGGACATGCTACAGGTAGACCTTATAGAGACCCATGTGGACATGCTACAGGTAGACCCTATAGAGACCCATGTGGACATGCTACAGGTAGACCTTATAGAGACCCATGTGGACATGCTACAGGTAGACTAGATAGAGACCCATGTGGACATGCTACAGGTAGACCTTATAGAGACTCATGTGGACATGCTACAGGTAGACCTTATAGAGACCCATGTGGACATGCTACAGGTAGACCCTATAGAGACCCATGTGGACATGCTACAGGTAGACCTTATAGAGACCCATGTGGACATGCTACAGGTAGACCTTATAGAGACCCATGTGGACATGCTACAGGTAGACCCTATAGAGACCCATGTGGACATGCTACAGGTAGACCTTATAGAGACCCATGTGGACATTAGGGGTGGGACGATACATCGATCCAGATCGATACATCGATGTAATTATCAACAATCGAATCGGATCGATGCGATGTAATAAGATCGATTCATATCGATACTCTTATTTTGAAAATCCTGTGGCGAGTCTCATATCCGCCCAAGAACAACAGCAGTAGCTCCGTGTGTGTAGACGTTACAGCATAGCATTCTCCCTTTCTGTGTGTGTGTGTGCGCGCGTCTTTGGAAAGACCAGATGAGGTCAGAGGAGTTTGATGTTTAAATGTTATTTAAACATAAACAATATAATACATAATAAATGTAGGCCTATACATGATCATGCAACATCAACAAATTGTTGTAGGAACGGTTTGGGAGAGGAAGGTTGTGAGTTTTGAGTTCCAAAAAATGTAGCTTAAAGTTTAAAGCTCAATATATAAAAACGTGGCACTTTACAGTGAACAGGAGGTCTATTTGTATTAAAAACAATAGATTGATTTTCCTTTAAATGTCTGGAAGAGCTCAAAAATACAAATGTCAAATGATATTTTCATTACCTTTTTTTGGTTGATCTAAATGTTACTGATTGTGTTAAATGGGCATATGATATCATCTCATATCGATCGCAGGCACCTGAATCTAATCGTATCGTATTGTATCGTGAGAGACTTTGTGATATCGGCAAATATCGTATCGTTGTCCAAAGAATCGATATCGTATCGTATCATGATGAAACTGGTGATTCCCACCCCTAGTGGACATGCTACAGGTAGACCTTATAGAGACCCATGTGGACATGCTACAGGTAGACCCTATAGAGACCCATGTGGACATGCTACAGGTAGACTAGATAGAGACCCATGTGGACATGCTACAGGTAGATCTTATAGAGACCCATGTGGACATGCTACAGGTAGACTAGATAGAGACCCATGTGGACATGCTACAGGTAGACTAGATAGAGACCCATGTGGACATGCTACAGGTAGACCTTATAGAGACCCATGTGGACATGCTACAGGTAGACTAGATAGAGACCCATGTGGACATGCTACAGGTAGACCTTATAGAGACCCATGTGGACATGCTACAGGTAGACTAGATAGAGACCCATGTGGACATGCTACAGGTAGACCTTATAGAGACCCATGTGGACATGCTACAGGTAGACCTTATAGAGACCCATGTGGACATGCTACAGGTAGATCTTATAGAGACCCATGTGGACATGCTACAGGTAGACCTTATAGAGACCCATGTGGACATGCTACAGGTAGACCTTATAGAGACCCATGTGGACATGCTACAGGTAGACCCTATAGAGACCCATGTGGACATGCTACAGGTAGACCTTATAGAGACCCATGTGGACATGCTACTGGTAGACCTTATAGAGACCCATGTGGACATGCTACAGGTAGACCCTATAGAGACCCATGTGGACATGCTACAGGTAGACCTTATAGAGACCCATGTGGACATGCTACAGGTAGACCTTATAGAGACCCATGTGGACATGCTACAGGTAGACCTTATAGAGACCCATGTGGACATGCTACTGGTAGACCTTATAGAGACCCATGTGGACATGCTACAGGTAGACCTTATAGAGACCCATGTGGACATGCTACAGGTAGATCTTATAGAGACCCATGTGGACATGCTACAGGTAGACTAGATAGAGACCCATGTGGACATGCTACTGGTAGACCTTATAGAGACCCATGTGGACATGCTACAGGTAGACATTATAGAGACCCATGTGGACATGCTACAGGTAGACCTTATAGAGACCCATGTGGACATGCTACAGGTAGACTAGATAGAGACCCATGTGGACATGCTACAGGTAGACTAGATAGAGACCCATGTGGACATGCTACAGGTAGACCTTATAGAGACCCATGTGGACATGCTACAGGTAGACCCTATAGAGACCCATGTGGACATGCTACAGGTAGACTAGATAGAGACCCATGTGGACATGCTACTGGTAGACCTTATAGAGACCCATGTGGACATGCTACAGGTAGACCTTATAGAGACCCATGTGGACATGCTACAGGTAGACTAGATAGAGACCCATGTGGACATGCTACAGGTAGACCTTATAGAGACCCATGTGGACATGCTACAGGTAGACCTTATAGAGACCCATGTGGACATGCTACAGGTAGACTAGATAGAGACCCATGTGGATATGCTACAGGTAGACCTTATAGAGACCCATGTGGACATGCTATAGGTAGACCTTATAGAGACCCATGTGGACATGCTACAGGTAGACCTTATAGAGACCCATGTGGACATGCTACAGGTAGACTAGATAGAGACCCATGTGGATATGCTACAGGTAGACCTTATAGAGACCCATGTGGACATGCTATAGGTAGACCTTATAGAGACCCATGTGGACATGCTACAGGTAGACCCTATAGAGACCCATGTGGACATGCTACAGGTAGACCTTATAGAGACCCATGTGGACATGCTACAGGTAGACTAGATAGAGACCCATGTGGACATGCTACAGGTAGACTAGATAGAGACCCATGTGGACATGCTACAGGTAGACCTTATAGAGACCCATGTGGACATGCTACAGGTAGACCCTATAGAGACCCATGTGGACATGCTACAGGTAGACCTTATAGAGACCCATGTGGACATGCTACAGGTAGATCTTATAGAGACCCATGTGGACATGCTACAGGTAGATCTTATAGAGACCCATGTGGACATGCTACAGGTAGACTAGATAGAGACCCATGTGGACATGCTACAGGTAGATCTTATAGAGACCCATGTGGACATGCTACAGGTAGACCTTATAGAGACCCATGTGGACATGCTACAGGTAGACTAGATAGAGACCCATGTGGACATGCTACAGGTAGACTAGATAGAGACCCATGTGGACATGCTACAGGTAGACTAGATAGAGACCCATGTGGACATGCTACAGGTAGACCTTATAGAGACCCATGTGGACATGCTACAGGTAGACCTTATAGAGACCCATGTGGACATGCTACAGGTAGATCTTATAGAGACCCATGTGGACATGCTACAGGTAGACTAGATAGAGACCCATGTGGACATGCTACAGGTAGACCCTATAGAGACCCATGTGGACATGCTACAGGTAGACCTTATAGAGACCCATGTGGACATGCTACAGGTAGACCTTATAGAGACCCATGTGGACATGCTACAGGTAGATCTTATAGAGACCCATGTGGACATGCTACAGGTAGACCTTATAGAGACCCATGTGGACATGCTACAGGTAGACTAGATAGAGACCCATGTGGACATGCTACAGGTAGACTAGATAGAGACCCATGTGGACATGCTACAGGTAGACTAGATAGAGACCCATGTGGACATGCTACAGGTAGACCTTATAGAGACCCATGTGGACATGCTACAGGTAGACCTTATAGAGACCCATGTGGACATGCTACAGGTAGACCTTATAGAGACCCATGTGGACATGCTACAGGTAGAGTAGATAGAGACCCATTTGGACATGCTACAGGTAGACTAGATAGAGACCCATGTGGACATGCTACAGGTAGACCTTATAGAGACCCATGTGGACATGCTACAGGTAGACCTTATAGAGACCCATGTGGACATGCTACAGGTAGACCTTATAGAGACCCATGTGGACATGCTATAGGTAGACCCTATAGAGACCCATGTGGACATGCTACAGGTAGACCCTATAGAGACCCATGTGGACATGCTACAGGTAGACCTTATAGAGACCCATGTGGACATGCTACAGGTAGACCTTATAGAGACCCATGTGGACATGCTACAGGTAGACTAGATAGAGACCCATGTGGACATGCTACAGGTAGACCCTATAGAGACCCATGTGGACATGCTACAGGTAGACCCTATAGAGACCCATGTGGACATGCTACAGGTAGACCTTATAGAGACCCATGTGGACATGCTACAGGTAGATCTTATAGAGCCCCATGTGGACATGCTACAGGTAGACCTTATAGAGACCCATGTGGACATGCTACAGGTAGACCTTATAGAGACCCATGTGGACATGCTACAGGTAGACTAGATAGAGACCCATGTGGACATGCTACAGGTAGACTAGATAGAGACCCATGTGGACATGCTACAGGTAGACTAGATAGAGACCCATGTGGATATGCTACAGGTAGACCTTATAGAGACCCATGTGGACATGCTACAGGTAGACTAGATAGAGACCCATGTGGACATGCTACAGGTAGACCCTATAGAGACCCATGTGGACATGCTACAGGTAGACCTTATAGAGACCCATGTGGACATGCTACAGGTAGACCCTATAGAGACCCATGTGGACATGCTACAGGTAGACCTTATAGAGACCCATGTGGACATGCTACAGGTAGACCTTATAGAGACCCATGTGGACATGCTACAGGTAGACCTTATAGAGACCCATGTGGACATGCTACAGGTAGACCTTATAGAGACCCATGTGGACATGCTACAGGTAGACTAGATAGAGACCCATGTGGACATGCTACAGGTAGACTAGATAGAGACCCATGTGGACATGCTACAGGTAGACCCTATAGAGACCCATGTGGACATGCTACAGGTAGACTAGATAGAGACCCATGTGGACATGCTACAGGTAGACCTTATAGAGACCCATGTGGACATGCTACAGGTAGACCTTATAGAGACCCATGTGGACATGCTACAGGTAGACCTTATAGAGACCCATGTGGACATGCTACAGGTAGACCTTATAGAGACCCATGTGGACATGCTACAGGTAGACCTTATAGAGACCCATGTGGACATGCTACAGGTAGACCTTATAGAGACCCATGTGGACATGCTACAGGTAGACCTTATAGAGACCCATGTGGACATGCTACAGGTAGACCTTATAGAGACCCATGTGGACATGCTACAGGTAGACTAGATAGAGACCCATGTGGACATGCTACAGGTAGACTAGATAGAGACCCATGTGGACATGCTACAGGTAGACTAGATAGAGACCCATGTGGACATGCTACAGGTAGACTAGATAGAGACCCATGTGGACATGCTACAGGTAGACTAGATAGAGACCCATGTGGACATGCTACAGGTAGACCTTATAGAGACCCATGTGGACATGCTACAGGTAGACCTTATAGAGACCCATGTGGACATGCTACAGGTAGATCTTATAGAGACCCATGTGGACATGCTACAGGTAGACCTTATAGAGACCCATGTGGACATGCTACAGGTAGACTAGATAGAGACCCATGTGGACATGCTACAGGTAGACCTTATAGAGACCCATGTGGACATGCTACAGGTAGACCTTATAGAGACCCATGTGGACATGCTACAGGTAGATCTTATAGAGACCCATGTGGACATGCTACAGGTAGACCTTATAGAGACCCATGTGGACATGCTACAGGTAGATCTTATAGAGACTCATGTGGACATGCTACAGGTAGACCTTATAGAGACCCATCAGGGGAGGAAACTAACTTTTTGGCTTACCAGCCAACTGGCGAGTATCTGATTTTTTTTACCAGCCAAACAGATTTTTTACCAGACAAAAAAAATCGCTAATTGTGATAATTACTTCTTTGTATGTCAAGCCGCGTCAATGTTGTGTATGCATCTGGGTAGGCACACTGTGCCTTTAAGACAGCACGGTGGTCTTACGACAGTGCTGTGACGTACCGTCAAGTGTTGTGGTAACGTCAGTTGGGTTGGTGTGCTGTTGACGTTGTGTGCACAGTGCACTGGTTGAGCTAGCCCCTTTTGTGACTGCGATGTGCAAGCCAGGGGCTTTTGAGCATGAAATAAAATGTCTAACCTTACGTCGTAGTCCGGTGCTTTTTTGGAAACATTATAGTCATAACGGATATACACCCAGCTGGCTGCTTTGAGCACACGGGGCTAACGTTAGCTAGCAAGCACCTATATCTAAAACGCTAACTAGAAGCTAACCACTGTATACAGTTCCAGTAGACAACATTACACCTCTGATTTAAATGTGTCCTTAGTAACTTATACTCGATGGTTGTACTAGGGTTGGATGCAGTTCCCCGTTGGTCAGTCTGTCTGTTTTCCATATTCTGCTGTGTTTAACGTTATCTGTTTGCGAGTGCTCCTGATGGCTAGCCTAGTAGTACCGCGGGACTTTTATTATTATTATATGTCCGCGGGTTGGCCAGTACTGCCCAAACGTTTATTAAACATTATATGTCCGCGGGTGGTCTTGTGCAGTGCTCTCGTGGCACTGTCAACTAAAGCGAACACTCAGAAGACGCGCACCGTTTGCCAGTGCAGTGATTGCAGAATGTTTTATTTTTTTGTATACTCGCCAGACTGGCGAGTGGTCTTCATGAATCACTCGCCAAACGTAAAAAATACTCGCATTTGGCGAGTAAAGTGGCCTAATTTCCTCCCCTGAGACCCATGTGGACATGCTACAGGTAGACTAGATAGTAGGGCTGTCACTAACGATTATTTTGTTATCTATTAATCTGTTGATTATTTTATCGATTAGTCGATTAATCTAAACAATAAATGTACCAGAAAAATCTACAACAATTGATTCTATTTGCAATTGAATATTTAAAAAAGTTTTACTAGTATCCTCAGGCCAAAAATTATAAATAGCTTTTTAGTATATCTCCCTGAATTATTATTGTAGGGGTGTAACGGTACACAAAAACCACGGTACGGTACGTACCTCGGTTTTGAAGTCAAGTTTCGGTACGGGTTTTCGGTACAGTTTGGCTTTCCATGTTCCACTCAGGGGTGATGTAGTGTGCAGTAACTAATTGTACTTGTAGGGGTGTCGACGAATATTCTATATTGAAATTAATAATCGACTTGTAAACATAAAAAAAAAAAATATATATATATATATATATATATATATATATATATATATATATATATATATATATATATATATATATTAGATTGTGAAAAAAACATTCGTTAGTGGTTGTAAATGTTCGGTACACTACACATCCGTTTGGTATGGTACGGTACACAACACACTGAAACGGTTCGGTACCGATATGTGTACCTTTACACCCCTAATGTATTGTGTCCAGAAGAAGACCACACTGGGAGTTCTGGCCTAGGACCCGGAAGTGGCTCTTAGAATAGAGGTGTACGTCGACATTTATTGGCGGGAAGTGGGATATAGGAGAAGGGGTGAGACAAAGGAATGGCTATAAGGTGGTTAGGAAATGGTAGGTGTTAGGTAGATACAATACAAAGGGGATAGTGTATTGGAGGGGGAAGGCCAGACATTATTGTTATTCTACCTCTGTAGGACTTCATGTTGTTATTCTATCTCTGTAGGACTTCATATTGTTATTCTACCCCTCTAGGACTTTGTTCCAACCTTCGTCTCGTCGCTGGTTTCCCTGTCAAAGAAGCACAACTTCCTCATCTTTGAGGACCGCAAATTTGCTGACATCGGAAACACGGTGAAGCATCAATATGAAGGTGAGTACATGGAAAAGAGTGATATATGGCCAGAGGATGGTCTCACTCTCGATGGAGAGTATTATTTACTGAATATGGTGATGCTTCATATGGACAAAATATCATACCACAATATCTTAGTTTTGATGATGATTTGATTTAGTTTTCCAGTACAAATTACAATGTGGCATTTTTTAGGGAGCTATCAATGTTAACATGTACATTTATTCAGATCAATTTGAAAACCTTAAAGGAAAACGCCAACATTTTGGGAAATTAGCTTATTTGCCATCTTCCCTGGAGTTAGACAAGAAGATACATACCCTTTTATTCTCTGTGCGTGCATTAGGCTTAGGAAACAGCCGCTCCGTTAGCGTAGCTTAGCTTCATCACTGGAAGTGGGTCAGACCTTTACCCTGAAGTTCCCTACAGTCCCCTACAGTCACGAAATACACTCCAAATACAACTCCAAAACGTTCCTGTAAACATGTTGTGACCTGTGTATTTACCACGTGGAGAAATAAAAAATAATTGAATTAGACAATTACGTTTTCTAAGCAAATATACTAAAGCAAATAACGAGGGTAAATGTTTACTTCCGGTCGGGGGGTTCCAAAATAAAAGAGCGACGTCTATAGCACCGGGAATACGTTTATTTTGTACATTATGTAGAGGCAGAAACCGACTTGGTGGATTTATATATTATTATATTATTATTATAATATATATATTATATTATATATTACCATGCACTGTTTAGACCAGGGGTCTCAAACTCGCGGCCCGCGGGCCAATTGCGGCCCGAGGGATGATATTTTGCGGCCCCCTACTTGACGTCAATGTTTAGTGTTAATGTGGCCCGCGCGCTAGGGGTGGACGGTATAAACGGTATACGGTATAAACGGTATGAATTTGCTCTACGGTGTGGATTTTGACTATACCGTGTAACCGGTAGGGCAGCTCTAAAATAGCAATGACGTCATGTAACCACAGCGCGACTATTTCACTCGCATTTGCCCCTAAAAATAGATAGAATTAGTCATAGATAATAGATATGTGCGAACTGGAAAAAGTTATTTAGGAGGCTTCGCGCAGTGGGCGTGCCAGCCCCTACCGCACGCATGTAAACACGGGTCTAGTAGTCTAGTGGGACGAGACACGGGAGGACGGCGGCGTCTCCCTGAGCTAACGTTAGCTTAGCTACCGTTACAAAATGACCCAGTCAACTATTCACTTTTAGTTTAATACATGATGAGGCATTGTCTAACCGAACGGTATCTAGTCGGCCAGCTACCGATAGCTCCTGACATCAACAAACGCTCCACAAAGTCTAGTAGAGATGTGTATGCTACCTGTTAGCTCACGTTAGCGCAAGTTAGTTCACCGTTCAAAACGAAATGTCCCATTGAACTAAATAATTCACTGAGGCGTTGTATTAACGTTATATATCCGGCTAGCAGTAGCTACAGATAGCTCCTGATATCAATGTCTTATAACACTGATTCGATGCGTATTCGAGCTGAGGGCTTGCTGAGCACAGTTACCGTAATTCCTCTAATAGTAACCCCGGCTTGTATTTGTTTCAACTGTAGCGGGTACCAGGCTTGTATTAGGAGGAGGCCTGTATAAGAGGGAGGCCTATATTTCAAATTTTCAAACGGATCATAATGAATAAATCAACATTTTGTGTCAGTTTGAACCCAGTAAAATGTACTGGGTTCATTTATTGAAACCAAGTACTGTATGAAATAGTAAACAGTGCAATTACAGGTGGTCACTGGTCATGTCAACGTTTTCAAAGTGAAATCAAGTAACTAGCTCAGTATGCAGCTCAGTATATTAGTAACCCGGCTTGTATTAGGAGGCCGGCTTATAATTGCTTAGCTCAAGAGCGCACCCGGCCATTAATAGAGACCCGGCTTGTATTTGAGACCCGGTTACTATTAGAGGAATTACGGTAAGTAACGTTATGCCAATAGGGTCCAGGTGCAGCTCCGGAGAATCCTGGCCGTAGCTGGAGGCTACTAGAGTACACACAGACAGTGGAGCTTGTTGCGTGGTGGCGATGTCTCGCAGATAATACAAGTACAAGTCTAATTATATAATATATATATTTTATAAAAAAAAAAAAAAATTATATAAAATAAAATAAAATAAATTTTAATCAAAAACGATGATACCGTGATACCGTTACCGTCTATGCTTCAAATTATACCGTGATATACATTTTAGACCATACCGTCCACCCCTACCGCGCGCTACTGTTTGCCGAGTCGTTGCGCGAGAGTTGGACGTTTTATTTATTTAATCACTTGTAGGCTACCATAGCGCAGGCTCATGACAGCAACGTTATATTAGTGACTTGGTTGAAACGTGATTCCGGAGTGATATCAAGTACAGTGGAAGGAAAATATATCCTCGCTATCTCCTGACTGCGAGCAGTGCTCTGCATAAGCGGCTGGCTGCACTGACAACGGTCTGTGTCTGTGTACGGGTCTGGTCCAATCACATTCAGCATCCCGTCAGCGTTCCCCCCCCCCCCCCCCTCACCCACAGTCTGCGAATCAGATGCAGAGTAGGGCGGGTCTTCACGGATTGCATGTCGTCTCTCTCTTTCAGTAATGTCAGAGCAGAGTTGACTGCGCATCTACAGTAAACTCGCTCCCAGTTTTATCTCCGTGAGATTAATCATAAATGTAGCTACTAGCCTAGTTTCGCCAGCAGGCAGCCAGCAGAAAAATATGGCATTTTAAAAGATGGTCAGTAAAAGAAAAGTCGACTGCAATTCAAAGGTGAATGGGCTGAAAAATATGCGTTCATCCCGAGTCCCAGCACCAAACCAATGTGACTATATGCCAAGAAACGGTAGCTCTTGTGGAGGGTGGCAATTTGAAAATAATGTATGACTGAGTGATGGAGACCATGTTTGAAGGCAAACAAAAGCAAATGCCCCTCAGATCGCACAGCAACCAGAATAACTGAAATACTGGCTGGTGATTTGATTAAACAGATTTGTGATAGAATAAAAAAAAATGCACAGTGCATTTCCATAGCTGTGGATGAGTCCACTGACACCACTGAGAAGCCTATGTTCTGAAGAACCATTCATGTTCTGAAGAACTGTTCTGAAATGTTATTGCTAGGGATGCACCGATATGAAAATTGGCCGCCGATACCGATACCGATTGTTCAACTAACACTATCGGCCGATACCGATACCGATATTTGTATATTTGTATATAAGTATTTGTAATTTTTTTTTTTTTTTTTTTTTTATTATTATTTTTTTTTAATGAAACTACTGTATATTTGTATGTGTATGTTTGTATTTGTAGGCCTCTTTACTTACTTAAAAAAAGGAAACATCAATAAATATGTTTATGGTATCACTATCTCTCTCCCAGTATCGTCTTGCGGCCTGCAGAGGGATACTATTTTCTCAACCAGAGCTTTCAACCAATGCAATGGAACCATTCTTGCGGCCTGCAGCGGGATACTATTCTCTCAACCAGAGCTTTCAACCAATGCAATGGAACCATTTTGATTGACAGTCGATTCGGCCAATTACGCCACACCGCTAGCACCCACCTCCTGCTGTCCTTACCACCAATCGGCAAGCGTTTATACATTTTTCTACTTCCGGGCATGCCGCCATTGTTCTGTTTGCGAGAGCAGAAGAACACACTTAACGTAGCTACGTTAGCTGCATAATGATTTTACTGCAACAAATGTTATAATAAAACAAAGCCTTTCTATACATTTGTCTGGTTGAAAACTTTATTAACAGATTGCAGAATGTGTAGTTGGGTACGGAATGAGCAACGGAATGGAACCGAGCTATGAACGGACTAACGGAGTAATGCCTTGTTTACTGCTATCTTCGGGTAAATAATATGCTTGTTATTGAACGTGTAACACTTCATTTTAACAGCAGATACTTTCTTAAATGCCATCTTCCCGAGAGAGGGTGTTGACGGGGAGTTGTGTTATTAATAGCATTGAACAGCTAACCGAAAGCTAGCGTTAACTATTGTTAAAGGTTTAGCCATAACGTTACCTTGGCTAAAGTTGGGGCTATTCATAATAATGGCTGCAGACCTGCAAGCAAAGTACAGCAAGTTGACAAAGGAGTATTCCAACGCAAATCACATTTTCACCAGTAACGTAAGTCTTGCATCTCCCGGTAGCTAATGAACGGACTCGGAGTAATGCCTTGCTGCTATGGGTAATAATAATATGCTGATGTTATTGTCCGTGTAACACTAACTATATAACGCTAATGCCACAAAACGAATGCCTTGTTAATCATAAGTACTAGTTACTTTGATGCAGTAGCTTGTGTGTGTGTGTGGGGGACGGCGGGCGTTGTGCAGATAGGTCGCGAGTGAACTTTTTTTTTTTGCCTTTTGACGCTACACAAATTGATGGGTATTTATCGGCGACTGCTATCGGCACATTTGAGCTTATCGGCCGATAGGCCGATAGCAGTCAACAAGGCACTTATCGGCCGATACCGATACCCGACCGATATATCGGTGCACCCCTAGTTATTGCTAAAGATTGAGAAGATTGGATCAGTTGTACTTTTTTTTGAATACTTGAAACCCTTTTTTGTGGAATATTTGATGCGGCCCAGCCTCACTCATACTCTACCTCCAGCGGCCCCCAGGTAAATTGAGTTTGAGACCCCTGGTTTAGACTGTCTTATTTATGTTTGGACACTAGAGGGCTCACCACCCATTACAGCCCACTCCTATAAATAGCCAAGGTGATCACTGGAATCTTGTGCACCTGCTGAGGTTTTACCTTCAAACACTGTTTTACTGTTGGAACTGACCACGGAGCAATTGACGACTGTTCTGTTTAACCCTTACTTCACTATCATTTACCCTTGGACAACAATAAACCCTGTAAACCGTAAGAGGAGCAACTGTGGACATTCAATTCATTCAACATCTACAACTTTGGTACAGAGTGAAAAGGCACAATCGCAGGTGCATCGTGGACGACTGTCAACAACCCACTACACATTATCTAACGTTAACACGAACCTAAACTAACTTTAGGTTAGTTGTAACGTTAGTTTAGGTTCGTGTTAAAGTTAGATAATGTACAAAATAAACGTATTTCCGGTGCTATAGACGTTGCTCTTTTATTTTGGAACCCCCCGACCGGAAGTAAAAAATGTACCGTCGTTATTTGCTTTAGTGTCCGGCTGTTTGTTTTCGTTAGCTAGCAGCATATCAACACCAGCCATGGGAATACTGTTTTCTAAATTGGGGAGGCTTTTAATCGTCAAGGTAAGAGGATTTTAAGTCATGGTATCTGTAACTGAGGGGTACAATTCCCTGACTGTATTAAAGAGTATGATATATTAAACCACTACTAGTTATGTACTTTAATTACTGGCCATACAGTACATGAATATATATGGTGAACACCCACACAAGAATACGGCATTGACACATAAAGTACTATTTAGAGGGTATTTATTATTATTAAGCAATGTTAGGTTACAGATTGAGAATTATGCTCGCGCTTGTATGGCGAAGAACACACGTAAAGTAAGTCAAGAGCGTAAGTCAATGAGAATAGTATGAATACTAGGATGGGTCTAAACTGACGCCACCTGTGGTATAGCAATTACATAGGGCACACTAGTACCAGCTGGAGACACTGGGGGGTTCCCTCCGGGTGTAAGGCCGGCCGGGGTAGAGGAATGGGTACAAAGTCTGGGTCAACGAGGAATAACGAGGTTCCAGATACAGGAGCCAGTGCATGTACTCCCTTGATCAGTAGACAAAGCAACAGCTATAATCCAGTATGCTCGACAGCATGGAAGACAGCTAGCCAGCCTCTTCCTAGAGGCGGGCTCGAGTGATGATCCTCACGGGGGGTAGATCCCAAACAACAGTGGGGTCGACGGTTCTCTGCTCCAGCAGTCACGGTCCCAAAGCAATATAATCCAACCAGAAATGGTTCTGCAGTCGCCGGTGTAGGTTCTCCGGTGTACATATCCAACGGTTCTCGTCTAGGACTCCTCGGGTGGGGGCACGAGTTTAGGCCGACCAGCCTGGATAAGTGCACTAGCTATATACACGACGAACCGGTGGTAATGCTGGTCACTGAAGAACTGTAGCCGCTAGGGGTGGGAATCATCAGTTTCATCACGATACGATACGATATCGATTCTTTGGACAACGATACGATATTTGCCGATATCACAAAGTCTGCCACGATACGATACGATTCAATTCAGGTGTCTGCGATCGATATGAGGCGATATTATGTGCCCATTTAACACAATCAGTCACATTTAGATCAACTAAAAAAAGGCTACGGAAATATCAATTGATGTATTTATTTTTGAGCTCTTCCAGACATTTAAATGAAAAACAATCTATTGTTTTTAATACAAATAGACCTCCTGTTCACTTTTGTTTTTATATATTGAGCTTTAACACACACACAGACACACACAGACACACACAGACACACACACACACACACACACACAGAGTCCCCCACAGCCCCCACCCCTCCTCCTTCCAAGTCCCCTTTCCACTCTCCTGTTCTCTCTCACGGTTAGCTGCTTAGCTTTTAGCAGCCAACGCGACGTTCATTTAGATATTTAACGCGACGTTGGCATAAAGGAATGGCGATGATGCAACGCCTGTTATATGCATTTGACCCGTTGCGGGGAAAAAACTGCACAGACTTATATCGGCTCGCAAAATAGACGCTCTGTAGTGCTTTACAGCAGACGCAAACACTGCTGTAATTTCTACACGGAGTTTCACAATACTGGGCGCCGGCGGATATGACTTGCGGGGATTTTCAAAATAAGAGTATCGCAATATGAATCGATCTTTTTACGTTGCGTCGATCCTATTTGATTATTGATAATAGATCGATATATCGATCTGGATCGATGTATTGTCCCACCCCTAGTAGCCGCACGATACACTATAAATGATAGACTATTACTTCACATTAGAATAAGTCGAACTCAACGTTACTGCGTTAAACTCTGACACTTTAGCAATCTATTCGCACGCGGTTCTCAAGGCTCTATTTAGAGGCAAAGTTGCTCACTTCACTGCACGTTGTCTCGTGGTGAAGGCTTTACTAGTAATGAACGAATAAATTGCTGCTGTTTCCACCTGCGCCGTATTTATACGTAAGGTGAATTATCTAGTGCCAACCTCAGTTCTGTCTCGTATTACTGCGCAGACTCTGGACATGTTGAGACATGCCCGGAGTTGCCTTTGAACTTGCCGTTGGGGGCTTGGCCGTTGGCGCCTAGGGGTCGCTGTCCAATAGGAGAGCGAATATCACTCTGGTTTGTACCCAGGTAAAGGGATATTCCGTGTATATATACAAATAATATACAAGGGATATCAAACGATATACAAATATTATACAAGGGATCTCAAGCAATAAATATATATATTCGGTTTAATCTGACCCTTTGTAACAGCCGCCTCCTAATTAGTCCGCACCTAATTAGATAAAGCAAAGACAGATTAATCGTCTTGTCAACTACTCAATGTCTGTTGTGGGGAGTAGGGCAATCTACAAAGTCAGTGGGTCATGATCGTCATCAAGGGAGTCAGGGAGCCTTGGCAACTCTATCAGCCTCGCCACGGGTCGGGTGTATGTCCGTCCCTGGGCAATAACTTCTGCCGCTCTGACCTTTCCGTCGGCACCAGTGATCACTTTGCTTACGCGGCCGGCCGGCCACATAGCTCGGGGTAGTGACTGGTCCACGATCATAACGACTGTGTCCTCCGTCAAGTTGTCTCTATCTTTTACCCATTTCTGGCGGGTTTGTAGAGACGGTAGGTAGTGGAGGAGGAAACTGTTCCAAAACTTGTCAGCCAATACTTGACTGTACCTCCACATTTTTCGGCCGTTCGCTTCTTCGGGTCTGTACACCGTCTGTGGGAGCGCGGGGTCCAGCCGCTCCATTAAGAGAGTGTTGGGGGTGACTGGGTCGACATCTGCTACATCACTTGAGACGTAACCGAGGGGCTTTGAATTCAATACTCCCTCGATCTCTGTGAGGACTGTCGTGAGGACTTCTTCAGCCACGGTCTGGGCCCCAAGCACGGCGTACAGAGCTGTCTTTATGGAACGTACTTCTCTTTCCCAGGTTCCCCCGAAGTGAGGGGCGTTCGGGGGGTTAAACTGGAAGTCGATCTGAGAGGGAGCGAGGTGGGTCTTAAGTTCTGGGCCCATGGCTTGGAAGCTCTCTCTCAGCTCTCTTTCTTCGCCTTTGAAGTTTGTCCCGTGATCAGACAATAATATAGACTGTTTCCCTTTTCGCACTGTGAATCTCCGGAGGGCCATGAGGAATGAGTCCGTACTCATGGTCGGAAGGAGTTCTATGTGTATTGCTCGGGTGGTCATGCATTTGAATACAATGCCCCACCTCTTCTCCGTCCCTCTTCCTTTCTTCACGTAAAGCGGGCCGAAGCAGTCCATGCCGGTGGAGTGAAAGGGCTTGTCGCCAAGTCGGAGGCGACAGGGAGGCAGGTCAGCCATCCTGGGTATACTGGGCTGTGCTCGCCACTTGCGACAGTCTAGACAGGTCCGCTGGAAGCGTCTTACTGCTTCTCTTCCTTGCAGTATCCAATAGCGACGTCGGATCTCAGCGAAGACTCTCTCTGCCCCAGCGTGGTGCACATCCTCGTCGTATTTCTTTATGATGAGCTCGGTGACCTTGTGTCGGCTGTTGAGGACTATAGGAAACTTGACGTCATCCGTTAAGTCCGGGGCTCGTCTCAGACGACCACCCACTCTGATGAGGTCATGGGCGTCGCGCTCAGGGGCCAAGTGGAGCAGTCTGCTGTCTGACGGGACTGGCTTTGATCCCTGCAGACAGTCTAGCTCGTCGGGGAACGAGTCTCTTTGGGCTCGCTGTAGCAGAAGGAGTTCTGCTTCTTCGTAGTTAGCTGCATTAATGTCAGTAGTTGTGCAGCTTTACTCCCGCTGCTGGGGTGAAGGGATGGACAGGATGCCACTCAGTTGTAAAAAGGTTTTAATTCTTTTCTCCAACAGGTTACAAACCTTGAAACAAAACACACATTCAATCAATAACTACCACAATACTACTATCATTCTTAAAACAAATCGCTTACACACATTCACTCACCAGTCCTCACTCGTTTCCCTTTGCTGCTGTCAAATTCCCCGCAACTTCTTGTTTACTGTTTCACTGACACCACGTGACGTATCTCGACCAATTACAGCCCACTCCTCGCTACGTCCCTGGATCACATGTGAAATGAATACACCTCCATTCACAACTTTAACCAAGCATACAGTGCCTCCATACATCCGAAATGACAATATAATTATAACCATAGCTCAACTACCACTAATCAACATTCACATAAACGCACAGCATAAAAAACAACACAAAAAAAAACATTACTTATTTACAAACACAGACTAAAGTGCACCTAACCTCCACCACCACAATAGAAAGCTGCACACCTCCCACTTGGTATCCTGGTCTTTAGACCCAAGGAGACCACAACAGATAAACACTCTCCCTTGGTGGTGGACACAAGCCTGTTCAGAGTTGACTCAGGGAATGCTACTCCCTTTTTAGCTGCCAAACAAAGTTCTCGGAAGCGGCCCCAAGCTCCCATGCTTCGAGGACAGACCCTCTTTTTGAAGATGAAGAAATGCCCCTTCAAGGACAAAAATTTCACATATTTATTTTGTTACAGCTTGAGTTTGAGATGTAATGTCTTCCATTTATTCTGTGAAACTGAAATCTCAGTTCCATTGCTAACAGGCTGTTGTAGTTTCCAGCTGTTTCAGAGAGCTTCTGTGCTCATATTCCATTCTTCCCAACTGTGCTATTAGACCATTGTTCCCTTCAGCATGTTTCAGCCTTTCAATTGAGGCAGAATCCATGACATGGGCAATGGCTGCATCATTCTCCTTCAGCTGTTGACCGAGTCCAGCAAGTAATTCCTTTCTTTGACTTATTTGAACGTTGATGCAGTTGATTTGCTCATCTTTGGCTTGCAATTCATTGTGTAGACAATGATGTTTGTTAACTGCCTCTCTCACTTTATCTGACTCTTTATGGAACTGTACGTGGAGATGCTCCACTTTCTCCTTCAGGGCAGAGGCCCCTTCACACTCATCATGGTGGATCTTCTCTCTCTCCTCAAGACTGTACTCAGTCATTTGCAACTGTGCTGATACTTTATCCAATTCACTTTTTAAAGAATTAATCTCAGACTGATGACTTTCTTGTGACCGTTTCATCATAGTATGTAAAGAGGCCTTTTCTTCCTCTAATGCAACACATTTCTCAGCCATGGTTAGCGACAAAATTGACAAATCTTTATCAGCACACTCTTTGCTTGCATCAAGTGCTTGGCCTCCCACTCTGCTCTCTCTATGGCTCCACCTCGGATTCGCCACTTGTTCACCGCTCGGCGGACCCAGCTGATGGCCCCCCCACAGAGCTTGGCCAAGCTGCTGAACCTTACACACAGCCTCTCTGGCATTGGGCAACACCAGGGTTTCGAGCGCCAGACTCGAAACCTCACCAGATTGCTTGGGCTGACTTCTTTCACGCCTCCCACTTTGACTGGACTGAACCCATGGCTTGAGAGAGAAGCCTCCAGCGGGGAGGATCTCTTCCACTCCTCTCGTGACCTTGTCCAGTTTCTGAGCCCTTTTTCTTTTGGTGTTTACCAGCTCGCAGGAGATCTCCTCCACCGTGATCGCTTTTGCTCTCAGAGTGTGCAAAATGAGTCTTAGATTTGTGGATTGACATCTCCATCTCCTCAAACAGATCAGGGTGCGTTCCCCCCACAGTCTTCCCTAGCGGGCCGTCCCACAGCACCAGATCTCCGACTCTCTTCATCCGCTGTGGAGCAAGCCGACCCTCCCGGTGGCTGATCAAGAGCTCGATCTTCTCTGGCCGGACCAGCTCCTCCGTTTTGACTTCTGGGAAGAATCTTTTAAGCTGCTTCGGGCTGACGACTCTGCCTGCTCGGGCGATTTCATCCAGGCCATAACAGACTATCTGGTGGGGACTCCATGTGTCCTCTGAAATACGCATCCTGACCTTGAGCAGGTACCTTTCTGTCTTGACTCTCACTTTCATCCCACCAACTCCATGCACAACCAACGTTATCTTCTCCCCTCTCAGTCTGAGTCTTTTGGCAGCTTGGTGGGTTATGTAGTTGGTGTCGGACGCAAGGTCTACTAGGGTCCCAATAGTTTGCCCTCCGTTTGTCATGACCTCCATGATCATCATAAGCACAGGATGCTCCCTCAGGCCATTTTTTCCACGGAGACTACCACCCTTACTGCTTGTGCTCATTGACACTGTTGTTTGGTTGGTGAATGCCCTTAAAATCTGGTCCGCTGCTTCGGGGGAGACGTTAGCAAGTGCCTTCTGTTGCTCTTCTGAGAGTTTTCCCGTGTTTACGCCGCTTGTTTCCACCCTTTGCTTTCCCATTCTCCTCTCCTCTCCTTTTTGCCCTCCTTCTGCAGAGCACATGAGGTAGTGGTGGTCGGAGGTCTCTCCCTTTTGGCAGCACTTCCTGCAAAGGAACCTGTCGCTGCATTCTCCATCCCTCTGATGGGATGTCAAACATCTCTGGCAGGCTTCATTCCTTTCGACGACGTCTCTCTTCTCAGCCAGACTGAGCGCTTTGAACCTTTTGCAGAAGAAAATTTTGTCTCCGTGCTCCTCATCTCCACACGCTGCATTCTTCTCCAGTCGCAACCATTCCTGTTGCTCGTGTGAACGTCTTCCACTCTGGCTTGCTTGGCTTCTCGAACACTTCTGAGGGTCTTAGCTGCACCAACGCCTCAAGGACTACTTCTTCATTTTTTAAGAATTTTAGGAGAGCGTCAAAGTGGCCTTCAGGGGTGACATTGTTCACAGGTGCAGCTTTAAAGGTGAGCCAGCTCCTCAGCTCACATTCAGGCAGTTTGCTTTCAATAGCTTTGATAACAAGTGGATTCTTTATAGCTCCAATATTTCCTAAGTCTGTCAGGTCAGTAAGGGCCTTCTCAACAGCTTGGATGAGCTCTATTGTTTTTCTCGGCTGGTTACCTTTTGCCACCGGCAACTTCTCCAACTCTTCAATTATCTGAATAGCCATGGTGGTCTTATTCCCGAACCGGTTTTCAAGGACCCTAAACATATCATGAGCTGTGTCGTAGCTTGAGAGCCTAACGCCATTGATGATTCTCTCCTCCACACTGTCTAGGAGCTGGAATTTCTTTACTTCGGCTGACCCAGATGGATCTCCCTGTCGCTGGAGGTTTTCCCAGTCTCTTCGCCAACGGTGAAAGTCTCTCATGCAACCATTGAACTTTGGTAGCTGTATTGGGTGAAGGCGAACTCTCTGTATGGCTGCTGCTTGTGAGCCTCCCGCTTCCAGGCTTGCTATGCTAGCGCTGTGTGCTACCTCCCATGCTTTCCGCTGCGCCTTAGCCAGCTCGGCACGCTCTTCTGCGGCGGCCTCTGCCATTACCAACTGGATCTCAGCTGCCTTTTCTCTGGCATCTGCGGCCCTCTCCTCAGACCCAGCGCTAATTTCGGCTGCCTTTAGCCTGGTCTCGGCGGCTCTTCTTTCAGCCTCAGCCTCTCCTTTTTCAGCTTCTGCAATGTCGGAGGCGGCCTTTAGCCTGATTTCAATGGCTCTATCAGCCTGCTCTTTCTGGACCCTGCCGAATTCAACCACCCACCTTCGCCAGAGGTCAATTCTCTTGTCCTCCAGTACTTGCAGCTTTTTTCTAACCTCGCACGCAGCGCCTTCAGGGATCCACCCTTCCCAGACAGCTAGCAGACTTTCTGCCTTGGTGATGAGAGATTCCAAGAGTGTGACTTGTTCTTTACCATTTTCGTAGGTGATTGTTTCCAGGTTAACTTCGCACCTTCATAGCTTCTTTCTGCCCGTCCAATGGCTGCTTTTAGCTCGGTCTCTGCATATTTTGACCAAAGGTTGGAACTTCGCACCTTCATAGCTTCTTTCTGCCCGTCCAATGGCTGCTTTTAGCTCGGTCTCTGCATATTTTGACCAAAGGTTGGAATGGATTGCCTGCTTCACTCTTTTAATGTTGTATCACACTCTATGGTTACCCTCTCCAAGTCTGCTTTGGCTTTATCATCCACAGCCTCCATGTCGCCTGCTTCATCAATCAGACAGGCCTCACACACATAATTAGCTGCATGAAGCCTTTCTGCGTCCTCAGAAAGGGATTTCCACTCACTTTTCAATTCCTCTCGCAGCATAGTTGGCGCCATTCGCAAAATGCTGTTGGCCTTTCTTGTGAAAGCTGCCTTCACTTTGGCCCTCTCTTTCTTTAATTGATCCATTTTTATTTATTTTTATTTACTTATTATTTATTTGACCATAAAATAAATAATTGTAATAATAAATAACCTAATAAATAATAACCTAATTGAGCGTACCCGTAACTCCTTATCTACCTTGTGTCTTCCGCCCTCTCTAGCTGCCTAAACTAGCTCAGAAGCTACTTCCCTAACTATAGCCTAACTAGTCTTCAGCGGCGTTACCAGGCTCACCAGAGGTCCCCCCCAGGGATACCGCCCAAAAATGGAAAACAATACAAATAAACAAAGTGGAGTAGGTTTCACCTTCTCCCGCCGGCTTGCCACCCAGGTACACTCAAACTAAGCTAAAGGTCTTGAAATTAGAGGGCTACTAATCAGCATACACCTATATAATATGATTGGCACCATCGCAGGGCTAGTAAACAAACTATAGCTTTTATCCTCAACTGGATGGGGGACCCTGATGTAAACAAGACGAAAGTCCTCTCTGGTCTACATCCCCCAACAACCGTGTGCACTGAGCTGCACTGTATTGCACCCACTCTCCAATCCGTTAACAAAATGCTCAAACAAACAATCAACTGCCTTCATTGCTTGTCCACGTTAGCTTTGGTATGCTATTTGATAGCCAGTTTCAGTAGCTTGGCATTACTCCTGATCGCATTTGAAGTTGGCACTGACATCTGTCAAACCAAGTTTTCATTCATTCACTCATTCAGCTGCGTTAGCTTCCTTAGCTGTGTTAGCTGCTTGCATTAACATTTGAACCAGGTGAAAGTTCCTGCTCGCTGACCCATATGGTCTGATGCGCGAGTTATTCCATTTACAACGACACAGGAGTACCTCATATCCCTCGGTTATTTTGTCCTTGTCTGACGGCGCGTTCAGCCACTCTTCTGCCGCCGCCCGTGGTTTGTAACTGTGCAGCTTTACTCCCGCTGCTGGGGTGAAGGGATGGACAGGATGCCACTCAGTTGTAAAACGGTTTTAATTCTTTTCTCCAACAGGTTACAAACCTTGAAACAAAACACACATTCAATCAATAAAAACCACAATACTACTATCATTCTTAAAACAAATCGCTTACACACATTCACTCACCAGTCCTCACTCGTTTCCCTTCGCTGCTGTCAAATTCCCCGCAACTTCTTGTATACAGTTTCACTGACACCACGTGACGTATCTCGACCAATTACAGCCCACTCCTCGCTACGTCCCTGGATCACATGTGAAATGAATACACCTCCATTCACAACTTTAACCAAGCATACAGTGCCTCCATACATCCGAAATGACAATATAATTATAACCATAGCTCAACTACCACTAATCAACATTCACATAAACGCACAGCATAAAAAACAACACAAAAAAAAACATTACTTATTTACAAACACAGACTAAAGTGCACCTAACCTCCACCACCACAATAGAAAGCTGCACAGTAGTGGAGGGAACCTCAGGGTGGTGCCACAGGAATGTCTTTAACTGCGCACTCTCAAGGGTGGGGCAGTCGTCTATGTTAGGGTCGGTGGGGACCGGTGTGTGCGTCAACCCACAGAACATAGATTTCTTGATCTCTGCCTCCTCTTGACTAGCCTCCCGTGGGGTGGGGTTAGGCCACTCTTCTTCCGGGAGCTTGAGGAACTCAGGACCGTCACTGTAGATATTGTGACGTGTGAGGTCATCTAGGGACATCCCCCGTGTGATGACATCTGCTGGGTTCTGTTTCGTGTCCACGTACCTCCAGCATGCTGATTCTGTTAAGTCTTGGATCTCTGTGATTCTGACTCCCACGAAGACCTTGTATCTACACGAATCGGACTGGATCCATGTGAGTACGGTCATGGAGTCTGACCACAGGATTGTTCTTTGCACCGGGATGGTGAGTTCACGTTGGATTAACGTGGCGAGTTGCGCGCCTACCAGGGCTGCGCAGAGCTCTAGACGCGGGATCGATTGTTGCTTGCGGGGGGCTATCCTTGAGCGAGCCAGGATGAAGGCTGTGTGTATTTCTCCTCCCTCCTCTCGGGCCCGCAAGTAAGCCACCGAGCCGTAGGCTACTTCTGAGGCGTCGCTGAAGACGTGCAGGTCCATCTGGCACGTCTCCAGCCGCACTGTGGGTGGGAAGTAGCTGCGGCGTATGTTCACATTTTGGAGTGAGTTGAGTTCTTTCTCCCACTCTCTCCAGGTGGAAGCGAGGTGGTCGGGTATGGGGTCGTCCCAGCCCTGTTCCTTGTCCCACAGCTCTCGTACAATCATTTTCGCTCTGGTGGTGTAAGGTAGGATACACCCCAGCGGGTCATATTGCCTTGCGAGTGTTCTGTATACACTCCGTCTGGTGGTCGGTAGAGAGGTCGACCTTCCCTGCTCCGTGGTCAGGGGTGTGTATCTGTAATGGAGCGAGTCTGTTTTGAAGCGCCAGACTAGTCCTAATGTCATTTATTGGGCTTCACCTGGGATGGTCGCCATCCAGGTCTCGCTGCTTGCTGCCTTTGTCTCTGGGGAGAGGCTGCAAAGTACTTGAGGGTCGCTGCTGGCCCACTGCCGGAGATCAAAGCCGCCTTTGATCAGTGAGGCGCAGAGCTTGAGTAGGAGGGCTTCGGCTTCTTCTGGCAACGAGACGCTTTGCAGACAGTTGTCCACGTAGAAACTCCTCTCTACACTTTGTCTGACCTCCTCGTCAGCTGCTGGGTCCTCTGCGACATGTTTTTGCAGTGCGAACGTAGCACAGCATGGTCTGCATGTGGTTCCGAAAGGGAGGACCTCCCATTGGTAGATGGATGGTTGCTCATCCCCGATCCTCTCTCTCCATAAGAACCGCAGCAAGGGCTTGTCCTCTTCCACTAGTCGCACCTGCAGGAACATCCCTTTGATGTCGCCGCTGATGGCCACCTTGTCTTGGCGGAAACGTAGCAACACGCCTAGTAGAGAGGGGCCGAGTGTTGGGCCGGGCAAGAGTTCTTTATTCAGATTCTGTAGTCCGATCTGGTAGCTGCAGTTGAACACAATACGATCCTTGCCGTTGTGGTGGACCTTGTGGTGGGGCACGTACCATGATTCGGTCGTCTGGTCGGCCTCTTGAATGTCAATTTTCTTTATGTGTCCCGCTGTGATTAGCTTGTCAATCTCAGCGCGGTACACATTGGCTTGAGTGGGGTCTTTGGCTAGACGCCGCTCGGTGTTCAGTAGATATCGCTCCGTCGCTTCTTTTGAGGCGTGGAGGGTGGGCATACCCTCTCGCCTCAAGAGTGGAGTTGCGTATCTCATCACTCCATTGACCTCGACTCTCTTTGTCCTCTGCTCGAGGAGGGTTATAGCATAAGTGTCTTCCTTTGATCGAACGAGTTTCTTTTCATTCTTAAAGGGCATCGCGTCTAATGTCCATAGCCTCTCGACGTGCTGTAAGAGGGTGGTGTCTTCTTCTTTTATTCTTGAGTGGAGGCAGCGAGTGGCTGCTGGTCGGTTGGAAGACCCGGAGAGGGGGCCTTGTAGTGTCCAACCTAGGCGGGTCTCGACTGCTGCTGGGCAGCCTCTGGGCCCGATGTGGACCCGGTCCGTTGGGACGATGAGGTGTGCGTGGTCGGATCCTATGAGCAGGGTCGGGGTGGCGCCGTCGATGATTGGTATAGGTAGTTGACGTAGGTGCACGTATTTTTCCATCAGCTTGGGGATGGGGTAGGTGTACTGTGACAGGCCTATGTCTTGGCTGGTGAAGGCGTTCGTAATCCTATACTGCTTCTCGGGCTGCCCGACTGCTGCTATCGTGAAGGAGACATTTTCACCCTTTATGGTCTTCAGGTCTCTTCTTATAGTACGGATTGTCATTGTTTCTTCGCTCCCCCGCAGACCCAGCCGGGCTGCGGCGGATGCGAGGAGGAGAGTCTTTTCTGACCCATCGTCCAGGACGGCGTAAGTGTCCATGACCTTGTCCTCGTAGCTTAATATCACTCGGACCACTTTCAAGAGCACTCGGGAGCTCCCGCTGCTGGCGGGGTCGATATACATGACGTTCACTCTCGAGCTGCTTGGGGGTACGAGTTTCTTCTTGTTGCTGTCATGTAAGACATCCAAGTGGGCGCCGTCGCACTTGCTGCATTTCTTCTTTAAACGGCACTCGGCTGCCATATGGCTGCGCACGCAGCGGAAGCAGCGGCGGTTGGCTTTGATCCACTGACTCACCTCGTCAGCGGTCATCTTCTTGAAAGTGTCACATTGAGACAGCCAATGTTCCTTTTCACAGTACTGGCATACAATCTTCCACTTCTCTTTCGTCGAGGGGGTGTTGTGGTTCTTGTGCTGCGGTACTGACTCGGCTTGGTGCATAACGGTCACCGACCGGCGGTTATCATTAGATCTCCGAGGTCCATCTCTTGGGCTTGGTCCACTCCACACGAACGTATCAAGTCGTAGGCTGCTGACTTCCCTCGCGAGGAAGGCGGCCAGGTCTAGGAGGGATGGCTCGGGACCGTCGGGATCACGGTGGTCTCTCTGCCGCCGAAAGCGCTCTTGGCGGGCTGGAGGGAGCTTCTCTAGTATTCGTTCCACATTAGAGTTAGCATATAGTTCATATCTCCCTTTCTCCTTTTGGGACCCCAGCATCCCTACCAGGGATTGTACCTTGATAGAGAGGTCATCCAATGCTCTATTGTCTTTGGCTGGGGGGAGGCGGTCGATATTTCTTATTTCTTGTATCACGTAGTCCCATATGCGTCCATAACGCTGGTCGAGGGCCACTAGAGCCGCGGAGTATGGGGTGCTTGAGTTGGAATATGCCAGCGCTATATTATGCGCTCTGGGCACCTTGAGGTGCTTGAGGAGGATGGCATATTTGTACGACTCATCAGGGACGTCGGACATCATAGTCTCCAAGCACATCCGTAATTCCGTGTACTGTGCTCTGTCCTCGTGCGTAAAGTCTGGGAACGTCGGTGTGCCAAGGTGCGATGCCATGGATGGCTGGCACATTGGTGAGCGTAGGGGAAGAGGCCTCCTGGGCGAGTCTCCCCGTACGTGTTGTCGTGGGCTGGTACTTGGTGGGTACCAGAGGCCGGGTACCCAGGTGCTGTTCCTCGGTGCTGACTGTGCGTCAAACTCACCCGTGAGTTGAGTCGGGGGTTTGTAGCGCAGTGACTCGGGCTGAAGTCTGGGCTGTACTGGGCCTCCTGGTCCTGAGTACGTTGCTGCTGGTGGGCTTCACTTTCCTCCTCTTCCTCTTCCTCTTCTAGGTCCTGAAGTCTTCTATTCAGTCTCTCGGCGGCGTGGGCCGGTTCTTCCCGGTAGCTGGGTCTCGTATGGACCGGTCGGGGAGGGGGTTCGGAGACGTAGATGGGATCCTTCTGTTGGCCGGGTTCCGGGTCACTTGGTCGGGTAGGGGAAGGTGCCCTAGACCCTTGTCGTGATGATGTCCTGGAGCTCCGTGCGGAGAGAGGGGTGTCGCCCTGGCAATCAATAGTTCTATCATCTGCGCCTGCAGCCGGTCGTGCTCTGCTTCGCGCTGGGCGTGGGCGGCGTCGCGCTCTGCTTCGCGCTGGGCATGGGCGGCGGCGCGCTGTGCATTGGCGGCGTCGCGCTGTGCATTGGCGGCGGCGCGCTGTGCATCGGCGCGGCCTCTTTCAATGTTCTCTTCCGTCTGAAGGCGTCTGGTCTCCAGTTTTATGCGGTCGTCTTCACTCCTTTGTTGCGCCTGGAAGCGATCTCGCTCGGTTGCAGAGTGTTCGCGTTCACTAAGGGCTTGCGCTTGGAGTTGCGCGTGAAGGCGCTCTCGTTGGTCTGCAGACTGTTCGCGCTCGCTCGTCTGTTGAGCCTGAAGGCGCTCTCTTTCCATGGTAGTGTTCGTGCTCACTTAATTGTTGCGCCCGGAGGCGCTCTTGTTCCATGGAAGAATGTTCGCGCTCACTAAGCGTCTGTGCTTGAAGTCGATCGCGTTCACCCTGAAGTCGATCGCGTTCGGTGGAGGCTGTCAGGGTGGCGATGAAGGCTTGTGCCAGTATCTGGTCCGCCTCGCTGGGGGATGATACTGACGGAGGTGATCGGCTTCTGACAGTGCTCGTTGGAGATCTGTTCTCCTGGCGCGCCCCGAGGTCCATCTCCTGGGCGCGCTTCTCTTCTGGTGGTGTGTCGGGTTCTGTCCCTGGAGCGCTTTCTTTATCCTGGAGCTCTCCGGGGACTATCCCGTTGACGTTGTCTGGGGGTATAGTCATGTCATGTCCCCCCTGGTCCCCCCCCGTGAGCTTGGTCAGTTTCGTTAGAACCCACTGGGGTCTCTACTGGCAGGGTCGCCTGGTCGGTAGGATTTGACATGCTTTGACTATCCGCTTTATCCGTATTTAACGTCTGGTTAAAGCTAGGTATTAGAACGACAGCGTATTCCTCCAGATAGGGAGGTGGCTGACGTTTGCGCTGCGGGCGTTCTAGCTTGGGAGAGCCGCTTGGGGAGTGTTCACCGCTGGCCATGGTTAATATCAATATTATATTAGATATTACACTGATACCCTCCGGCTCGAAGGACCAATTGTAACTGAGGGGTACAATTCCCTGACTGTATTAAAGAGTATGATATATTAAACCACTACTAGTTATGTACTTTAATTACTGGCCATACAGTACATGAATATATATGGTGAACACCCACACAAGAATACGGCATTGACACATAAAGTACTATTTAGAGGGTATTTATTATTATTAAGCAACGTTAGGTTACAGATTGAGAATTATGCTCGCGCTTGTATGGCGAAGAACACACGTAAAGTAAGTCAAGAGCGTAAGTCAATGAGAATAGTATGAATACTAGGATGGGTCTAAACTGACGCCACCTGTGGTATAGCAATTACATAGGGCACACTAGTACCAGCTGGAGACACTGGGGGGTTCCCTCCGGGTGTAAGGCCGGCCGGGGTAGAGGAATGTTCGGGTACAAAGTCTGGGTCAACGAGGAATAACGAGGTTACAGATACAGGAGCCAGTGCATGTACTCCCTTGATCAGTAGACAAAGCAACAGCTATAATCCAGTATGCTCGACAGCATGGAAGACAGCTAGCCAGCCTCTTCCTAGAGGCGGGCTCGAGTGATGATCCTCACGGGGGGTAGATCCCAAACGACAGTGGGGTCGACGGTTCTCTGCTCCAGCAGTCACGGTCCCAAAGCAATATAATCCAACCAGAAATGGTTCTGCAGTCGCCGGTGTAGGTTCTCCGGTGTACATATCCAACGGTTCTCGTCTAGGACTCCTCGGGTGGGGGCACGAGTTTAGGCCGCCCAGCCTGGATAAGTGCACTAGCTATATACACGACGAACCGGTGGTAATGCTGGTCACTGAAGAACTGTAGCCGCACGATACACTATAAATGATAGACTATTACTTCACATTAGAATAAGTCGAACTCAACGTTACTGCGTTAAACTCTGACACTTTAGCAATCTATTCGCACGTGTTCTCAAGGCTCTATTTAGAGGCAAAGTTGCTCACTTCACTGCACTTTGTCTCGTGGTGAAGGCTTTACTAGTAATGAACGAATAAATTGCTGCTGTTTCCACCTGCGCCGTATTTATACGTAAGGTGAATTATCTAGTGCCAACCTCAGTTCTGTCTCGTATTACTGCGCAGACTCTGGACATGTTGAGACATGCCCGGAGTTGCCTTTGAACTTGCCGTTGGGGGCTTGGCCGTTGGCGCCTAGGGGTCGCTGTCCAATAGGAGAGCGAATATCACTCTGGTTTGTACCCAGGTAAAGGGATATTCCGTGTATATATACAAATATTATACAAGGGATCTCAAGCAATAAATATATATATTCGGTTTAATCTGACCCTTTGTAACAGTATCCATAAACTTCAATCAGTTCGGATCCTTTGAATGAAATGAGAATGTAAACAAACACTGGCGTCACGTTAGTAAGTATCACTGCGTTGCGTGAAATCACTGACTGCGCCCCGAGAGGAGTGGTTCGGCAAAAAATTGTTCGGAGTATATTTGCTTAGAAAACGTAATTGTCGAATTCAATTATTTTTTATTTCTCCACGTGGTAAATACACAGGTCACAACATGTTTACAGGAACGTTTTAGAGTTGTATTTGGAGTGTATTTCGTGACTGTAGGGGACTGTAGGGAACTCAGGGTAAAGGTCTGACCCACTTCCAGTGATGAAGCTAAGCTACGCTAACGGAGCGGCTGTTCCCTAAGCCTAATGCATGCACAGAGAAGAAAAGGGTATGTATCTTCTTGTCTAACTCCAGGGAAGATGGCAAATAAGCAAATTTCCCAAAATGTTGGTGTTTTCCTTTAACACATCCTGCACCAAAAACGTTGTACAACGTGTTTCAAGTTCATGCTAATTCTGCCAATCCACGGCGTACGACGTTATTGAGATCATATTAAATTTTTTCGCCATGTTATTCATAATTCCCTCACGGAGCCTGGTCTGATGCAGTGGGACTCGGCACAACTCTGCAACGCTTCAATACTGCCCCCTGGTGGATGATCAGCGAGTTGCCAAACCGGAAATGGACGAGTCGACCTCGGTGCGTCTCCGAAATGCGGCCGGCACTCGCATATTGTTGCAGGACTATAGCCACACACCGTGTATATGGATCGCTGCCATAACTCAATAATCGACATGATTTGGGCGTGTATTATTATTATACTAACCGGAAATGGATCGACTCGATCGCCGTCAAATAAGTGGGACGGTAAGAGGACGCTGGCTTTACTTTCAGCCTGTTTGTTTATTATTATCCATGCAAACTGCTCTGATCAATATATCACCCATACTACATAAAGCATTTAACGACTATCACAGAATTATAAACGACCCCCCCCCCCCCCCCCCCCCCCTCTGTTCATCCGCGCATGATCAGTCATAACGTTTAGGATCGTGTACAGTTGAAATTTTTAATATAGCGTGGATCGGCAACAAACGGCATTTGATCATCTATATATGTGTTTATGCCTATATCTCACGTTCTAGGAATTACTGCAGAAAACGATAAAAACATATTTATATTCTAGATGGTATTTTTGTATGAATGTATGAATGAAAAAGTAAAACGTTCCTACATCCTGAACGATAGATAATCGATGTTGAATGGGCCATAGTAATGTCAATTTAGCAATACAATTTAAAAAGTTATAGCCCTGCAAAGAAGGTGAACATCTCCATAGGCTTTCAGTGCTGGCAGAGAATGGTATAAGATGCTCAAATTGCGTGGCAGGGAATGTGTTAACGTGTAAAAAAATATATTTTAATGCAATTAATCTCATTCCTTTTTTTGACCCAAACCTGGTTGGTGTGTTTAAATTTTTACAGTTTACAGAGAGAATTAATACGTGACCAGACATCCCCTGGATGTCTTATTTCATATGGTCAAACTAATTAAAAGTTACCCTTTGAAACAATGTGAACCAACGTTGCTCTTAGAGGCGTCTTTGTATGGTAAAGGTGGTCGGAGGATAGGAGCACCACAGACAAACGGATGTTTCAAACAGTGCTCCAGCGATCCAGTTTCTTTTCACTTCATGTATTCAATGATATATACTTTTGAAAGGATCCTCTGTTGCTGAAGAAGAGGATGAGATGGAAACTACCTCACAACGTTTTCTTGAATCACTAAACATCAGTATATGATTGAAATGTGGCAACCCTATATCAAAATGAATGGAAACAAATCTCACCCTAGTGTGCCACAGTGACACTGAAAACCATAAATTCAAGGTCCACAACTGGATGAATGAAATTCAAATGCTTTTAGGGCTGTACCGAATGCTTCGAAGCTTCGATCATAATGTTGACATTCGAATTCTAAATCAACATTCGAATTTTAAATTGTTTTACCAAGTAAACAAATCACTGAGATGGCCAGTTCGCCTGCAGCATCTAGTGCTAACGTTAAGCTCTCAGAATGGTAGCAGTCCTCCCGCAGCATCTAGTGCTAGTAACGTTAAGCTCTCAGAATGGTAGCAGTTAGCCCGCAGCTCTAGTGCTAGTAACGTTAAGCTCTCAGAATGGTAGCAGTTAGCCCGCAGCATCTAGTGCTAGTAACGTTAAGCTCTCAGAATGGTAGCAGCTCGCCTGCAGCATCTAGTGCTAACGTTAAGCTCTCAGAATGGTAGCAGCTCGCCCGCAGCATGCTAGTGCTAACGTTAAGCTCTCAGAATGGTAGCAGCTCGCCCGCAGCATGCTAGTGCTAACGTTAAGCTCTCAGAATGGTAGCAGCTCGCCCGCAGCATCCTACACACAACAACAACACACACTCATTACCACAACGCTTTACGGTATTTTCACAGCACTGTCGCAACATTACCGTAAAGCGTGAACACCGTTGTGATCATATACAACACTACAGTTAGCTCTCAGAATAGCCAGTTAGCCCGCAGCACCAGCAACGGTAAGCGTGTCTCATTTAATTTCACTCACTGAAGCGGGGTTCCCCCTCCTCCTGTGTGTAGAAGACAACCAGCTCTGCATGGCTCGCCCCACTAGTGAGGACTAGTCTTGCCCTCTGCTGGCGCGTGTGTGCACTACAACAAAACTCCGTTTAGACGGTATTGATTTTCAATACCGTCGGTATTTCGAAATACCCCGGTATACCTTAATACCGTCATACCGCCCAAGCCTAATATTCATTAAAGAAAGTTGATTTAATAAAAGAAAAATACTCATTTAACACTTTCAATGCCGATGACGAGATTTATCGTTAGTTCATGCCCCCCGTTGAGAGCCGACAGCGCTAAATGTCGTTTTTATTTTGTTATTAGCGATCTGAATTCATATTTCATCAACCGAGCCTCCCGTTAGTACAGCAGCCTCTCTCTGAGCTCCAATGGGAAAATACCGCCCCCTATCGTCTATCCCTGTGTAACTGCACCCCATTTGATTACACTGGTGGATGTGTGGGGGGGGGGCCTCCTCGCTCCACTATGCTGGCGAGGGATCTGATGATCGCGAGTTGGAAAACAACCTGGAATATATATTTACAGTAGCCAATAATCAATCAATAAACACGATCGATATTTGCAATGGCGATCAGGAATTGGAATAATCTTTTTGGAGAACATCTGATCTAAGGTAAGGAGTCTATGTTACCAGTTTTAGGGTAATCGGAGCTATTTTCACTGAGATAACAGCGTGCCCCGTGTGTGTGTGTGCGCGTTGATCAGGAAATGAGAGAATCGATTTCTCAGCTCGCTTCTATAGCGTGCATACGTACACATATACTATCGATAATCTAGCGTTTATTTGAAAACGATTCATAAATAGGCCGAAAAATGTCAAAGTTTCTAGTGTATTTGAGAATATTCCAGTAAATGTCGTTTTGACGGAATCTTTCTATTTTCCTGAAATGTTTGAAAACGATAGCTTTTCGAAATGCTATAAAACGGAAATGAACAGATTAAAAAACAATCCGTTTCGACAATGTTGACTGCAAACAAGTCATTGATAAGTGACGGGCAGATTAGACACATAGCCATAATTTAAGACATAGATTATGCGTTTTTAACGCAAACAATCATTGAAGTGGATGCTGGCATCCACCACGTAAAGGACGACACCCCCTGCCGGCTCTGAAAGTGTTAATCAGATTAATCACTAGTTTGAGAGGGAAAAAAAGTTAAGTAAATTTTTTTTATAGACATTCGAAGCTTCGTTCGAATACTTCAATCGAAGCTTCGAATGTTAAAAAATTACATTCGGTACAGCCCTAAATGCTTTATTGCCGTTTGTGGGAAGGAAGGGGTTAATGCACACGGCATACTTCCGTCCAAAATCCAGTAGAATGGTTGAGTCTGCAACACTACTATCACCGACATCTAAGAAGGGAGATCCCCCCTTGAATGGCCCTTCTAAGGTTTCTCTCCTCCACACTGCCTGTGGTGCATTTTTTCCTGTTGTTAGGTTTTAGTGAGTTTTTCCTTACCTTCGTGTGGGGTATGTCTGGGAGTGTTTGCATTCATTCATTTATTTTGCATTTATTTTAAATTTGTTGGACCTTATGGTGTTCTTGTTTTGTTATTGACTTATTGTTATGTTTCTTCTTGACTTGTTTGAAGAAGACGTGTCCGGCCCATGGGGACATTAACGTGTGTTGTCGGGCCTTACAAATAACATAAATAACATAAACAGTTAGCCAGCCAGGTACCGACGTTAGCTCTCAGAACGATTAGCCACGTTAGTTAGCCAGCATCCAGCCAGGCAGAGACGTTAGCTCTCAGAACGATTAGCCACGTTAGTTAGCCAGCAACCAGCCAGGCAGAGACGTTAGCGCTCAGAACGATTAGCCACGTTAGTTAGCCAGCATCCAGCCAGGCAGAGACGTTAGCTCTCAGAACGATTAGCCACGTTAGTTGGCCAGCATCCAGCCATGCAGAGACGTTAGCTCTCAGAACGATTAGCCACGTTAGTTAGCCAGCATCCAGCCATGCAGAGACGTTAGCTCTCAGAACGATTAGCCACGTTAGTTAGCCAGCATCCACCCATGCAGAGACATTAGCTCTCAGAACGATTAGCCACGTTAGTTAGCCAGCATCCAGCCATGCAGAGACGTTAGCTCTCAGAACGATTAGCCACGTTAGTTAGCCAGCATCCAGCCATGCAGAGACGTTAGTTCTCAGAACGATTAGCCACGTAACCCTTTGCTGGCGCATGCTGTGCACTACAATCAACTCCGTGTCTGTAATAGCAGTCTGTGACGTCACGGTATTGAGAATCATACCGGCGGGATCTCGAAATACCCTGGTATACCGTAATACCGCCCAAGCCTAGTGGAGGGTAGTCAGTCAGACATGGAGTGGGTTCACAGACAGGCAAGGGTAGTAGTGTCAAACAGTGGTGAACTTGGGTGCTACAGTCAAGATTCAAGATAGTAGTAGTATAGACATATTAGCATAGTAGGTAGCAATATAGGCAAGGGAGATTATTTAGTAGCAAAGTGCATGATAGTAAAAGACGGTACTACAAAGGTTATTTACTTATCCACGTCCACCATGGATTTGCCGGTCAAGGTTCTCCAATCTTCTCTCGTCTGTTAAGTAAGGGATAATGTATAGCTACGAGGTCATTGTCGCAAAATAATTGACCGACACGGAGTTTAAAATACCGAGGCGCCTCGCCGAGGTGTTTTAAACGTCAGTGAAGGTCAATTATTTTGCGACAATGACCGAGTATAGCTATACATTATCCCGCTTATTTACTAACAATATACCTAATTCATTTTACACCATCGACAAGACGAGATCAAATGCAGACGCAGTTCTGTTCTGTTGCTCCCGCTGTCATAGCCGGCAGCTTGCACTGATTATTGCAGCTCTGCATATGCTGAGCAGCTGATGCAATGTGTGTCAGTGGGCTTGATTACTCCAGCTGCGAAAAACAATAATCACCGGTGGTTAGGGGTGGACGGTATGGTCTAAAATTTATATCACGGTATAATTTGAAGCATAGACGGTAACGGTATATATCACGGTATCAGTGTTTCCATTAGAATAATCTTTTTTGCCTGATAGGCAGGCTATATAAAGAATGACATCCTCAAGGCATGTAGATTTATAATATTTTAACTTAAAACTAGGTTACTTTTGCGTATAACTCATTATATTCCAAATAAAATAAGTCCCGAGTCCGTGCTGCTCCCATTGCAAACAGCGGGCTGGATGCTGGATTTTGCTAGAAGCATATGTAGCTGCAGAGCCAGCGGCGCTTTCAGGTCTGGTCACAGCTTTCAGCCGTTGGGTGGGGGGGCGCTGTTGAGCGGGCCTGTGAGACCTGAAAGCGCCGCTGGCTCTGCGGCTCTGCAGCTGCATGCTATTCGCAAATCCACTGCTGCCGCCGTCCTCCCGTCCTCTCGTTATCATAACACTACACGCATATCATAATGTTTACAGCAAACTGTAGTTGATCACCAGGTATGTTTTATTAACGTAGAATAATTCATATAAGAAAAACGATAGGGACATCTCTTACCTTTCTCCACTGGTTAAAAATGCCAGGAACTGAAATTGAAACTTGCTGTGCGCTGCGGTGATATGTGTTTATTATGAAATGACAATTGCGTGTTGACACGCCCACTGCGCGAAGCCTCCTAAATAACTTTTTCCAGTTTGCACATATCTATTATCTATGACTAATTCTATCTATTTTTAGGGGCAAATGCGATTGAAATAGTCACGCTGTGGTTACATGACGTCATTGCTATTTTAGAGCTGCACTACCGGTTACACGGTATAGTCAAAATCCATACCGTAGAGCAAATTAATACCGTTTATACCGTATACCGTTTATACCGTCCACCCCTACCGGTGGTTATCGAAAAATAATTCACCGCTGTCAGGGGCTATTGACCAATCACAATCAAGCATTTCGGCGAATGTTAAAACGCCATGTAATAAACCTTTTTATCCTGCTCCAATCAGCACGGTAACGAGCTGCAGCCGCGCTCCACGAATTAGACACAGGTGACGTTACTCTGGCTGATTGGGGCACAACTCTATATACAGGCTCTGATTGTTGTACATGCCGGTTTTGTCACCAGAACTCCTAATATGGGCACAGACATACACAGTGGGAAACGCATATCTGCTCTCCTCTCACTTCTTATCACTTCTCCTCTGCCAGGTGCCACAATAATATAATAACATGAGCTATTCTAGTATCCTAGCTGTTGTACTTTTTCTCATCGTTTCTCGCTCTCCCTCTTTCTCTCCCTCTCTTTTTATCTATTTTGCTCTTCTCTCTCCCTCTTCTCTTACTCTCCCCCCCTTCTTTCTCTATCTCTTCCTCTCCTCTTTTCTCTTTTTCTTCTCACCCTCCCTCTCTCTCTCTCCCCCCAGGTGGTCTGTATCAGATCTCTTCCTGGTCTCATATAGTGAATGCCCATGCATTGCCAGGCCCAGGCGTGGTGGAGGGTCTGAGAGCAGTAGGTAAATCCCAGGACAGAGGCTGTCTGCTGGTCGCACAGATGAGCTCCCAGGGCTCCCTGGCTACAGGAGAATACACTAAGTCTGTGGTAAGATTTTATTTAGAGATATTTGGAGAAATTGACAAAATAATAAATTACTAAACTCCAACCTACACATTAGACCAAAACCAAAGAAAATGTAGTGCAATTCACTTTAATTCATTAACACTATCAGTGCCGGCCTTGTTTTCCTTTTTACCCCCTTGAATGCCATCATCCACTTCAATGTTAGCGTTAAAAACGCATAATCTATGTTTTAAATTATGGCTATGTGTCTAATCTGCCTGTCGCTTATCAATGACTTGTTTGCAGTCAACATTGTCGAAACTGATTGTTTTTTAATCGGTTCATATCCTTTTTATAGCATTTCGAAAAGCTATCGTTCTCTCGAAAATTTCTGGAAAATTTTAAGATTCCCCCATAAACGGCATTTATTGGAATATTCTCGAATACACTAGACACGTTGTCATTTGTCTGCCTATTTATGAATCGTTTTCAAATAAACGCTAGATTATCGATAGTATATGTGTACTTATGCACGCTATAGAAGCGGGCTGAAAAATCTATTCTCATTTCCTCAACATCACACACACACATACACACACACGGCACATGCTGATATCTCAGTGAATACAGCTCTGATTATCCTAAAACTGGTAACATAGACTCCTTACCTTAGATCAGATGTTCTCCAAAAAGATTATTCCAATTCCTGATCGCCATTCCAAATATCGATCGCGTTTATTTATTGATTATTGGCTGCTGTAAATATATATTCCATGTTGCTTTCCGTCTCGCGATCACTTCCATGTTCATCAGATCCATCGCCAGCATAATGGAGCCAGTTGGCTCCCCCCACAGGGATCTCCCAGTATAATCGAATGGCCTGCAGTTACACAGGGATAGACGATAGGGGGCGGTATTTCCCCATCTGAGCTCCTAGGGCAGGGGTCGGCAATTAGGGTTGGCCACGGGCCAGATTTCCCCCAAGCCGTTGCTTGGCGGGCCAGGATCAAAAACAATGGCTAATTTAATATACTGATATTGAAAAAAGACAAACGTTTTTCTCTGGTCTGCATCCCCTTAACAATTGTGTGTATTGCGCCGTACTGTATTGTACCCATTCTGCAATCTGTTAAATAAAGTTTTCATTCATTCATTCATTCATTCATTCATGAACAGCAGATCAGCTGTTGCAGATCACCGCGGCGGGTGATGAACAGATCAGAATGCATGAAAACACGACTCACCATACCTTGTTTGTTGTTAAGTCCTCCAAAATCCCTGCTAATGTTTGAAACATGTCATATCCACTCGCCGCCCTCCAATTCCAGATTGGCGTTGAATGCAGCTACTTTATCTGCCAACTTGAACACAGTTGTCATCATTGCCTCGTTGTTGTTGTTGTTGTTGTCGCCACATATTATGCAGAGAGGACGTCGGCTCGGCACGCGAGAATCACCGACCTGTTGCGATAAACCTGTATTTTAAGTATGGCTCCTGTTTATTAAAAGAAGCGTTATATTTCCCTGTTGCTATCCAAAGATGTTTGTTTTGTTTTCTTCAACTCGCTCGCATCTCGAACGTGGAAGTGAAAGTGCGTTAGGGAAATATACACGGGGCCCGGTGGGACTATTCCATTGGTTCTCCCAGTCCATGTGACCATTTCTAGCATTTCAATTGGCTATAGTGACAGACATGCTTTTGATGACTACCGGTAGATAGATACAGCTTCACAATAAAAGTCACCCTGGCGTCCCCAGTGAATATTTCCTGTGCGTCAAATAAATATCATATTCTCAAAATAATCTGCTGGCGGGCCAATGTTGGCCTGCGGGCCCCCTATTGCCGATCCCTGTTCTAGGGTGTCAAACTCATTTTCACAGAGGGCCACATCACCATTATGGTTGCTCTCAAAGGGCCAAAGACTGTATAAATGTTAATGTAATGTAAAATAAATGTAGCTACTCATTTACATATTGTTAAACATGTTGTTTCTGTATTTATTACTTATTCAAGTTATACATATTGCATATGCATTTGCATAGATGTAAACATATATGTTAGCTTATGTTATTTTAACAAATAATTTTAGTTTATCAGAACCCCATATTACTCCATCAATCAATGATCAAACCATTCAAGTAAATAACAAAGAAGAATATCATCAAATACAAGCTATGACATTAAGTTTGTTCAAAACCTTTTTGTCACAGTCAAGAGGGGCAGAACTAACAACTGTGAGCTGCAAAGAACCCGTGGGACAGATGTAGCAGATGTTACAAAAACAAATGGCTGCACACAACCTTGCAGAGGCCATACATCCAACTAATGGAAGATAGTTTAATTAACAGATTGCAGAATGGGTACAGTACAGTACAGCTCAATACACACAATTGTTAAGGGGATGCAGACCAGAGAAAGACTTTCGTCAAGTCAAGAGTTTTATTTGTCACGGCATACAAGTATACAATGAAATGCGGGGGGTCTTGCCCGCAACGATGTGCATAATACAATAGTAATATATAATAGAATCCAATAGAACGACATTGTGCAAAAAACAAGTAAACAAAGTAGGGCATATCGGTATATGTACATGAGTTATTTACAGAGCATGGTAGGACATGCTAGGTCCTGTGGTAGTGCAATCCACTGTTAGCTACGGATGAGGCACTGGGTCTTTATGTACACTGCTATACAATGCTATATTATACAATCTCAAGTTATACTATACTATTCTTAAAGTGACCTTTCCTTTTGTAAAGTGACCATAAGTGTGAGCGTGTGCAGCATGAGTGTGTGTTTGCTCATGTTAAAGTGGCTGCTAGTGTGTGAGCGTCTTGTTTACATCAAGGTCCCCCATTTTCAATTCGTAATGAAATTGCTATTATGTGTCTGCATGAACACACAACTGTAACTGTACTAAAAAATAACAATAAGGGTTGTCTCAGTTCACAACTATATTGGTCAAGTTTTGGGTGGGACTTGTTTGCGTCCCTACAGCTTCTTATTCAATTGAGCGAGATGCTCGGTTATGTCACACAGCCAGTTTGCATCTGACCGTTCAGACAATATTTCTTCAACCCTTTGTTACCTATTCCGCCTGGATCTTTTTTGTATTTTGGGCTGTAAAATTGTCAAAGAATGTCTGAGGAGTAAGTGCTTTTGGCTTTTTTCCTTTGTTACTTCATCAATACCTCAGATGTCCAACATACATGTGTGTAAGAATGTGTAATAACTAAGGCTGTCAAAGTTAAAGCTTTATTAACGCATTAACCCACAATTCTTTTAACGCCACTATTTTTAAACCCAAGATTAATGTTTAAAAAAAATATATATATACATTTTTTACCAGAGCTCTTGTGGGCCACATCAAATGAGGGCCTTGAGTTTGACACCTATGTCCTAGACAGGGTCTGCTGTACCAACGGGAGACTCGGTTGATGAAATATGAATTCATATCGCTAATAAAGAAATCAAACGACAATATACGTCGTCGGCACTCAACGGGGGGCATGATAAGATGACAATACACGTCGTCGGCATTCAAAGTGTTAACTTTAAACACTTTTTAAACATTACACCATATTTGATCTATTTACTTAAACATTTGCACTACCTTTTCTACCTCATTTTAGCATTTTGCACATCGTTTTGTATAATTTGTATATTGTTTGGTATTTTACTATTTATGAAGCACAATCTCATGAGGGTCATACCTAACCAAGCCTTTCACTATAATGTACATGTACCTTTATATGTGACAAATAAAACAACTTGAACTTGAATAATAGCAAGTGGGGCTCTTGCCTAGAGGTTGCCATTTGACAGCATTACAGATCCTACCTTTAGGTCTGGGAGTGGCTTTTTGTTAGTTTGCTGTTAGTAGCTGTTGGCATGACTCAGGTCCTGGCTGTTAGCATGACTCAGGTCCTGGCTGTTAGCATGACTCAGGTCCTGGCTGTTAGTATTACTCAGGTCCTGGCTGTTAGTATGACTCAGGTCCTGGCTGTTAGTATGACTCAGGTCCTGGCTGTTGGCATGACTCAGGTCCTGGGTGTTGGCATGACTCAGGTCCTGGGTGTTAGCATGACTCAGGTCCTGGCTGTTGGCATGACTCAGGTCCTGGGTGTTGGCATGACTCCGGTCCTGGCTGTTAGCATGACTCAGGTCCTGGCTGTTGTCATGACTCGGGTCCTAGGTGTTAGCATGACTCAGGTCCTGGCTGTTAGCATGACTCAGGTCCTGGCTGTTAGCATGACTCAGGTCCTGGCTGTTAGCATGACTCAGGTCCTGGCTGTTAGCATGACTCAGGTCCTGGCTGTTAGCATGACTCAGGTCCTGGCTGTTAGCATGACTCAGGTCCTGGCTGTTAGTATGACTCCGGTCCTGGCTGTTAGCATGACTCAGGTCCTGGCTGTTGTCATGACTCGGGTCCTAGGTGTTAGCATGACTCAGGTCCTGGCTGTTGGCATGACTCAGGTCCTGGGTGTTGGCATGACTCAGGTCCTGGCTGTTAGCATGACTCAGGTCCTGGCTGTTAGCATGACTCAGGTCCTGGCTGTTAGCATGACTCAGGTCCTGGCTGTTAGTATGACTCAGGTCCTGGCTGTTAGCATGACTCAGGTCCTGGCTGTTGTCATGACTCAGGTCCTGGCTGTTGTCATGACTCAGGTCCTGGGTGTTAGCATGACTCAGGTCCTGGCTGTTAGTATGACTCAGGTCCTGGCTGTTGTCATGACTCAGGTCCTGGCTGTTAGTGTGACTCAGGTCCTGGCTGTTGTCATGACTCAGGTCCTGGCTGTTAGCATGACTCAGGTCCTGGCTGTTAGCATGACTCAGGTCCTGGCTGTTAGCATGACTCAGGTCCTGGCTGTTAGTATGACTCAGGTCCTGGCTGTTGTCATGACTCAGGTCCTGGCTGTTAGCATGACTCAGGTCCTGGCTGTTAGTATGACTCAGGTCCTGGCTGTTAGCATGACTCAGGTCCTGGCTGTTGGCATGACTCAGGTCCTGGCTGTTGGCATGACTCAGGTCCTGGGTGTTAGCATGACTCGGGTCCTGGCTGTTGGCATGACTCAGGTCCTGGCTGTTAGCATGACTCAGGTCCTGGGTGTTGGCATGACTCAGGTCCTGGCTGTTAGCATGACAGAAAACATTCTATCCTGTGTGATATTTTCTGCTCTCTGCTCTAAACCTGATATGAACGAGTGTTGAACAGAGGTTTCTGTGTGGTCTGTTCCAGGTTGAAATGGCAGAGGAGCATTCAGACTTTGTGTTTGGGTTCATCTGCGGTTCTAAGATCAGCCAGAGGCCACAGTTCATCCATATGAGCCCTGGGGTGCAGATGCAGGCTGGAGGTAAGTAACATGCTGACTGGCGGTAAGTAACATGCTGACTGACTGACTGACTGACTGACTGACTGACTGACTGACTGACTGACTGACTGACTGACTGACTGACTGACTGACTGACTACACAGCAAGGAGTTTTATGTTCACTCTCGTTTAGGTTAGGCAGGAATAATTAGGTGTAGTGTATGAATTATATTAGTCTCTCAATCTAACCTGACAACATATATCTCCCCATAGAAAACCCCATTTAGTTTGTGTCACTATGGTAACTCAATTTAAAAAAAGAAAATAAATTTGTGAGGAAACCGGTAGATAAATGGGAGCAGAGCAGCAGAAAGGGTTAATAGTGGTGGCAGGTACGGCTCTTATACACCATTATTCACACCTTCACCAATCCTAACATGGAACATACATGGGGAACGTATTTTGAGATCAGTTAAGCTCGAATGGACCTTTTCTCGCTGGCCATTGGTTTTGACTGGTGTTGTGATCTGGTTTTACCACAGGGTGGTGCTGTTGCACAATAAATCCTTGCATTGTCTGCCACCAAGTAACAGGCTAGCTCAACATCTGATTAGCACCTAACCCCCTCCTCTCTCCCCTCTCCTCCCTCTCTCTCTCTCCCCTCTCTCCCCCCCCCCCCCTCTCTCTCTCTCCCCCCTCTCTCTCTCCTCCCCCCCATCTCTCCCCCTCTCTCTCTCCCCTCCCCCCCTCTCTCTCCTCTCCCCCTCTCTCTCTCCTCTCCCCCTCTCTCTCCCCTCTCCCTCTCTCTCCCCTCTCTCCTCCCCCCCTCTCTCTCCCCTCTCCCCCTCTCTCTCAGGTGATGGTCTGGGGCAGCAGTACACCAGCCCAGAGGAGGTGATCTGCACTAAAGGTTCTGATGTCATCATCGTGGGACGGGGTATCCTGGGCGCCCCCGATAGGCTGAAGGCTGCTGAGTCATACAGGAAGGCAGGCTGGGAGGCGTACACCAAGAGACTGGGCCAGGCCGGCCAATAGGAGAGCACGGGCCGAAGCGACATCACACGTTAGAATTCCTGAGTTCTGTCTGCAAAGAATGTTTCTATCAAGTGGTTTCTATGGTTTCTGCCCTGAGGCTGGAAATCGTGCAGTGCCCTGCTCCATTTCTGACATTTCTGACACCAGTGTACAACATTGCCATACCAAAACACACACTCTTGCTTGCCATCAGTAAACGTGCCTAGTATATGGAAAGTTTACTATTAAATATTGAGCAAGTGTGTTTTTTTATAATTCCCTCCTGTTGAGCTGCTAAACCCGTTGAGACTCCTCTAACCACCTCAGACCTGGTGTTACCTGATTTGATGAAATTCTCATTTTATTTGAATGACTTCAGCTATTTTCCCCAGGTCTCCGTTACTTTTCAGGTAAACATTAGTGAATACTAATGTGTTTTTTTAATTAGATGTAGGGATAGATTGGAAATGTGTAATGGTAGTGTTACTACAGTACATAGACACACATCGTGTTACTACAGTACATAGACACACATCTCATGGTAGTGTTACTAGTACAGTACATAGACACACACATCTCATGGTAGTGTTACTACAGTACATAGACACACATCTCATGGTAGTGTTACTACAGTACATAGACACACATCTCATGGTAGTGTTACTACAGTACATAGACACACATCTCATGGTAGTGTAATGGTAGCGCTACTTTAGTACCATAGACACACATCTCATGGTAGTGTAATGGTAGCACTACTTTAGTACCATAGACACATGGTAGTGTAATGGTAGCACTACTACAGTACCATAGACACACACAGGAGAAAAGGGAGCAGAATATATATATATATATATATTTTTTTTTTTTTCTTTTTTTTTTTTAACCGTGCACCTCTCAGTCAGTCAGTAACTTGCCATGGATCAAGCGCAGCTCACACAGCAAAGACAGTTTCCAAACAGCCCTATTTCCCTGTGACGTCACTATGTAACCAGAAGCGCTTAGCTAGTCAATATCAATGAGGAATTTACCATTTCCAGCTATGGCAACGTCTGTATGGGTAATAAAAAAAGACTAGGCTTTGACATTGATTCCTACGGCCGTATAAACGACTGCAACACAAGTATACAACATTTTCCTTTAATGGAATGTATTGTACGAGGACCTCTGGAAGACTCGCTGACTGCCATGGAGCCAGCTAATGAATTACTGTAATGGAGAACATCCGTCATAATTTGGCAGCTCACAAAGGTAATTTCAATACAGCGCTTTAATGTTTCCAGAGAGAGCGAGTCGTATTTACCCCACTCTCTTAAGTTACCACAGCAAATGCATTCTATTTATATAGCAGCGTCACGGTCAAATGGTCACATACAGAAAGCAAGAAGCCAGGGGACTAACTGCTCGACTCCACTTCCAGATTGGGCTCGTTAAAAGTGTTATAGAAACCAGTTATTATTTTAGCCTATCAGAGGTGCAATTGATAAAGGAGATTTTTTGAGACTAGGATGTTAATTCCGTTGCGCCAGTGAAACTTAAGTTAATCACAAAAACCGTAATGGAAAATGCATTCCAAATAACCACTTTGACCGTGCGTCTGAATCGTCTCAAAGTGGATTAACGCCGCAAGATCTCTTACGGATCCCTTTTCACTAGGGATGCTCGATATTGGCTTTTTTACCGATACCGATATTCCGATATTGTCAAACACTTAATTTCCGATACCGATATCAACCGATACCGATATATGCAGGGTTTCCCACCCCAAAAAACGGAATAATTTCAGGTAACTAATCATTTCACTGGATATATATATAACAAATATTGTTATTGTTTTTTTCTTTTTTTAAACCTATACCGATATTTTCCGATATCACATTTTACTGCCGATAATATCGGTCGGCCGATAATATCGGACATCCCTACTTTTCACAAATTTAAACGACACAAAAAGCGTCTCGGAAATAAACTGTGATATTGTATGTGATCTTCACCTTGTTGTTCTCAGTTAACGTCGGATGGGGTATTTGGGGCTGAATCTTGTTTTCCACCCTGATTAAAGTAGCAGCGCTGATCAGTTGATGTTTGAGGACGTGTGTAAAGGCTCCCCAGACCACTGTTTCTATATCGCGTGTCTTAGAATTGGAATGCTGATATTGGCTGCATCCAAGAAATGGCTGTCCTCAGCCTATTAGTCCTGCTTAGCCCTAGTCCTGCCTAGCCCTGATCCTGCTTAGTCCTGCCTAGCCCTGATCCTGCTTAGTCCTGCCTAGCCCTGATCCTGCTTAGTCCTGCCTAGCCCTGATCCTGCTTAGTCCTGCCTAGCCCTGATCCTGCTTAGTCCTGCCTAGCCCTGATCCTGCTTAGTCCTGCCTAGCCCTGATCCTGCTTAGTCCTGCCTAGCCCTGATCCTGCTTAGTCCTGTCTTGGCCTAGTCCTGCTTAGTCCTGCCTAGCCCTGATCCTGCTTAGTCCTGTCTTGGCCTAGTCCTGCTTAGTCCTGCCTAGCTCTGATCCTGCTTAGTCCTGCCTAGCCCTGATCCTGCTTAGCTCTGCCTTGCCTAGGCCTGGTTCTGCCTAGTCGTAGTCCTGCTTAGCCCTGGTCCTGCTTAGCCCTGCTTTGCCTAGCCCTGGTACTGCCTAGTGCTAGTCCTGCCTAGCCCTAGTCCTGCTCATTCCTAGCCCTGCCTATCCCTAGCCCTGCCTAGCCCTCGTCCTGCCTAGCCCTCGTCCTGCCTAGCCCTCGTCCTGCCTAGCCCTCGTCCTGCCTATCCCTCGTCCTGCCTAGCCCTCGTCCTGCCTAGCCCTCGTCCTGCCTAGCCCTCGTCCTGCCTAGCCCTCATCCTGCCTAGCCCTCGTCCTGCCTAGCCCTCGTCCTGCCTAGCCCTCGTCCTGCCTAGCCCTCGTCCTGCCTAGCCCTCGTCCTGCCTAGCCCTGGTCCTGCCTAGCCCTCATCCTGCCTAGCCCTCGTCCTGCCTAGCCCTCGTCCTGCCTAGCCCTCGTCCTGCCTAGCCCTGGTCCCTCTGGGAATCCCCATCAAAACGGGAGGTGGTTGTTCTCACATCTCAGTGTGGGTCCAACAGGTGCAGGTCTAGTTCACTACAGACCATCCTCCACCCTGGAGGCAGCAGGCTGGAGAGCCATCTGTTCAGCCCCAAATACCACCCATAATGCAATGCACTGTGTAACATCTTTTTTTGTTGTTGCCACAACAACGGAACGAAAGTTATTTCACTTTAAACAAGATTAAAACACATTTGGAGAAAATAATTAGATGTGATTTTATGTAGAGGAAACATGTAATGTACCGCAGCTTTGAGAGTTTTAAGTTTTAAAATGTTATTCTCGGTTCTATAAATATCGGATAGCGAGGACTTTCCAAATCCAAACGGTGCTTATTTTACGTACTCGTGGCCAGGATGTCTGTTGAGTTTGTTGCAGCCCACCCTAAATTATCCTCATGTTCTTTTCGTCTCCGTCTCCAGAAACCGTCGACAGTGTTTTTCCCTCCAGTTGATTTGTTTTTATATGAACAAATCAAATATGCAGATGTGATTTTCTTTTTTGTGTGTGAAATAATGTGAAATTCTATTGTAATGAGTTCAATAAATAAGATTTACATTTGCTTTGAAAAATGTGTTTTATTTTTGTGGGAATTCATGAGTTTACTTACTGGGCGACAGACTCATCCATGCAAGCTGAGAACCTCTGTTTTAATCGCCTTGTTCTTGTATTTCATAGACTTGTTTTCAACTTGACAACATAAACATTCTTAAGTGTTTTTCCTGTGACAGTGTTTGAACATCAGCAGCTGACCAACTTTCATCCAAGCTGTTGCCTAGTAACGCTGTTTCACTTGAGAAATTCTATTTGGATTTTATTTCAACTCGAGACACTGAGGTTACCCTCATTTACAGCGACAACAATTGTACAAAACAAAGACAGTTTATCAGCAAATATATACATATAAATTGACTTTTTATATAGCGCTTTTATCCAAAGAGCTTTACATCTTACGCCTCACTTTCACCCATTCATGACACATTCATACACCGACGGCAGAGGCAACCATGCATGGTTCATCGGGAGCAGCTGGGTGTTAAGTGTTTTGCTCAAGGATACTTTAACACCTTGCCGGGAGTCTAGCTGGAATCGAACCGGGAACCTTCCGATTACCAAACGACTGCTCTACATCCCGAGCCACTGTCTCCCTCAACATATACTGGATGCACTACAAGTAAGAATAAGCTAAGACTGTTACAAGTCGACAGTGGTCCGGGGTCATACTTTTAAATGCAGCAAGAGAAGGAGGAAGCTTCAGAGTCCGTTGGAGGGAATTCCAGTTGATGCCATTCATAGTGAGACAAAGATATTTGTATTATTTTACAACATGGATTAAAACTTAATTAGGCTGATGGGTGTGTATGTGAGTGTTTCTGCAACTATGCTCAAATGAAAAAAAATCAAACTGCATTTTTATTTGAACCATTATAGTCTGTAATACATATAAACGGGTACACAAAATTGCATATATCCGTTAAGATTTTAATCTGGAACATGTTTATTTCTTATGGTTTTCATCACTTGTTCTTACAATTATGTCCTTGCCGCAACATTACAATAACGCTCATTTTAAACATTTTCCTTTTGTATTTTCTTTAAGACATTTTAATTCATTTTCATCAAGCTTTGTTCATAATTGTAAATACTGATGTAAAATAATAACTATAAATATGGGATTTCATGGTTTTCTCTATAGGCCATGGAAAATGTACAGTAACCTTAGATGTCAAGTGTCTTTATACACAAGTTCAAATATGTTGCTTTTTATGACCGATATTGCAATTCTAATGTGTACATCATCTCTACTGTACCTAAGTGTTCAAATAATATTTGCAAATAGAAATCATGATTAAAATAAAGAATAGAGGTATTGCAGTAAAGACTGCGTCAAACTGATTTTCATGTTTCAAAAATATTATGGCCTATAGTTGATGTGGCACGAACATTACTACTAACACACTAACACACACCCAGAGCACTAACACCATCTCACCACAACATTACTACTAACACACACCCAGAGCACTAACACCATCTCACCACAACATTACTACTAATACACTAACACACACCCAGAGCACTAACAGCATCTCACCACAACATCACTACTAACACACACCCAGAGCACTAACACTGCATCTCACCACAACATCACTACTAACACACACCCAGAGCACTAACACCATCTCACCACAACATCACTACTAACACACACCCAGAGCACTAACAGCATCTCACCACAACATCACTACTAACACACACCCAGAGCACTAACACCATCTCACCACAACATCACTACTAACACACACCCAGAGCACTAACACCATCTCACCACAACATCACTACTAACACACACCCAGAGCCCTAACACCATCTCACCACAACATCACTACTAACACACACCCAGAGCACTAACACCATCTCACCACAACATCACTACTAACACACACCCAGAGCACTAACACCATCTCACCACAACATCACTACTAACACACACCCAGAGCACTAACAGCATCTCACCACAACATTACTACTAACACACACCCAGAGCACTAACACCATCTCACCACAACATTACTACTAACACACACCCAGAGCCCTAACACCATCTCACCACAACATTACTACTAATACACACCCAGAGCACTAACACCATCTCACCACAACATCACTACTAACACACACCCAGAGCACTAACACCATCTCACCACAACATCACTACTAATACACTAACACACACCCAGAGCACTAACACCATCTCACCACAACATCACTACTAACACACACCCAGAGCACTAACACCATCTCACCACAACATCACTACTAACACACACCCAGAGCACTAACACCATCTCACCACAACATTACTACTAATACACTAACACACACCCAGAGCACTAACACCATCTCACCACAACATCACTACTAACACACACCCAGAGCACTAACACCATCTCACCACAACATCACTACTAACACACACCCAGAGCACTAACAGCATCTCACCACAACATCACTACTAATACACTAACACACACCCAGAGCACTAACACCATCTCACCACAACATCACTACTAACACACACCCAGAGCACTAACAGCATCTCACCACAACATCACTACTAATACACTAACACACACCCAGAGCACTAACACCATCTCACCACAACATCACTACTAACACACACCCAGAGCACTAACACCATCTCACCACAACATCACTACTAACACACACCCAGAGCACTAACACCATCTCACCACAACATTACTACTAACACACACCCAGAGCACTAACACCATCTCACCACAACATCACTACTAACACACACCCAGAGCACTAACACCATCTCACCACAACATTACTACTAATACACTAACACACACCCAGAGCACTAACACCATCTCACCACAACATCACTACTAATACACACCCAGAGCACTAACAGCATCTCACCACAACATCACTACTAACACACACCCAGAGCCCTAACACCATCTCACCACAACATCACTACTAACACACACCCAGAGCACTAACACCATCTCACCACAACATTACTACTAATACACTAATACACACCCAGAGCACTAACACTGCATCTCACCACAACATCACTACTAACACACACCCAGAGCACTAACAGCATCTCACCACAACATCACTACTAACACACACCCAGAGCACTAACACCATCTCACCACAACATCACTACTAACACACACCCAGAGCACTAACACCATCTCACCACAACATCACTACTAACACACACCCAGAGCCCTAACACCATCTCACCACAACATCACTACTAACACACACCCAGAGCACTAACACCATCTCACCACAACATTACTACTAACACACACCCAGAGCACTAACACCATCTCACCACAACATTACTACTAACACACACCCAGAGCACTAACACCATCTCACCACAACATCACTACTAACACACACCCAGAGCCCTAACACCATCTCACCACAACATTACTACTAACACACACCCAGAGCACTAACACCATCTCACCACAACATCACTACTAACACACACCCAGAGCCCTAACACCATCTCACCACAACATTACTACTAACACACACCCAGAGCACTAACACCATCTCACCACAACATTACTACTAACACACACCCAGAGCCCTAACACCATCTCACCACAACATCACTACTAACACACACCCAGAGCACTAACACCATCTCACCACAACATCACTACTAACACACCCAGAGCACTAACACCATCTCACCACAACATTACTACTAACACACACCCAGAGCACTAACACCATCTCACCACAACATTACTACTAACACACACCCAGAGCACTAACACCATCTCACCACAACATCACTACTAATACACACCCAGAGCACTAACACCATCTCACCACAACATCACTACTAACACACACCCAGAGCACTAACACCATCTCACCACAACATCACTACTAACACACACCCAGAGCACTAACACTATCTCACCACAACATCACTACTAATACACTAACACACACCCAGAGCACTAACACCATCTCACCACAACATCACTACTAACACACACCCAGAGCCCTAACACCATCTCACCACAACATTACTACTAATACACTAACACACACCCAGAGTACTAACACCATCTCACCACAACATCACTACTAACACACACCCAGAGTACTAACACCATCTCACCACAACATCACTACTAACACACACCCAGAGTACTAACACCATCTCACCACAACATCACTACTAACACACACCCAGAACACTAACACCATCTCACCACAACATCACTACTAATACACTAACACACACCCAGAGCACTAACAGCATCTCACCACAACATCACTACTAACACACACCCAGAACACTAACACCATCTCACCACAACATTACTACTAATACACTAACACACACCCAGAGCACTAACAGCATCTCACCACAACATTACTACTAACACACACCCAGAGCACTAACAGCATCTCACCACAACATCACTACTAACACACACCCAGAGCACTAACACCATCTCACCACAACATCACTACTAACACACACCCAGAGTACTAACACCATCTCACCACAACATCACTACTAACACACACCCAGAGCACTAACACCATCTCACCACAACATTACTACTAATACACACCCAGAGTACTAACACCATCTCACCACAACATCACTACTAACACACCCAGAGCACTAACACCATCTCACCACAACATTACTACTAACACACACCCAGAGCACTAACAGCATCTCACCACAACATCACTACTAACACACACCCAGAGCCCTAACACCATCTCAACACAACATCACTACTAACACACACCCAGAGCACTAACACCATCTCACCACAACATCACTACTAACACACACCCAGAGTACTAACACCATCTCACCACAACATCACTACTAACACACACCCAGAGCACTAACACCATCTCACCACAACATCACTACTAACACACACCCAGAGCCCTAACACCATCTCACCACAACATCACTACTAACACACACCCAGAGCCCTAACACCATCTCACCACAACATTACTACTAACACACACCCAGAGCACTAACACCATCTCACCACAACATTACTACTAACACACACCCAGAGCACTAACACCATCTCACCACAACATCACTACTAACACACACCCAGAGCACTAACAGCATCTCACCACAACATTACTACTAACACACACCCAGAGCACTAACACCATCTCACCACAACATTACTACTAACACACACCCAGAGTACTAACACCATCTCACCACAACATCACTACTAACACACACCCAGAGCACTAACACCATCTCACCACAACATCACTACTAACACACACCCAGAGCACTAACACCATCTCACCACAACATTACTACTAATACACTAACACACACCCAGAGTACTAACACCATCTCACCACAACATCACTACTAACACACACCCAGAGCACTAACAGCATCTCACCACAACATCACTACTAACACACACCCAGAGCACTAACACCATCTCACCACAACATCACTACTAACACACACCCAGAGCACTAACACCATCTCACCACAACATTACTACTAACACACACCCAGAGCACTAACACCATCTCACCACAACATTACTACTAACACACACCCAGAGCCCTAACACCATCTCACCACAACATTACTACTAACACACACCCAGAGTACTAACACCATCTCACCACAACATCACTACTAACACACACCCAGAGTACTAACACCATCTCACCACAACATCACTACTAACACACACCCAGAGTACTAACACCATCTCACCACAACATCACTACTAACACACACCCAGAGCACTAACACCATCTCACCACAACATTACTACTAATACACACCCAGAGCACTAACACCATCTCACCACAACATCACTACTAACACACACCCAGAGCACTAACACCATCTCACCACAACATTACTACTAACACACTAACACACACCCAGAGCACTAACACCATCTCACCACAACATTACTACTAACACACACCCAGAGCACTAACACCATCTCACCACAACATTACTACTAACACACACCCAGAGCACTAACACCATCTCACCACAACATCACTACTAACACACACCCAGAGCACTAACACCATCTCACCACAACATCACTACTAACACACACCCAGAGCACTAACACCATCTCACCACAACATTACTACTAACACACACCCAGAGCACTAACACCATCTCACCACAACATCACTACTAACACACACCCAGAGCACTAACACCATCTCACCACAACATTACTACTAATACACACCCAGAGTACTAACACCATCTCACCACAACATTACTACTAACACACACCCAGAGCACTAACACCATCTCACCACAACATTACTACTAATACACACCCAGAGCACTAACACCATCTCACCACAACATTACTACTAACACACACCCAGAGCACTAACACCATCTCACCACAACATCACTACTAACACACACCCAGAGCACTAACACCATCTCACCACAACATCACTACTAACACACACCCAGAGCACTAACACCATCTCACCACAACATTACTACTAACACACTAACACACACCCAGAGCACTAACACCATCTCACCACAACATCACTACTAACACACACCCAGAGCACTAACACCATCTCACCACAACATCACTACTAACACACACCCAGAGCACTAACACCATCTCACCACAACATTACTACTAACACACACCCAGAGCACTAACACCATCTCACCACAACATCACTACTAACACACACCCAGAGCACTAACACCATCTCACCACAACATCACTACTAACACACACCCAGAGCCCTAACACCATCTCACCACAACATTACTACTAACACACACCCAGAGCACTAACACCATCTCACCACAACATCACTACTAATACACTAACACACACCCAGAGCACTAACACTGCATCTCACCACAACATTACTACAGTACTAATACACTAACACACACCCAGAGCACTAACAGCATCTCACCACAACATTACTACTAACACACTAACACACACCCAGAGCACTAACACCATCTCACCACAACATTACTACGAATACACTTAACACTGCATCTCACCACAACATTAATACTAATACACTAACACTGCATCTCACCACAACATTAATACTAATACACTAACACTGCATCTCACCACAATATTACATTTGGGTACCAAGTCCAACTATCTCCCATTGCAGCCTGAGGAGTAAACACATGGCAACTTTCAGGTATTTGGTACATACAGGTAACTAATTAAAACAAGAGCAGAGTTCCTTCCACACGTAATCAGTAAGCTTCCTTGACGTCACTGGTTTTGGTTCTGGCACCGGAAGTCCAACCACACTCATGTGTACCAGATCACACCATCCTTCATTGGCCAAAAAAAAACTATTGTCCCCAACATTGTGCATTGTTTTGACAAAAGCACAACACTGTAGCAACATCTTGAATGATGCCTGGATAAGGCGTATTCTCATACAGAACGACACACCGTTTACCGATCAGCTCCTCGTTGACATCAGAAATTGGTTATATTGCCTTGGTTTCCTGGAATGCTGGAGGATGCTGATGGAGGGCTCCCATGGAAGGCTCTGATGCAGGAGAAGAGGTGATGCACTGTGGGCTGAAGCAGGTGCATGGATCTGGTTTTCTGCAGAAGCAGCTCAGCACTCTCCACATGATCAGAGACTGATGTGTGGATCTGAAAAATATAGTATGTTGGCAACTTAGCAGAACATTCTGCACAATTATCAAACCGCTTAGCCACAGGCCATGATAGACAGCACAGAGAAAATAGCGCGTCTACTGAAAGAATTCATTCACATTCCTCTATAAAATAAATATTTACGAAATAAAACGATGCAGCATCATTACATACCTTATGGATCTTCATGGTGCCTTTAACTGTCTGCAGATCATCAATCAGGGATCTCTCTGACCTCTTGCCATGGCCTGCTTCAAGGAAATTCCATGTTACTGTCTTGAAGGGCTCTGTCGACAGGAAGAAGCTTGGACCGATACTGTGTGGTTGGTCCATCACTGACCATGTGAAGTCCTCTAGCCCTGGAGTTGTTCTCCTGCAGATGGTGCATAACAGGTCTAAGATGTGCCCATATGGCCAAAGGGTCATGGTGGAAAGAGGATGACAGAGTGCATTAAAGATTGTGCTCCCCTGGTGTACACCACAACTGTGTAGGCTCACCTGTTGATGAGAATCCCCGAAGTGCACCGCCTGTATTTCACTTGCATATTTGCAGAGGTAGTTTTCTGCAAAATCAATAGAATTTAGATGAATTTGGTCTCATCTAGGGTTGAAAAATGACATGTTTAGTTTACAATAGACTTAATATTTGCAATATAATATAGAAACTCACCTTGAATTTGTCTCTACCGCGACACAAGGTCTTTACCGCGACACTTAATGCTGCTGCGGTAAAGACATGTTTGCTAATATTGCAGATAAATGGCAGCTAGCAAGGTCTGCTACGTTAGCTTTGACACTTAGGATCTAATATACATGAATTCAAGAGTATTAATAAATGTCTTAAATATAGTTCAAAATACACAATTACTGGTAAGGACACACAATAAATAGGCCTACTCCAGAAGAAAAGATGATCTTTACCTTGTTTTTCTTGATCTTGAGAGTCACATCGTGTGAGTGACACAACTTGTCATCCATGTGCTCACTTGGTAACTTCTGTTTCCATAGAAACTAAATGTGTTTGGCTTTGAAAAAAACCTTTACTATGGCATTTGTTCAGTAAGGACTCAGACGTGTGGGACAGGCGCATTTAGATTAAAAAACCATATAAATGATCAGTAAACAAAACAAATAATTTTAATATGGTGTAAAGTAATATGTATATGAAACAATTAAATGAAAAATAATGTCATATTGTAATTGAATTAGCTAATCTCAACATTGAGACCACAGTTGTGGGACATGAACAAAAGTGGTTGTTTGGACACATAAAATGCCTCAGAAATGTTATTAAATCACATTATTTAGTAATTATTTTGTATGTCAAGATGTGTAATAACACTGTGTATATATCTATCAAAAATCATATGACAAATTTGAACATAAATCCAAAATGTCACTGCTGGGAAAAGTGCCTGTAGTTGCAAAAACATGTATGTATGGAAAACAGGTTAGTAGACTCCATGTACCTGGATCTACCCTACCGCTGATGGCAAGGGTTTTGAGCCACACAAAACCGGCAATTAACACTTATAGAAGCTGCACTAGCTTGGTAGAAAAACTCTCCTCTTACCCACTAAGAAGTGCCCTTCACAGGGCTCCTAGTGGAACAGATTGGAATCGAATCCCAGACTCTTTATTTTCCAGTTCAACAAGACCCGGTTTATCCACGGCAGAATCCGTCCGAAGTCTTCGTCTAAACCCTTGGGGGAGGGTGTGCCGAACGGCAGGGTAGTAGGAAGTTATTTGCAAACCATATGAGATGGAAATGTTGTGTAAATGGTCTTTGGGAGGAAGGCTAGGCCTTCGCTACAGGCTATCCAGCTAACGTATGGTTCTTCAGAGCTTCTCTGGCTTTAGTCCGGTGCGTTTTATTAACTTCTTTGGAACAACGGAGTACCCGTTTGGCCAACTTGGTTCTATTGTACCGTCTTCTGTATAGCAGCTGTACGGAAGACTAGACTACTGGAACGGTTCCATGTAGCGCCAAAATAGGTTCCTTTATGGTCAATGAGCCACCTTTCATGGAACCTTTAGTTGTCCGTGTGTAGTCAGATAGATGAGGATGGCAGGTATGTTCATTACCAGAGACATTACTTACTACCGTATCTTTGTTAGATTAGATTAGATTCAAATTTACAATATACAATGTACAGGTGATTAAACTGGGTATCAAATATAAAAAATGTGTGCTACTGAATAATAGCGCTAAACCAAATGTATGTACAGTGTTATCAGGTAGTACAGTACAGTAATAAAAACACTGGTAGTAAGTCATAGCAGCGTAACTAGTAGGACTAGTGTAGATATAGTATACAGATGTGTAAAATGATTATATGCATGTATTCAGATGTATGTGGATAAATATACTGTATATATATGTAAACTGTATATATATATAATATACAGCATTATTGTACATGTTGTACCATAGGTTGTTACAACAAAACCTGAATGAGAGCACATCGATGCTCTTAAAACATGTGTTGAAATCACACCGGCAGTGAGGCATAAATCCACCTAAACTCTCCTCTCTGAGCTGACTGAAATGATCAAGTAAGTTAACATACATGAAAATGTGATTTTTGAGAGAATAACTACAGATTTTCTTTTGTGTTTTTGTTTGTGTATATTGGTGGTTGGTTGTTGCCGTTATGTTCATCATCTGCCTTCATAGTTCATATCTGATCTGTTATTTTACCACTCTACCACCACTGGAAATTCTATCCACCTGGGCTGGCGATGAGCCATTTTTCAGTACAACCAAGCAAAGGTCACATATGGACGGAGGAGGGGAGGCACGGGTGGGATGGATGGATGGAAGGAGAGGGGGGAAGAGAGAGGGAGGTTGGTTTGCATAGAGAGGGAAAGGGTTGGTATAATGGAGAGGAGCTAATCTACTCTCTCTCTCTCTCTCTCTCTTTCTGTGTGTGTGGCCTGTCTCTCTCACCCCGTTCCTCCCCCCTCTTGTGTCAATATTGGATCAGAGGCAACGCACCGTGCGACAGGTGTCTGCAGCCAAGCCCCGAGGATCCTCTCTCTCTCTCTCTCTCGCTCTCTCTCTCTCTCTCTCTCTCTCTCTCTCTCTCACACTCTCTCTCTCTCTCTCTCTCTCTCTCTCTCTCTCTCTCTCTCTCTCTCTCTCTCTCTCTCTCTCTCTCTCTCTCTCTCTCTCTCTCTCTCTCTCTCTCTCTCTCTCTCTCTCTCTCTCTCTCTCTCTCTCTCTCTCTCTCTCTCTCTCTCTCTCTCTCTTTATCGCTGTATCTGGAAAGGGGGAGGGAGAGAGAGAGAGGGGGAGATAGATAGATCGAGCAGTGTTGAGGTATAAAAGGTGTATACCTGCCAGGGGCCGCACTCATTCAGTCGGGCGACGAGACGCGCGCAGAAGGTGAGCAAGGTGTGAGCACGTTTTTTTTTTTTTTTTTTTTTACTTTCACATCTTATCCCTGCAATATAAGGCGGGTGTCTTTTTTCTTCTTCTACATTTGTATATATTTTTTTAAAGATAGTTTATTATAAGGTATTTAGTATATTTGCATATTTATTTTTTCTTTCTGTTTCACAACCTTTCCATCTGTTCCCCAGGGGGGTTCGTCTCGACGACGGAGGAGAGAGCGACTCATCACGCTGCGTGCAGCTGCTTGTTCTTCTGCAGAGAGACGAGGACCAGTCACCCTCCTCTTCAAGTCCTCTTCACATTCCGGACTTTCTCGTTTCTTTTCGGTTGTGTCTGTATTTGCCTCACGTTGAGCCTCACGCACAATGCCTGACGCTGAAGTTTTGTTCGTTCGGCTCGCGTTAAGCAGGTACAGGTTGGCGACTGGCGAGAGAAGAGACTCCTCTGCATGGGACATCTGCACTCACTGTGGACGATCATCCCCTTCGAATGCTTAAAAAGTGCTTAAAAATTCCTTGATCTATGCACACAACCCAACATGCCTTCATTCCAATCCGAGGTAAACACATTGATCACTAATGTCAGGGTAAATTAAGGAGTTTAATTAATATGTAGGTGTTGTAATTGTTTTTTAAGGGTATACAATTCAGGGGTTTGCCTTAATTTAACTTAGTCATGCACAATTCTCCTTAATTTCTTTCTTAATTTACTTATTCAATAATACGGTTATCTTAAGGGTTTATTAGGTATAAAAAGTAAGGGACTCTGATCCCTAGTGATTCTGGTGTAATTTGTCCTGAATTCAAAGTAAACCAGATGATTTTGGGGGGATATTGATTAATTATAACGGGTCATGTAATTTACAAACATATTTTTTTTGTATGTAATTGTAAATAGAAGCAACACGTGTATTGTAATACTCTCTGACTAAACGGCTCATTTGCATACAGTTGGTCACAGTCTGTGCTCCAGGCCATCAGTGAAATAGCACAACCTGACCTGAGCACCTCTTTGTTTGACTAGCAGGCTTAGTGAACAAACACAACTTCAAAACTGACAAAATACAGAGTCGACGTGTTTTAAAGAAGTTGAATTGTATGCAGTGCCAATATTGATACCATCTGGTTAGGCCACGCAGAGACCGGGCAGCCAGAACCTGAGCGTCTGGAAACACCTGTTGCTTCTGGTTACTTCTGTTACTGCCGTCGGTAATGATGACGAGTAATAGCAGGACACCGTAGCCTAGTCCAGTCATAACTGGACATACCATGTTTATTCTAATACTTCACCTCTGAATTAGTTATGATGAAATTATTCTCTGTTTTGAGGCGAAGGTGATTACAATGGACTCTTTTTGCCATGTTTTATGTGTCTCTTTTTGATAAGTCACAAGGTAAGAGTAACAACTATGTCTCTGTTGAGACACCAGTGTTGACATCATCCACAATTGCATTTTTTTTGTCACAAGTAACATTGATACATACAGTATCTTAATTTCCCTTTCCGAACAGCTCCTAACAGCTGCAAACAGCTCCGAAAAACCTCTAACAGCTGCTAACAGCTCCTTCCAGCTCCAAACAGCCTCTAACAGCTCCTTCCAGCTCCAAACAGCCTCGAACAGCTCTTCCAGCTCCAAACAGCCTCTAACAGCTCCTTCCAGCTCCAAACAGCCTCGAACAGCTCCTTCCAGCTCCAAACAGCCTCTAACAGCTCCTTCAGCTCCAAACAGCCTCGAACAGCTCCTTCAGCTCCAAACAGCCTCGAACAGCTCCTTCCAGCTCCAAACAGCCTCGAACAGATTTTAACAGTTGCTAACAGCTCCTAACAGCTGCTAACAGCTTTTAACAGCTTTTAACAGCTTTTAACAGCTCCTACCAGCTGCAAACAGCTCAGAACAGCTGCTAACAGCTTTTACTGTAACAGCTGCCAACAGCTCCTAACAGTAATTTTCTTTTTCGGTCAACTGTACCAATGATAGCTAACTGTACCATCTTTATTACTGTAAATGTGATGATTTGCCCTCTAAGGCAGTGGTTCTGCCTTAGTCAAGGAGCCCCAAATCGATGCACAATGGTCATACAGAGCACTGTGTGACCAGATTAAGTCTCAGGCGCCCCGGTTGGAAAATATCTTTGTTCTTAGATATGATTTAGTTCCGAATTTCAAATGGAGAGAGCAGATTAGTCATCTTATACATTCTCTCAGTGTTCTAACTTCTAGTCAATTCAATAATAATATTAGTGAAATTTAACTATTCCCCATTTTCTCTGGGGACCCCCCCCCCCCCCCCGTGGAACACCCCCCCCCCCCCGTGGGGGTCCCTGGGGGGGGGGGGGGGGGGGGGGTGCCTGGCGCCCGGTTGAGAACGACTGCATTAAAGGAACACTCCAACATTATGGGAAATGCATTTCGACAAAAAGATAGATACCAATTCCCTCTCTGTACGTTCAATAGAAAGCTATCCGGCTGCAAGCTAGCCTAGCTTAGCACAAATGAATGGAAGCGGATATGGACCAGCTAGCCCAGCTGCTGGCCAAAACACCTCTCCCGGAGTTGAAATTGGTGTCTATCTTATTGTCTGACTCTGGAGATGACGCTAAGTGCATTTCCCATAATGCTGGAGTGTTCCTTTAAGGTACACAGTAGTAATGGTGACATATTGGCTTCTACATTGGTCCAGTGATGATGCAGGTCTATGTTTTCCACTGGGGGCCTATTCATAGTTCTCTTACGTCATGACTGGAGGCTACAGGCAAGGAGAGGAGAGATGGGCTTAATGGGAGGCTGTGTTGATCATTAACCATTATCCACACACACACACACACACACACACACACACACACACACACACACACACACACACACACACACACACACACACACACACACACACCACACACCACACACCACACACACACACACACACACACACACACCACACACCACACACCACACACACCACACACCACACACCACACACACACACACACACACACACACACCTTACATACACACACACACACACACACACACCACACACCACACACCACACACCACACACACACACACACACACACACACACACACACACACACACACACACACACACACACACACACACACACACACACACACACACACACACTGGTCATCTGATAGGGAACATTTCCCTCTGGGATGCTGCACAGCCAACACACACTAATAGCCTAACTGTTTAACCAGTCATTTTCTTGTCTTGTATTGATTATTAGGCACAAAACTTGATATTAGAATGAATGGGAAAGCTTTGTTTTGGTGTAAGATGTATAAACTATAGACTAGAGCACACACTACTACTACTACTACTACTACTACTACTACTACTACTACTACTACTACTACTACTACTACTACTACTACTACTACTACTACTACTACTACTACTACTACTACTACTACTACTACTACTACTACTACTACTACTACTACTACTACTACTACTACTACTACTACTACTACTACTACTATTACTACTACTACTACTACCAATACTACTACTACTACTACTACTACTACTACTACTACTACTACTACTACTATTACTACTACTACTACTACTACTACTACTACTACTATTACTACTACTACTACTACCAATACTACTACTACTACTACTACTACTACTACTACTACTACTACTACTACTACTACTACTACTACTACTATTACTACTACTACTACTACCAATACTACTACTACTACTACTACTACTACTACTACTACTACTACTACTACTACTACTACTACTACTACTACTACTACTACTACTACTACTACTACTATTACTACTACTACTACTACTACTACTACTACTACTACTACTACTACTACTACTACTACTACTACTACTACTACTACTACTACTACTACTACTACTACTACTACTACTACTACTACTACTACTACTACTACTACTACTATTACTACTATTACTACTACTACTACCAATACTACTACTACTACTACTACTACTACTACTACTACTACTACTACTACTACTAGAAGGCTGCAACAAGAAGAAATAAAAAGTTGTTTAAAATTAAAATGTATATATATATATATATATATATATATATATATATATATATATATATATATATATATATATATATATATATATATATATATATATATATATATATTTCACTTAGGCATTAAAAGAATGCTTGTTTTCTGAGATGTAGCTACATGCACTGCTGCAAACCTGTCATTATCATGACATTCATTCAAATACCCGCTCCAGTGCAGAACAGTTTTCTCTTCAAATTTTTTGTAATCAGATCAGTGCACATTAATCTAAATCAATATCACAATGTAACATCAATGTAAAAATGCCAGTGTTAATTTGCACCTGTAGTCCCTGAACAGCTCTAAACAACCAGACATCGTTGACAAATTCTTTTATCAGAATAACCATCATACATTTACATATCACCGGACTGGTTGTGTTGGCAGGGATTAACCCTTGATGTAGCTAGTAAAAAATATAATTTCAATACAGCTCTTTTTGTTTTGAGAGTGTTTGGTGTTTGACTATTTCAGTTCAAGAGAATGTATAAAGAAAGATCAATTAGACTTTCTCCTCTTCGCTCATGGAATGTGCAAATTGAGAGGTGCTTTGATTATGAAATACTTTTTTGTCTTCTATGGAACTGTGCATTACTGTGCATTACCATTAACGGAACAAATAAACATGAAATTAAATGTCACATTTCGGTTATTCTGGTTGAATTGAACGGACAGTTCCACATCTTTCATTACTGTAACAGATACAGTCAGTCACAGAGTATACACTGTGATGTATAAGCCAAGGTTATTCTTCATCTCAAGATTTCATATCCATTGTAAATCATAACACAGGTCTGTTTAATCTTTCAAAGGAACACGCCAACATTATGGGAAATGTGCTTACCGTCTTCTTCAGAGTCAGACAAGAAGATAGATACCAATTTCCTCTCTGTGTATTCAGTAGAAAGCTATCTGGCTGCAAGCTAGCCTAGCTTAGCACAAATTAATGGAAGCAGATACAGACCACTAGCCTAACTGTTGGCCAAAAACACCTCTCCCGGAGTTTTAAGATAGGCTACTGGTCCGTATCCAGTTCCATTCATTTGTGCTGAGCTAGGATAGTTGTAAGCAGTTTCCACCAGTAACCGTGATGGAGAATATGTACAGTGGAGGTAGAAAATATATAAAAAAAGAAAAGAAGATGAAAAGATACCAAAGTCTTCAAAAGAACAAAACACAACTTAATGAACTGAAACTGTACTAACCAGGCTATGCACTGTTATGGGAATGTTATCCATGTCTATACATCTATGTTACAATATGTATCCTATCTCTGCACAGACCAACTAGCATAACGGCCCAGACTACTAGGCCACAGGGTGTGTGTCTCTTTAGAGATCCCAGGGTTGAGAGAGCTGTTAGACGAGGCTGTTTTCTATGCTAAAGCCATAACAAAGTATTGTTATTGATTTTCCTAGGGCCTATTTTGTTTACCTTTTTGTCATATCTGGACGTCATTTCATGTGTATTTAATTGTATGTCTGACCAGGGCTCTGTCTCACTTCCTGGTCAGACACCTGTGTACACTGTGGTTCTGATTTGGAACTGAGCATATTATTTTCCTTGTATGGCCATATGAGGGAATAAATATACTGTATGAAAATTTTATTCAGCTTTGGACTCAGAAATTGTTTACTGGCGCTCACTTTCTGCTCTTATAATAATTTCCACAACAGCGCACAGCTTGGGCCATGCATGCTGTTCGTTTCTGGTCACATTAACCCCTTAAGCCCGAGCGGTCCGGTACCGGTACAAAATTAATATCACGTCATTAAAAAGGACAAAACAGTCCTTATTAATTAATGTTGTGTTTCTTTTTCAAATGTAGCCAAGAGTAAACACCCTAACCCTATCAAAACAGCAGTCAAAGTGTATATTTTCAGCACTATGTTTGTTTACCATTGATTTTAAGTGTTATTAGCTAAATATGAGTTTATAGAAATCTCAGCACATTGAGTCGGAAACCGGCAGATATTGACACGAAGAAACGTCATACGTGTTTGTAGTCCTATGAGAGAGGAGACCGATGGATTTCGATGGGCTTTTAAATTTCATAAATCTACACTACCCAGCTCACGCCACCCCCGGTCAAACTTGGAGCCGTCTGGCGTGAAATATATTTTGAATGTTATTTTTCGTGATTATGTCTCACGGATCAAACAAACCTGGACGTTATTGCCATAAAATAGAATGTAGTTTGTTACTTTACCTTTCTGTGAACGTCAAAAAAAAAATTCATTCACGGTCTTTGCTGCTCTGTTACGGGCGCCTGATTGTACTAAATCCAGATTGAACTCTGCCATTGGAAAGAGGAGATTTGGCCCGATCCATAGATGTATGACTTGGCCATAATAAGGTAATTTATAGGCCTGATATTCTATATTCATATTTAAAATAGCATGTGTCCGGATGGCAACATTCAATACTGTATCTACAAAATCCCTTGTAAATCATCTGCCCTTTATTCATTTGCTTAGATTTTTTTGTACACTTGATCTCAAGAAGGTACTGGTCAATGTTAGCATGATGTTATTCACTGTCAAAGATTAAATTAATATAATAATAATTTATATTCTCCTTTGGTTCATTACAATTTACTCAAGCCTAGTAACAGACACAATGTTTCTGACACTGGGAATACATTCCCGGACGCGCCCAGATGTCGCTAGATACCAAGAACATGCAAATGAACCTTGTACAAGTGGAGCAATCTTCCATTTACTTGGGTATGTACTTTTAGGCTAATATTCAGAAAATATGGCCAGGGCTTAAGAGGTTAATAATGACATTCCTTCTTGGGAGGAACTCCTACCCCATTATTACACAGGTTAGCACTGCTGCCCCACAGCAATACTGTTGTTGGTTCGAACCCCGGTGGGAGGCCTTTCTATGTGGAGTTTGCATGTTCTCCCTGTGTTTGTGTGGGTTTCCTCCAGGTACTCTGGTTTCCTCCCATACCAAGATCCATGCACGTTAGGCAAGACATTTGCTCATTAGCTAACTTTGACATATTTACATGGATGTGAAAATGTTGATTAATGTGCATTGTCCCTGGGTAATAAAATAAACATCCCTGTAGCTCCTCCCACAGACACACCTGTTGTCAATTGCAATCAGCTCCCTAACTTGGAGCTTTTAAACAGACAGGCATACAAGCACTACACCAATACATACATGTACAACACCATTCAATACATACATGTATGACACCATTCAATACATACATGTGTAACGGATGGTATCGTGAAGCGCAGTCAAGAAGGGCTGGGGTGAGTAGCGGTGCTATGGGTTAAACTCACTCTCACATCCTCAAAAGACAGATAGACCCAGTATTTAGAAGTGGATTCACCTCTTGGTATAGCGGTCTGTGTTGCTGCCTGCGGTGTGGGAGACCGGGGTTCGACTCCCACTCGAGGCATCAAAGTTTGAGGTGACGTTGTCACAACCGTTACACATGTACAACACCATTCAATACATACATGTATGACACCATTCAATACATACATGTACGACACCATTCAATACATACATGTACGACACCATTCAATACATACATGTACGACACCATTCAATACATACATGTACTACACCACTCAATACATACATGTACTACACCACTCAATACATACATGTACTACACCACTCAATACATACATGTACTACACCACTCAATACATACACTAAGAGCCTTGGGTCTCCTGAAAGGCGCTATATACATTTAAGATATTATTATTATTATTATTATTATTATTATTATTATTATTATTATTATTATTATTATTATTATTATTATTATTATTATTATTATTATTATTATTATTATTATTATTATTATTATGCCATTCAATACATACATGTACAAATAAAACTCTTAAATCTTGACTACTACACCATTCAATAGACACAGTACAAAGAAACACAGGGAGACACATGAGAGAATGTTCTTTATTGAGACAGTAGGAAGGCTGAGAGGCAGACAGAGTAGGGGAGACACATAGAGAAGGTTCTTTATTGAGACAGTAGGAAGGCTGAGAGGGAGACAGAGTAGGAGAGACACAGGAGAGAAGGTTCTTTATTGAGACAGTAGGAAGGCTGAGAGGGAGACACAGTAGGAGAGACACAGGAGAGAAGGTTATTTATTGAGACAGTAGGAAGGCTGAGAGGGAGACACAGTAGAAAAGGTTCTACTGGGATCTGATCCCAGATCAGTATTGATTGATTGATTGAAAACTTTATTAACAGATTGCAGAATGGGTACAATACAGTACAGCTCAATACACACAATTGTTAAGGGGATGCAGACCAGAGAAAGACTTTCGTCTTGTTTACATCAGGGTCCCCCATTTTCAATTCATCAGGACATATATGACATACATGACATATAGATAGTCAGTACTGCTACATCTATACATTTATGACATACCAGATTTGCAAATACAGTACTGTTTGTGATACAGAAGGAGTCAAGAAAAGGGAGTATATACATTTGACGTAGAAACTGTACATTGGAGGAGGTTGGGTGGGGGGGGGTTGGGTACATTGGGATATTGACAACCATACTGGGTAATTTACATTGGAGGTGGTTGGGGGGCACACTGTATAAACAAGCAAAACTGTACATTGAGGGGGGGGGGGGGGGGGGAGACACTGTACAAACAAACAAAATTGTACATTGGACTATTGACAAAACCATACTAGGTAAATGACTGTACATTGGAGGGGGTTGGGTTAGGATATTTACAGGGGCCAGTGTTGAATTGCAGTCTCCCGTAGGTGTCCCTTGAGAGAGGTTTTGAAAGTGGGTAGTGATCCACATTCCTTTACAGCTTTGGGTAGGGCGTTCCACATTGATGTGGCATAATTGCGAAACGTGTTTAGTCCCTTATTTGAGCCGAATCTGGGTTTAACATGATTTGTGGAGCTCCCTCTGGTGTTGTGATCGTGGTATTCACTGACCTTTGGGAAGTATTTTGCCATGTACATGGGTACCTTGGTCGTGTAGTGTATCTTGTAGACCAGGCCCATTGCAAGTTGCTGTACTCTGTCGTCTACTCTAAGCCATCCTAGGTTGTCAAAGTGGGCAGGGGTGAGGTGGGTTCTAGGAGTAAGGTCAAGCAGTAGTCTGACCAGTTTGTTTTGAGATGTTTGTAATTTTGTTTTTAGCGCCTTTGAGGTGCTTTGGTACCATGAGGTGCAAGCATAGTCGTAGTACCCCTGAATGAGTGCTCCTGCCAGAGTCTTCAGGGTATTCTTGTTTACCAGAGAGGAGATCCGGTACAAGAATCGAGTTCGTTGGTTGACTTTTTTTATTACATTGGATGCCATTTTGTCACAGGAGAGATTAGCCTCTAGGATGGAACCCAGGTAGGTAATTTCATCTTTCCTTGTGACAATATTGTCACCCACTGTAACTGAGAAGCCGTCGGTCTTGCTGAGTTTGTTATTTGAACCGAAGAGAATGGACTCTGTTTTGCCCATGTGTAATGATAGTTTGTTATCAGCGAGCCATATGCAGATTCTGCCTAGTTCCGAGCTGAGGGTTTTTTCAACCTGTAACTTGTTCTTGTCAGAGACCAGCAGGGCTGAGTCGTCCGCAAACAGGAACAAGTTGCAGTCACAAGCTGACGACATGTCATTTGCATAAATTAGGAACAGTAGCGGTCCTAGTATGCTTCCTTGTGGAACACCACAGCTCACTGTGAGGGGGGGGGATAGGGTACCGTTTACCTCCACCATCTGTTCCCTCCCCTCAAGGTAGGATTGCATCCAGCTCACTGATAGACTATCAAAACCAATTGCTTTTAGCTTGTCAATCAGAATGGAGTGATTGACCGTGTCAAAGGCCTTTTGTAGGTCCAGCATGACCATGCCGCAGTATTTGCCTGCGTCCACCTCTTGTTTGATGTGGTCATTCAAATAGAGAAGGCATGTGTCAGTGGAGTGGGATGTTCTGAAGCCAGATTGGAATTCGTAGATTAGATTTTTTTCCGCTAGGTACTTTTCGACCTGTTCGTAGACTATTTTTTCCATGACTTTCGAGATGGAGGTGAGAATAGAAACAGGGCGGTAGTTGCCTGGGTCTAATTTGCTGCCCTTTTTGTGCAGAGGGGTCACCCTCGCAATTTTGAAGTCCTTGGGGACGTGTCCCTGTTTTATGGAGAGGTTTATTATGTGTGTGATGATTGGGGTGATGGCGGCTGCTGAGTCTCTGAGGAATTTGGAGGGGATGTTGTCATGGCCAGTGGCCTTGTTAGGTTGGAGGGCGCTCAGTTTATTGAGTACCTCATCTGTTGTTACCATTTCCAGCTTGAAGTCGTCCTTGCGGACCCCTAGGTTTTTGTAGTAAGCTACTATGTGTTCTACCCCATAAAGCCCTGAGTGGGAGGGTAGTTTGTTTACCAGTGTTGTGGCTATGTTTGTGAAGAAAATGTTTAAGTAATTGGCTACATCCAGCTTGTCTGTGATGAGCGTGTTGTCCGTTTTTATGTTTATGTTTGAGAATCTGGTTTTAAGTTTTTTACTGCATCCTAGTTGATTATTGAGTAATTTCCAAAGTTCACGTGGTTTGTTTTTGTTTTCCTCAGTTTTGTCATTGATGAAATTCTTTTTTGCAGTTTTGATCATGGAGTTTATGTCGTTTCTTTCTAGTTTGAGTTCAGTCACGTGGGCTTGGAGTTCACTGCTCGTGCTTTTAGTAAGCTTTGACTGACTTTTACGAAACTCAGAGCATTTTTTGTCTCTGGTTTTCATAGCGGTCAGTATTTCGGAGTGCATCCACGGCTCAGCGCGATTTTTTACCCTGGTGGTTCTTAGGGGGGCCATGTCGTTTAGTATTGTTGAGAATTTGGTTTTGAAACCAAGCCATGTTTCTTCAACCAGTGTACCATTGAGTTCATCTGACCAGTCCAGACTCTCCAGTTCAAGGTTGAAGGCCTCGCTAGAGTAGTATAGGGGTATTGTTTCGGTATGCATGTGTGGCCTGTGTTTAGTGGGACTTTCCCTGTCAGAGGCAACGGTCCACCGTTTTATTCTTTCATAACGGCGTCTTATAATGCCATGCAGGACTTTCCAACAAGCCCTGGGCCCTATCTTTTTGAATGAGGGAGTCATCCGTATCTAAAAATCGGTGACACGTATCATCGTTTCTCTTTCATACTTGAAGTCATGATGCAACGCGGCCGAGCTCTCAAGACACAGAAGACATTGGTAGGTTTTGTGTCCGATTATCACATGTCCTCCACAGAACATAACGCAAGGATTCAGGTTAAACATTGGTGAAATGCCTCTTTATCTATAACAACTGAACAGGCAGGAGAGGTCGGCAAACTAGGGCAGTAAGACTGGGAGACGACGGACATGTGTGAGTTCTGATAACCATTACATCATTTGGTTTACGACCACAAGACAAATGCAAATCACTCGCGCTTAACCTGGCCTGCCAGAAGGAACACAGAACCATCGGGGAAAGTCTTCCTTTGAAGCTGTTTGGAATAGAGATGGTAGTTAAAAAAAATCTTGACAGAGTATCTGTGTCTATAAATGTAGCTGCCAGTTGTTCCTCAAAGGATGCTGATTGGTCAGAACCACTGTGGTTCAGGCACAAGTGCATAACTTGAAGCCTGACAAGATGGATTCTGATGGAAGCCAGATGCAGGTTAACTTGTTCAATCTAAAACTGTGAAAATCCCCTGCCAAAATATAAAAATAACTACGGACACCAATCTTTCTTTTTATAGTGGTAGAGTTTACTGGAACGAGATCCTCTACATTTACACAGTAATTCATCTTTTGTTGGCTTTAAATGGGCGTATAACAACCTCCTATTGACCACTTGCACAATGTGGAGGCAGCATATCCGGTTACGTCTTCCACGTGCAGACTTCTTCCGGTCCCATCACAATACATAGACTTTAGCAACTTTTCTCCCGTCAATTAAACAACTTTATCGTCACTTTTTTCTTTTTGAATTACTTTTAAAAATAATTTAATAAGCAAACGTTTGTAAACTGTGTTTGTCAGCGGGATCTTTTAAGGTTTTTGGGCTGTATTTTGTACAAAAGTTTACTGTTAGTTAGCCACATTAGCATTTAGCTCCGCCTAATACAATACAATACAATACACAACCAACAGTTTACCAGATTAACAGAAAGCAACTTTCCAGAATATCAACCGTGGGTCTAACAGATGCCACGTCGATACTAATTGAGTTATATGTCTCATTTCATGCCCCATATCTAACAGATTAATGTATGGGATTTAGGTGTAGCTAAATGGTAATGTAGCTAACTCTAACAGTGGAGCCACATTAGCATTTAGCTAATTTAGGGCCCAGAAGTATTTGAATGACCTTTTTTTTTTTATCCACTTTTTCTCCCATTTTCTATATTTTCTCCCATCCCAATTTCGTATCATCCAATTCAACCCTCCCCTGTCACGAACGCTGTTTCTTGCCTCCCACAAGCCGGCTGCAATGTGGACTAAGTCATACATAGTACAAGTCCCCTCCGGTACTTGAGGTAACAGCAGTCGCATCTTTTCACCTGCGCAGCTCGATCTCTCAGTGGCGAGGAGTAACGCGTGGGAGGCTCACGCTGCCCCCGACACTTCCTGATTCTACTGCGCAGGCACACCAACCGACCTGTAGGAGTCGCTGTCCACAACGCCCGATCCCCACCCATCAGTTTCCCACCCCCTAATACGGCCAATGTGTATTAGTACGGACGACCAGCTAAACTGAAAGCAAATGTGGAGCGCTGGGCTCAGTGGCGGACTGGGACACAAATTCAGCCCGGGACATTCAGACGCACCAGCCCACACACCGGCCCACGCACCGGCCCCGAAACCGGCCCACACAACGGGCGTTATGAAACACTTGTCCAGTATTAAACAACCCAAGGCTGTGGCTAAGGAGTCAACATCAGGGAGACCAAATCTACACACCGCCCCTAGATGTGCACTCATGCACAGTGCACACACACACACACACAGACACACACATACATATACCGTTACTTCCCGTCATTGGCATATGTTTTTTTTTTACTAACATCTTAGTGCCTCATTAGCCTAGGGATTAAGGATACATGAAGTATTAACTACACCATAATAATATTGAGGTTTTGATCCATAGAAAGTAGGGATGTCCGATATTATCGGCCGATATCGGCATTAAAATGTGATATCGAAAAATATCGGTATCGGTTTTAAAGAAATAATATTTTATTTACATTTCTATAACCTTTATTTACCCAGGCAAGCAAGTAAGAACCAATTCTGATTTTATTTATTGTCAAAAGTATGCATAATGTTGTGTTAATTCCACAACAAGAGATATGTAATGGTAATTACCTGAAATTATTCCATTTCTTGGGGCGGGAAACCCTGCATATATCGGTATCGGTTGATATCGGTATCGGAAATTAAGAGTTGGACAATATCGGTATCGGTAAAAAAGCCAATATCGAGCATCCCTAATAGAAAGGTCTGTGCTACACAATTTCAGTTAGATTGGATTTATTGTCCTTTAATTTGGCACTCATGACATTAGTTGCTTGCCATTTAATCAACATTGAAAGACCTCTCTCTCTCTCTCTCTCTCTCTCTCTCTCTCTCTCTCTCTCTCTCTCTCTCTCTCTCTGTCTCTCTGTGTGTGTGTCTCTCCCTCTCTCTGTGTGTCTCTCTCTGTGTGTCTCTCTCTCTGTCTCTCTCTCTGTCTCTCTCTCTGTGTGTCTGTCTGTCTGTCTGTCTGGACTGGGCTCTCTCTCTCCCCTCAGGGTCAGCTGTGCTGGACTGGGCACTCTCTCTCCCCTCAGGGTCAGCTGTGCTGGATTGGGCGCTCTCTCTTTCCTCAGAGTCAACTGCATAAGAAGAACATCAGCAATCAATAATAATGGCTTGAATTCATACAGCGTTTTTCAGCCTTTTGAAAACACCCAAAGTAGTAGTAGTAGTAGTAGTAGTTTATTCAGTCATCATCTCACACAATACAATATACCCCATCATTTAACAATATTTGATTTTACAGTGACTGAAAAGGTACAGACTGAAGCATAATGCTTATATATGCCTGTCCTATATTCTTAACAAAAATTTAAAAAATTGGCGGCTACGTGGCGTAGTGGGCAAGGCGCTCGCCACAAATACTGGAGACGCTGGGCTCGCCTGTTCGAGCCCAGCGCTCCACATTGCTTTCAGTTTAGCTGGTCGTTCATACTAATACACATTGGCCGTATTAGGGGGTGGGAAACTGATGGGTGGGGATTGGGCGTTGTGGACAGCGACTCCTACAGGTCGGTTGGTGTGCCTGCGCAGTAGAATCAGGAAGTGTCGGGGGCAGCGTGAGCCTCCCACGCGTTACTCCTCGCCACTGAGAGATCGAGCTGCGCAGGTGAAAAGATGCGACTGCTGTTACCTCAAGTACCGGAGGGGACTTGTGCTATGTATGACTTAGTCCACATTGCAGCCGGCTTGTGGGAGGCAAGAAACAGCGTTCGTGACAGGGGAGGGTTGAATTGGATGATACGAAATTGGGATGGGAGAAAATGTAGAAAATGGGAGAAAAAGTGGATAAAAAAAAAACAAACATTTAAAAAATTAAGACTCCAAAAGAAAATAGCAAAAGAAAACAGTATTATTCACCCCTGTAGTTTTCAAAAATAGCTTTACAAATTTTTCTTAAAAACCAAAAGCGAATTACTCATTCTTAACTGTATATCAGCATTGTTCCACAAAGCGCTTCACAGAAACCATCAAGCATTCACACTCACACAGTCATACACTATTGGTGGTTGTGAGCAGCATCAGCAAACACAGCTGCCCTGTGGCAGACTGACGGAATCATGTCTGCTAATCAGCGCCAACCACCATCAACAACCTTCATAAATACATTCAACATTAATGGAATAGGCTAACTACCAACTTAGCTGTAGCAGTTAGCTGTTATATGCAATCACATATGTTTAACTACGGGGTAGTAGTTGACCTAGTTGTTAGCTTAAGCTAGTTAGCTGTGGTTATTTACAAACATGTAGATGAGACTAATCATATACAGATCGAGAACATGGCTAACAGTTGGGAATTCTAAGGTACATCTTATTTAAGCATGTAAAATGGCAACTAATCAATTCAATCAATTAGATTACCAATATTATATCAACATGAAAATTTGGAAGGGAACATAATAGTATTTTATTTTAGTATTTACTATTATAATATTAGTAGCCGATTAATTTGCAGCCCGTCCTAGGTTCTGATTGGCTCTCTAGGTTAGCACTTTAGCTTCTGATGCTGTGGTGGGCTCTAGTCCTAACATTGCTAACTAAACTTTTAGTCAGAGAAAAAACGTCACGAGTCACAACTATTTACGTCCACGTGCTGTAAGGAATCAGGAATACGGAAAGCACATTGTCTTGTAATAGAATGACTGAAATCACTGCAAGAGCTAGTATAGGCTAGCTAGCCCTCATGAACCGGCAGACACCAACAGTAGAATATGCACTAGGCTACTGCATGCACCTGTCATGTTACTGTTGGTTCCTTCCACTTGAACTTCATCATCATTAGCAGCAGCAGCGGGTAAACATGTCTGTAATTTTAGAACATTGTTCTGCGTCTTTTACTAGCAATTTTTGTTTTTTAATTCTAGCTTTTTCAGCTCCACCCTTTCTTTTTTTGCATTCTCCATTTCTGCGCTTCTAGGCCTACTCGCGGTTGGGAGGAAACGTGAATCTCATTCACTGATGTCTCATGTCTCATTCAAGACTGGCTAACAAAAGCATGTCTTTCACTTAACACCAAGAAAACAGTGTGTATGATGTTCACAAAGTCACCAGTAGAGGTCACTCACTCTAATGTGTTTCTGGGAGAGGCAGAGCTGGACATTGTACATTAATTCAAGTATCTTGGGGTCACATTGGACTCTACATTGACCTTCAAAAAGTCATGTGAAGAAAGTGACAAACAGTCAAGTTTAACATCGAAAACTTCAGGCAGATCAGGCCCTGCCTGCCAGTTAATGCTGCAAGGATGTTTCTGCATTCAATGATTTTATCACACATCGAGTAGGCCTACTGTTTTATCAACTGGTCTCTTTTATATGTCACTACTCTTACACCAATATAATTACTTAGCCATAAAAGTATTTGATAGGAAACAAATTACATTTCATCACTTCCTGATGGCTTGTCGTACAGAACTTGTAAGTCGCTTTGGATAAAAGCGTCAGCTAAATGACTAAATGTAAATGTAAATGTGAATGTAATGTTTTAGAAAAACATAACATGCTAAGTTTCGAGAATTTCCAAGTTTTCAAATATACTTGCTTCATGTACAAGGTTCTGCATGGACTTGCCCCTCCCCCATTGAATGAGTTCATCCAACAGAAAGCAGACACTGGCATTACCACCAGGGCCATCAGTAGAGGGGACTGTAAGGTGCCTTTTCGGTATTGTTGTGAAGGGCCAGATTAAACCGAATATATATATTTATTTATATATATATATTTAATTGTATTTGTATATTCTCTAATATTCCCTGATATCCCTTGTATATTCCTTGTACAATATGCATTGAATATCCATTCTAGCCTACTGAACATCCCATAATAGTCTCCATTCTACTATTGGTCGAGACCTTGGTGCCAGGCTGCCATACCCCTCAGACCCAGTTCAAACGTACCGCTCGACATGTACGAACAAGTCCTAGTTCCGCGTAGGAATTTGGCTACCGCACCACTAATGGGACTATTTGTTCATAGTGCGTATATATACTGCGCTACTAAAGTAGGACTTTCTTTTCAGTCCAGTTTCTTACCCTCCAATAGAGTCACAGACGTAAAGCCTCCCCGCGACGCCACGTGTGGGAGTAAGGCCAAGTTCGCCTACCATCGGTATTGAGACATCGTGTATATTAATATTTGAATAGTCATATTTGGCACTATATTGTCGAGTTGGACGTAGTCTATTAAGCTAATAATAGTCTGTTAATATATAGTGCTTCGTGCGGTGAGAATACTACCGTAGTCAGTACCCCATCGTTTCGGGCAGAGAACTGGCTGCTTACCCAGGGTGGTTGACCCTATGTGAAGCTGCACCCGAGGAGCCCCAGAGCCGACGAGCGAGTGGACCTGTATACCGGATTATTCTACCGACGACAGCCCGCCTTCCCAGGCACGGATTATGCTTTGGATACTTTGATTATTCCATGGATAAAGACCCCCGACACTGCCGTGTGTTGGAACCCCCCCCCCTGGAGAGGACGCAAGGTGAGGAGACGCTCTGCAAGACGAGGTCGCTTCACGTCTCTCCCCCGTGGACCGGAGAGAGCCGGCCCACAAAGAGTCCACCTGCTTTCATCTGTGGTCCAAGGATCGCCGGCGCATTGAACGGCACTACAGTGGGTTCACCTGGGATACCCTTGGCCGGACGAGGCAGCCGGATTCTACCCCCCCCCCCCTCCTACTCCTGTCGGCTTACAAGCGACCGGATTAACCCCCTCTAGTGTATCTAGTATAATCATTAAAGTATCATTGCTGTTATTCCTTAACTATTCCAGGTCGTATATTTACCACCTGCGCCTTCAGAGATTGGACATTCTCTATTGATATACCGACGAATACTCCTTGCCATAAAAGTGCATACTATTTCAATTCATAAATGTAATTAAGTGATTAAGTGCTTATTCTACACACCATCGCTGTGTAGAAATAAAGACCTGTTTCTAATTCGTACATTTGTGTTGGATCCGTTTCATCTACGTGAGAGTGTTCATGATAATATATTTATGCCGTGTACTGGGTGGCCGAATATTAAGTACAAAGGTAGTGGTAGTAAGTATCATATCTAGTAATACAGTCAGGGAATTGTACCCCTCAGTTACAATTGGTCCTTCGAGCCGGAGGGTAATCAGTGTAATATTAATATAGTGTTATTAATATTGAAATGGCCTATGATGAACACTCCACGAAACGATCCTCCTAACCAACGCCCGCAGCGCGAACGACGGCTCCCTCAGTACTTAGAGGCTTACGCTGTCAGTCAACAACCTAGTCTTCTACTAACAGTAAACGCGGTAAAACTAGAAAGTAAAAGTATGTCTAACCCCAACGCCCAGACTACCCCGACCATAGAGGCCCCTACGGGCTCTAATGTAACTGACCAAGTTCACGGTGGGGACCAGTGGGAACCAGACATGACTTCACATCCCGCCAGTACTGAAGAAGTAGTCCCCGATGAGTCCCGGGAGGAATACAACGCTACCGAGAGAGAACTCGGCACGGAAGAAGACGGGGAGAGCACCGTGGAGATAGAGCTCCAAGGCTCCGCAAGGAGTACCCCGAGGGAAGGCTCCCCTATACAACCGCCTTCTCCCAGCGAGGCAGAGAGGACCCTACAGCAGGCCTTCCTCATCAGCCTGAACGCCGCTGCTGAACGCGACCGACTGCAGATCCAGCAGCGAAGCGAACACGAGCAGATACGTCTAGAAATAAGACGCATTCAGATGGAAGAGAATGTGGCCCGAGAACGAGCCGGTGCTCAACGGGACGCAGTGCGCGACAGACAGCAGTCGCAACTAATAGAACAGCTGATCAGACGGACAACACCCTCTCCCTCCGCCAGAGGCTCCAGGAACTCGTCTAGACACACCTCCAGGGCGGCATCCCCTAGCCGAGTAAACAACCCTGAACTTGACCAACAGACGAGGTCTATACCCCCCACAGACCACCTCCCCCCACCGGTCCAAGCGAGACCTAGTAACCGGGAAGGAGCAGCATATCCTGTGGAGAGGCTAAACCAGAGACTACAAGCACTGGATGACCTAACTGAAGACGAAGAGGAAGAGGAGGAGAACCACGCCCGAAGACAGCACAGTACTCTACCGGACCAGGAGGTCCGGTACAGCCCAGGCTATACTCCCGCGGAGCTGCGCTACAGACCCCCGACTCTATACACGGGTGAGCACGACGCACGACCCGCACCGAGGAACAGCACCTGGACAAGCGGGCCATGGTACACTGCCGGTACCAGCCCATACCAAGGAGCGGGAGGAGACTCGCCTAGGAGGCCTCTCCCCCAACGCTCGCCGATGTATCCACAGTCAGCGTCATACATTGGCACGCCTATGGTACCCGACTTCACCCAAGAGAACCGGGCCCAGTATACAGAACTCCGCATGTGTCTGGAGACCATGTTGGTGGATGTATTGGATGAACGCCACAAATACGCCATCCTACTGAAGCACTTAAAGGTACCCCGCGCACATAATATAGCGCTCGCCTACGCGACTTCCACCACCCCATACACAGCAGCGCTGGTAGCATTGGACCAGAGGTATGGGCGCATATGGGATTACGTGATCCAGGAGATCCGACACATCGACCGCTTACCCCCAGCAATAGACAATCGAGCACTGGACGACCTGTCCATCAGAGTGCAGTCCCTGGTAGGGATGTTGGGAGCGCAAAGAGAGAAGGGGAGGCATGAACTTTACGCCAACTCAAATGTGGAAAGGATCCTGGAGAAGCTGCCGCCCGCTCGTCAGGAGCGCTTTAGGCGGCAGAGGGACCACAGAGACCCGAATGGCCCCGAACCGAACCTCCTCGATCTAGCAGACTTCCTGGCGAGAGAAGTCAGCAGCCTACGGCTAGATACATTCGGACGGAGCACCCCTGGCTCCAGAGAAGGAACCAGACGACTAAATGATGGAAGAAGATCGGTGACTGTGATGCACCAATCGGAGTCAGTACCGAGCAGCAGGAGCCACAGTACCCCCTCCAGAACGGAGAAGTGGAAGATAGTGTGCCCCTACTGTGAGAAAGAACACTGGCTAGCGCAATGTGACTCCTTCCCCAAGCTGAACGCGGAGGAAGCAGGTCAATGGATAAAGTCCAACAAGCGCTGTTTTCGCTGTGCGCGCTCACACATGGCAGCCGAATGCCGCTTAAAGAAAAGGTGCACCAAGTGCGATGGAGCCCATCTGGACATACTTCACGACAGTAACAGACGGCGCCCTTCACCCGCACCATCCAGCCGCAAAGCGAGCGGCATGTACATCGATCCCGCCAGCAGCAGTGGAGCCGGAGTACTCCTAAAAGTAGTGCGTGTGACACTAAGCTACCAGAATAAAGTCCTGGACACTTACGCCGTCCTCGATGACGGGTCAGAGAAGACCCTGCTGCTCGCCTCCGCTGCGGCCCAGCTAGGGCTGCGGGGAAGCGAAACCCAAATGACAATTCGGACAATAAGACGAGATTTGAAGACGATAAAGGGCGAGAATGTCTCATTCTCTATCGCAGCAAGCGGCCAGCCTGAGCGACGGTACCAGATTACAGACGCTTTCACCAGCCAAGAAATAGGACTGTCGCGGTACACATACCCCGTCGCCAAGCTGATGGAGAAATATGTACATCTGCGCAGGTTACCGATCCCGCTCATAGACAATGCTATGCCGACCCTGTTGATGGGCTCCGACCATGCAGACCTCATTGTCCCGATAGACCGGGTTCATACCGGACCCCGAGGCTGTCCTGCAGCAGTCGAGACCCGTTTGGGATGGACTCTCCAAGGCCCGCTCGCCAAATCTCTCAACCGAAGTACAGCCACTAGATGTCTCCACTCCCGAGTCACAGAGGGAGAAACCGCACTCCTACAACACGTAGAGCGGCTATGGACCTTAGGACAAATGCCCTTTAAGAACGGAAAGAAAGACATTCGCTCTAAAGATGACATTTACGCAATTCACCTCCTCGAGACAGGGACCAAGAGAGTCCCGGTCAATGGCGTGTTGAGATACGCCACGCCACTCCTGCGGCGAGAAGGAATGCCTACTTTCCACGCCAAGACAGACGCCACAGAACGGTACCTGCTGAACACGGAGCGGCGCTTAGCCAAGAACCCCGCCCAAGAGAGTGTATACCGCGCTGAGATTGAGAAGCTCATCACAGCGGGACACGTCACAAAGATGGACATTAAAGAGGCTGACCAGACCACTGAATCGTGGTACGTGCCCCACCACAAGGTCCATCACAACGGTAAAGACCGCATAGTATTTAACTGCAGCTACCAGATCGGATCCCAAAATCTGAATAAAGAGTTACTGCCCGGTCCCACACTCGGCCCCTCCCTACTCGGCGTTCTACTCCGCTTCCGCCAGGAAAAGGTGGCCATCAGCGGGGACATTAAAGGAATGTTCCTGCAGGTGAGATTAGTAGAGGCGGACAAGCCCCTGTTACGGTTCCTATGGAGAGAGAAGCCAGGAGATGAGCACCCAGCCATCTACCAATGGGAAGTCCTCCCCTTCGGAACGACGTGCAGCCCCTGCTGTGCGACATTTGCACTACAGAAACATGTAGCAGAGGACCCAGCAGCGGACGAAGAGGTCCGACACAGCGTAAAGAACAGCTTCTACGTAGACAACTGTCTACAAAGCCTTTCAACCCAGGAAGAAGCCGAGGCTCTCCTGATTAAACTCCGCGCCTCATTGATCAAAGGCGGCTTTGATCTCAGGCAGTGGGCCAGCAGCGATCCGCAAGTACTGCGCAGCCTCTCCTCCGAGGACAAGGCAGCCAGCAGCGAGACCTGGATGGCTACAATCCCGGGAGAAGCCCAGGAGATGACCCTGGGATTGGTGTGGCGATTCAAAACAGATTCGCTTCACTACAGACACAAGCCCCTGACTACGGAGCAGGGAAGGCCGGCGGCGGCGCCGACCACCAGACGGAGTGTGTACACAACACTCGCCCGACAATATGACCCGCTAGGATGTATTCTACCGTACACCACCAGGGCAAAAATGATTGTACGAGCATTGTGGGACAAGGACCAGGGCTGGGACGACCCCATTCCCGCACATGGAGAGAGTGGGAGATGGAGCTCCACTCACTCCCAGGCGTTAATATGCGCCGAAGCTACTTCCCACCCACGGTGAGGCCAGAGACATGTAAAATGGACTTACACGTCTTCAGTGACGCCTCAGAGGTCGCATACGGATCAGTAGCCTACTTGCGGGCCCAAGACCAGGGGGGAGAGATCTACACAGCATTTGTCCTCGCCCGCTCGAGAATAGCCCCACGCAAGCAACAATCTATCCCACGTCTAGAGCTCTGCGCAGCCCTAGCCGGAGCGCACCTAGCCACGCTCATCCAACGTGAGCTCACCATACCGGTGTCTAGAACAATCCTGTGGTCAGATTCCACGACGGTACTCGCCTGGATCAAATCGGACTCATGCAAGTACAAAGTCTTCGTGGGAGTCAGAGTCACCGAGATTCAAGACTTAACCGAAGAGTTAACCGGAGAAACAGAGTGGCGCTACGTTGATACAAAACAGAACCCAGCCGACGTCATCACCCGGGGGATGCCCCTGGATGACCTCACCCGTCGCAATGTCTACAGTGACGGCCCCGCATTCCTAAGACTCCCGGAAGGACAGTGGCCCATGCCTATCCCGAGGGAAGCAAGTCCAGAGGAGGTGGAAATTAAGAAGTCTGTGTTCTGTGGATTGAGCACCGTAGCCTCCACCGACCCTAACATAGACGATTGCACGTCCATAGAGAGTGCACAACAAAGAACATTCCTGCGGTACCACCCGGAGTGCAAGTCCCCCGCTGATATGTCAGCAGCTAACTACGAGGAAGCAGAACTGCTTCTACTGCAGCGAGCCCAGAGAGACTCGTTCCCCGATGAATTGGCCTGTCTACAGGGAGGAAAGCCCGTCCCATCCGACAGCAGATTAATTCACCTGGCCCCCGAGAGCGACGCTCACACCCTCATCAGAGTGGGTGGTCGCCTACGCAGAGCCCCCAATCTACCGGATGACATTAAATACCCGATCGTATTGAACAGCCGACACAAGGTCACAGAGCTGATTATAAAGAAATACGATGAGGATGTACATCACGCAGGAGCAGAAAGAGTCTTCGCGGAAATCAGACGTCGTTACTGGATCCTACAAGGAAGAGAGGCGGTACGACGCTTCCAGCGAACATGTCTAGACTGCCGCAAGTGGCGCGCGCAGCCCAGCATACCAAGGATGGCTGACCTTCCTCCATGTCGCCTCCGAATCGGTGACAAGCCATTCCACTCAACGGGTATGGACTGCTTTGGCCCGCTGCACATAAAGAAAGGAAGAGGAACCGAGAAGCGGTGGGGTATTGTATTCAAATGCATGACCACCAGAGCGATACACATCGAGCTTCTCCCGACCATGAGCACAGACTCATTCCTTATGGCCTTCCGTAGATTCACATCACGGAAAGGAAGACCGTCTACCCTATTGTCCGATCATGGGACAAACTTCAAAGGCGGCGAAAGAGAGCTGAGAGAGAGCTTCCAAGCTATGGGCCCAGAACTTAAGACCCACCTCGCTCCAGCACAGGTTGATTTCCAATTCAACCCCCCAAACGCACCCCACTTCGGTGGCACTTGGGAACGAGAAGTGCGCTCCATAAAGACAGCCCTGTACGCAGTACTTGGGGCCCAGACTGTGGCGGAAGAAGTCCTAATGACAGTCCTCACGGAGATTGAGGGAGTACTTAACTCGAAGCCCCTCGGATATGTCTCCAGTGATGTGGCGGATATCGACCCAGTTACCCCCAACACACTCCGGATGGGGCGGCTAGATCCTGCATTACCCCAGACAATGTACCGGCCTGAAGAAGCGAACGGCCGACGAATGTGGAGGTACAGCCAAGTATTAGCCGACAAGTTTTGGAACAGTTTCCTACTGCACTACCTACCGTCTCTACAGACCCGCCAGAAGTGGGTAAAGGAGAGAGACAATTTGACAGAAGGAACAGTCGTCATGATTATTGATCAATCACTGCCCAGAGCTATGTGGCTGGCCGGCCGCGTAAGCAAAGTGATCACCGGTGCCGACGGCAAGGTCCGAGCAGCTGAAGTGCTCGTCCAGGGTCGCACTTACACCCGTCCCGTGGCGAGGCTCATAGAACTGCCTCGACTCCCAGACACAATCGATGATGACCATGACCCTACAACCCTATGACTTTGTGAAGTTGACTGACCCCTACAGCAAACCCTTATGTGTAAATAGACAACGCGATTAATCTGTCTCTGTTTAACTGATTAGGTCTGGGACCTATTCAGGGGGTGGCTGTTGTGAAGGGCCAGATTAAACCGAATATATATATTTATTTATATATATTTAATTGTATTTGTATATTCTCTAATATTCCCTGATATCCCTTGTATATTCCTTGTACAATATGCATTGAATATCCATTCTAGCCTACTGAACATCCCATAATAGTCTCCATTCTACTATTGGTCGAGACCTTGGTGCCAGGCTGCCATACCCCTCAGACCCAGTTCAAACGTACCGCTCGACATGTACGAACAAGTCCTAGTTCCGCGTAGGAATTTGGCTACCGCACCACTAATGGGACTATTTGTTCATAGTGCGTATATATACTGCGCTACTAAAGTAGGACTTTCTTTTCAGTCCAGTTTCTTACCCTCCAATAGAGTCACAGACGTAAAGCCTCCCCGCGACGCCACGTGTGGGAGTAAGGCCAAGTTCGCCTACCATCGGTATTGAGACATCGTGTATATTAATATTTGAATAGTCATATTTGGCACTATATCGTCGAGTTGGACGTAGTCTATTAAGCTAATAATAGTCTGTTAATATATAGTGCTTCGTGCGGTGAGAATACTACCGTAGTCAGTACCCCATCGTTTCGGGCAGAGAACTGGCTGCTTACCCAGGGTGGTTGACCCTATGTGAAGCTGCACCCGAGGAGCCCCAGAGCCGACGAGCGAGTGGACCTGTATACCGGATTATTCTACCGACGACAGCCCGCCTTCCCAGGCACGGATTATGCTTTGGATACTTTGATTATTCCATGGATAAAGACCCCCGACACTGCCGTGTGTTGGAACCCCCCCCCCTGGAGAGGACGCAAGGTGAGGAGACGCTCTGCAAGACGAGGTCGCTTCACGTCTCTCCCCCGTGGACCGGAGAGAGCCGGCCCACAAAGAGTCCACCTGCTTTCATCTGTGGTCCAAGGATCGCCGGCGCATTGAACGGCACTACAGTGGGTTCACCTGGGATACCCTTGGCCGGACGAGGCAGCCGGATTCTACCCCCCCCCCCCCCCTCCTACTCCTGTCGGCTTACAAGCGACCGGATTAACCCCCTCTAGTGTATCTAGTATAATCATTAAAGTATCATTGCTGTTATTCCTTAACTATTCCAGGTCGTATATTTACCACCTGCGCCTTCAGAGATTGGACATTCTCTATTGATATACCGACGAATACTCCTTGCCATAAAAGTGCATACTATTTCAATTCATAAATGTAATTAAGTGATTAAGTGCTTATTCTACACACCATCGCTGTGTAGAAATAAAGACCTGTTTCTAATTCGTACATTTGTGTTGGATCCGTTTCATCTACGTGAGAGTGTTCATGATAATATATTTATGCCGTGTACTGGGTGGCCGAATATTAAGTACAAAGGTAGTGGTAGTAAGTATCATATCTAGTAATACAGTCAGGGAATTGTACCCCTCAGTTACAGGTATACTACCATTGCAAAAACTGTGTTCTCTGTTAAAAGTGGTAACTACTGGAATAGCCTGCCAGTTGTGATTAGAGAGTGCCCTACATACTCCATGTTCAAGACCCATCTTAAACTGCATCTTAAGGCAAACCAGAACTGTGATCATTTTTAATCTGATTTAGTTTATGCAACTTGTTTATTGTTTTATTGCCGGCCCACACACTGGCCCACACACCGGCCCACATAATGGCCCACACACCGGCCCACATATGGCCCATACACTGGCCCACACACTACACCGGCCCACACACCGGCCCACATTAGTGGCCCACACACTGGCCCACACTGGCCCACACACCGGCCCACACACTGGCCCACATACTGGCCCACACACCGGCCCACATACTGGCCCACACACCGGCCCACACACTGGCCCACATTAGTGGCCCACACACCGACTCACACACTGGCCCACACACCAGCCCACAGACTGGCCCACATACTGGCCCACACACCGGCCCACACACTGGCCCACATACTGGCCCACACACCGGCCCACACACTGGCCCACACACTGGCCCACATTAGTGGCCCACACACCGACTCACACACTGGCCCACACACCGGCCCACACACTGGCCCACATTAGTGGCCCACACACCGACTCACACACTGGCCCACACACTGGCCCACACATCGGCCCACATTAGTGGCCCACACACTGGCCCACACACTGGCCCAAAAAAAAAAAGTAATTTTTTTTTTTTTTTTTTTTTTTTTTTTTTGGGCCCAGCCCACTTTGGTCCCGGCCCATCGGGATTCGTCCCGAACGTCCCGATGGCCAGTCCGCCACTGGCTGGGCTCGAACAGGCAAGCCCAGCGTCTCCAGATTCCGTGGCGAGCGCCTTGCCCACTACGCCACGTAGCCGCCCATTTGAATGACCTTTTATGGTGTTTGTATGTTTTTCTTCCTGTTTAAATAAATGAAATTAAATACATTTCTGGGACTTGGTAACACTATCTGAGGGAGAAAGACATCACACAGCCTGGTCCTCTGTGTCTCAGAGAGCCTGCTGTTCCAGTCAATATTTGTTTAAAGCTGGAGGGAGGGAAGGCACTTCACTGTATCCTGGTTACCTGTCCTCCTATAAGACCGACTGACTGACGGACTGACTGACTGACTGACTGACTGACTGACCGACTGACCGACTGACTGACTGACTGACTGACTGACTGACTGACTGACTGACTGACTGACTGACTGACTGACTGACTGACTGACTGACTGACTGACTGACTGACTGACTGACTCACTGACTGACTGACTGACTGACTGACTGACTGACTGACTGACTGACTGACTGACTGACTGACTGACTGACTGACTGACTGACTGACTGACTCACTGACTGACCGACTGACTGACGGACTGACTGACTGACCGACTGACTGACTGACTGACTGACTGACTCACTGACTGACTGACTGACCGACTGACTGACTGACTGACTGACTGACTGACTGACTGACTGACTGACTGACTGACTGACTGACTGACTGACTGACTGACCGACTGACTGACGGACTGACTGACTGACTGACCGACTGACTGACTGACTGACTGACTGACTGACTGACTGACTGACTGACTGACTGACTGACTGACTGACTGACTGACTGACTGACTGACTGACTGACTGACTGACTGACGGCTCCTGTTCTTGCTACACACCACCTACAAACCTCCAACGACCTGAATAGCTTATCCCACTTTTTACACAGCTTTCTGTCACATGGTATCAAATAGAAATAGATTATTTAGCTATTTTGAACAGGCCTCTAAAACAGCATTTAGGATGTTCTTCTGTTTGCTGAATTTTAAGTTTAGTAGTAGATGTTCTACTTGTGTGTTTGAGTGATTCTCCACTGTAGAGCTCTGGGGACAATCCTATAGCATAGATCCAGGAAGCTATATTACACATTAAATATACCACTGT